>NC_092347.1:85917885-86517885 GCF_963676685.1 Mytilus edulis | reverse complement strand
TCAACTTTTTTTTTAAAGAGTTGTGCCCTATGGAAATATTAAATAAGTGCAACAAGTGGGACATTGGAACTATATTCTTTTATTTTAATCTAAAAGTGTTTTATGTCAATTTAATAAAGGTTCAGGTATCATGAAGATATCATGGAGATATTCAGCTCCAGAGGAAAGGGTTACATAATTGTCCAAGATAGTAAAGATACTGTCAAGCTTTGAAACAGAAATTATTTTTTGACTTTTTTTCTACTTATCAAGATTCAAACTAAATATCCACTGAATTTCTTTAGTAATTATGAACCACCAACTTAAATGTTTAAAGTATCAATTTTCTATCAACCAACTTTCTATCAAATATCCACAAAAATCAAAGTTTTCCTCAATCACAATGAAAATCATTTAATCCACTGTAGATTTTTTGAAGAGTTTAAATAACTGATTCAACTTTTGTATTACAGGTTAGCATCACAGTTTGTTCTTTTGGATACTGTCTGGAGTGGAATTTGAATCTTTTTGAGGTGAGAATATATTTATTTGTCCACATACAAGAGGGTGGTAATGGGGGTACCTTTATAACCAATAATGGTAAAACTTCTTACTGAATGACATTTACTGTAAACTTTGGAGCATGCAATAAAATGTAAAGTTTAAGATGATAAAAAAATCCAACATTAATTTTGACGAATCAAGTTTACTAGTTTTTATCCAAAAAATAACGGTAACAATCATTATTTGATGCTAACAGTAGCCAATGATGACTGCTTGACGCCTGATGGTAAAGGGCATTACTACCCTCATACAAATTTTATTAATTGATGTTATCTTATGGACAGTTTAAATTTCTATAAATCTTTA
Organism: Mytilus edulis; assembly: GCF_963676685.1. Taxonomy (NCBI): domain Eukaryota; kingdom Metazoa; phylum Mollusca; class Bivalvia; order Mytilida; family Mytilidae; genus Mytilus; species Mytilus edulis. The sequence continues at coordinate 86,517,036 of NC_092347.1, read as the reverse complement.
TTATTTACAAACATATTTCATCTTTATATTTTCTACTGCAGCCTTTATAGATGTAAATCAGATGTTTTAATGTTCAGAAGGTTTATAGTTCTTTTTAACTTCTTTCTCTTATACCATTTTCAAACTATTACCTAATAACTGAATCAGTAAGAGAACCATTGTTTTTATAATATTAAAGAATTGTGAATACTTGAAAAGGGGAGATAACCTCACATTTATTTGCAATGAAATGGCAAGTGCTGTCACATAGATAAGATGTCTTAATCATATCAAACTTTGTTTCTTATTCAGTTCTCAGATTCAGTTTTGTATTTCTTTCAATACAAATTTCTAAATAATTCATTTCTTCATTCAATATATGGAGAAAAACAAAGTAAATGTCATAAAACTAAAACCAAACGATGAAAGATTATCAAAATATCCTAAATAATAATTTTATCATGTATGTAAATTTTTTCAAATTTTCAGCTTAATAGATTCTGCTCTTGTTTGGCACTCAATACATGATTAAATCGATATTAGTAATAGTGATTTGAACACCTTGAAAATCAAAATTAGCTTATTAAAATGGCTAATTTCCATTTTATAACAAATTAAGCTGCACAATCTCTATTGCAATATTTTTTGGTAAATCAATAAATATGAATAGAAAACAAGTATTTTTATATACAACAAAATCTATCTATTTTTTTAAAAGAAAAATTACCACTCAAATATTTAAACATTAACTTATTCATATATTTTAACATTACTTAAAAAAATTACTATGGATTGTCAAGAAATGAAATATCATTTTATTTCTTTTACAGGTGCCCTTGTGTGGTCAATCCAATGGACAATAACAATCATGCAGACCAGATATATATTGCTTTTTTGTTTAATAAAATCTTTTAAATGATAATTTTGAAAGCCAAATGATTCATTTTTTTATGTTGTTCTTTTTTCTATTTACTGTAAATTAACAAATTATTGTTTTTACATAATGCTGTTATTTGTTTGGCTCAAATGTAGTATACAGATATTTAGTTCCAGCTTTTGATATGTATTCCTATTCAAATAAAAACTTGTATTATAGTTTTAAAAATAGTTATTTAATACTTATCATTTTATAATGTAAATTATTATTTGATGAAATGGAAAATTATAATTGTAATACTAATGGTTGACAATTTGATAGAATAAAATAGTCCTTTATGGTTGACTGGTAGACAGGTGGACAGGTTGGCAAGTCAATGCCTATTATGGCTATATTAAGGAAGCTTGCTTGTCATGTTTTGGAACTTGGGTCAGATTTGTGGAATCCTCTGGTTTTATCTATTTAAATGCCTTAACAAATTTTGCCCGGTGACCCCCATTTTCCTTTTTAATTCTTTTACATGTATAATGATATGCTGTCTGTTAAAGTCTTATAAAATTTTAATTATTTTTTAATAGTTTTTGAGGACTTAAACTTGTCGATGATGAAGCTATGAAATGTCAAGAGAGAACATTTTCCCAGCAAACTTTCAATGGCTAATATATCAAATCGAGCATGGTGACCTATGTATTTTTTTTGCTCTTTGGATTCCTTTATTATTTCTCTATCAATATAAACTAGTCTTTTGAAAAGTTAATTATTTTGAAACAGAGAAGCAAACTCCCTTAAAATATTCTCTTTCTTTTTTATCTCACTAAGTAACAAAATATAGGGCACTTAAGGGGGTAGACCTTGGTTCAGGGAGATAACTCTTTAAATCAGTTAAGCGTTTGTAAAAGTCAAGTTCATCCATGTATTTTAAGCATTTACCTGAAACAGATTGAAAATAATCTATGTAAGCTAGAAGCTTAGAATATATTTATGAAAATGGGTGACACAAACGTACTGATGATTTTAAGAGTTATTTCCCTTAACCTAGGTCTACCTCCTTAATTACACATTAATAGAGCATTTCCTTAACCCTTAAACTCACTATCATTCTTTACTTTAACCATAACCCTCACCCTTGATCTAACCCTTAGGGAAGTTTGCAGCTCAGTTTTAAAATAAATAACTTTCCAAAAAATTAGTATATATTGATAGGGGAATAATTGAGGAATCAAAAAAGCAAAAAAAATATAGGGGTCAATGTGCTTGTTTCAAGATATTAGCCATTAGAATTTTGGCAGGAAAATGTTCTCTCTTGATTTTTCATAGCTTTATCATTGACCAGTTAAAGTTCTCAAAAACTATTAAAAAATAGATTAGATTTTATAAGACTTTTACAAATGGCTTATAATTATACATGTAAAAGATTTATAAAAGGGAAAATGGAGTTCTATGGGCAAAATTTTTAATGGATTAAACCAGAGGATTTCGAAAATCTGACAAAATTTCCAAAACTTGACAAGCAAACGACCGTTCAATATTTACCAGATGGATGGGCCAGTGCATACTTAATATTGTTTTATTAAAAAAGTTAATGCCCATCCTTTTAAATTCTGAAAAAAAAGTCCTTGCCCATCTAAAAAAATCTGTAAAAAAAACCCTCTAAAACTATAAGACAATCAATAATGATTTAAATTCTTTTTCTAATTTAAAGATTTTAAATTTCAATGTCTTGAAATCAAAGAATGACTTTGGTGTTAATATAAAATTTAAAATGTGCATGTTAATTCCATATATATGGATATATTTATGTGTGTATCAGAACCATACATTTTATTGTTTTTTAAAACCAGTATGAATATACATGTACAGATTTGATTTTATATGTGCCGCCTCAAATACAATATTGATTTAAAATAAAGGAAATAATTTAAATTAAGGGACAATAACTCTTGGACTAGTAAGCATATTGTCATATGCTGAATTACTAATTATTGTCCTAATAACAGAGCATGTTTATAGTTCAAATATCAATGTTACTTTATCTATTCAACTTTTCAAAAAAGAAATTATGGTCTTTTTAAGGAAATATAGGCAGACATGTTTTTGACTTCGATGCAGCCTTTTTCACCTATTAATTCCCTAAATTTGACAGCTAAACACCAAACTATCAAGCAACCTGGCATTCTGTAAGATTGATATAAAAATGAGATAGCTGTACAGTTATATGAAAATCTAAGTTGATTTGAAAAAGTTATAAAAAAAATTACAGGTGACCATCTGAATTTAGTTTAAACTTAAAATAGTAGCTTTATTTTTAACCTATTAACTAAATACATAAAAATGACAACAAAAAATTAAAGTACTAAACAGCCTGGTATTGAGTAAAATCAATATAAAAATGATATAGCAGTTGAGTTTTGTGAAAATGCAAGTTGATTTGAAAAAGTTTAAAGATGACTATCTAGAATTAGCCTAAACTAAAAATTTGAGCTTTTTTAAAACCTTTTTATTTAATCCTTAAGAATGACAGCTAAACACCAAACTACCAAACAACTTGGCATTCTATAAGATCAATATATAAATGAAATAGCTGTAGAGTTTATGAAAATCTATGTTGATTTAAAAAAGTATTTAAAAAAAATTAAGGATGACTATCTAGATTCAGCCTAAACTTAAAATTATAGCTTTTTTTTTTTACCTATTTATAAAATCCATAAAAATGACAGCAATACACAAAAGTACAAAACAAAATGGCTTTCTGTAAGATCAATATATAATTGAGATAGCTGTAGAGTTTTTTAAAAATCCAAGTTAATTTAAAAAAGTTATAAAAAATTTAAAGGTAACTATCTGATTTCAGCCTAAAATGAAAATTTGAGCTTTTTTTTCTTACCTATTTTAAATAAATCCATAAATTTTACAGCAATACACCTAACCACCAAACAACCTGGCTTTCTATAAGATCATTATATAAATGAGATAGCTGTAGAGATTTATAAAAATCCAAGTTGATTTGAAAAAGTTGTAAAAAAATTCAAAGTTGACTATCTGAATTTAGCCTTAACTGAAAATTTGAGCTTTTTTTTTCTACCAATTATTTAAATCAATGAATATAACAGCAATACACCAAACTATTAAACAACTTGGTATTCTTTAAGGTAAAAAAAAAAAAAGATAGTCCGAACAGAAAATTCTAGCTTTGTTATTCCTCAATTAAATTGTTAAAATTAACAGAAATGAACCAAGCTACCGGTTTGTTGAGACATGTTTTGAGTGCCAGCAAAACAAATTTCCTACACACCAATAAAATTGATGGTAATTTTTTTCCTATAAAATATGTTCTGGCCCATCCACTCAATATTTTTTTTACAGTTCTCTCCCATCCAAATATTTACACAAAAAAAGTGCTTACCTCGCCCTATTTTGCACTGGCCCATCCATCTGATAAATATTGAACGGTCCCACACTTGATGCCCTAACCCTAAGCTTACCACTAACCCCTGGAAACTTGTCGACCTATGTAGGTTGACATTTATTTGTAAAAGTTAATTTGTCGACCTGTCAACCAACGTTTTTGTTAATGTTAAATTGTTGAGCTGTGAATGTAGACAATTTTTTTAATGTTAAATTGTCTTCCTGTGAATTTAAATATTTTTTTAAAGATTCATCTGTCAACTTGACAACTGTATCACATATTTAACAAAAGAAGATAGTCAGCAAGGAACTTACTACATATACTCCAGTTTATCCATTTATTTTCCAATGACTAAAAAATTCACATTTTTTTGGTACATTTGTTTTTTAATAAAAATTGCTACACCAGTATAGATTTTACAAAAATAAAATTATATTGTAAATTTCGATAGCATGTTTATTTTGAACATGTCCTTAAATGACAACAATTATTTATTCTTTTTGTCCAATGTCTAACACATTACCAAGCAATAATTACTTGGAAATTTGGTTTGAATTTACAGTATATATATATATGTTTTTATTATTTATATATCCATGATATTATTGTACATTTTATTTTGCTTTATAATAAACAAAATTGTATAATAATTGTTATTTGAGAAACACCTTTTTTACAAAACATCCTTGAGACTTTCATCAGTTTACAGACTTCATTAAAAGTTTTGTATGTTGGCACAATGGAACAGGGTGTGTCCGTTGAAGGGGGTGTTGCTAAACGGCGGAAATGGAAAACGGAAACAGAAAGAATTAATATCTTTTCATTTTGGTTATTTTATCTACATGGGTATGTTTTATATAGTATTACACATGTTCACAAAAAAAAACATTAATGAATTTAAAATAAAAGATTTTAAAGCATTCAGAGTATTGAAATAATTACCATGCAGGAGATGATAAGACTATGTTTTTAAAATATTTGACTCGAGTTTCATGTTGTTAGTAAACATGCATATTTAGAGTCAAAATATGCCAACTTTCCTATTTATTTGTCTTTTGTTCATTGATTGCCCTTCTTTATTCTGTTAGCGTTGCATTCATTTTGTAATCAGTAATTTTGTTATTAACTAGATCATGAGTTTAAAACAGCACTCACAGACTTAACTATGTGAATTACATTTTTGCTTTATCTTGCATATTCGTCTTTTGATGTTGTCCCTGGAAACTTAAAAGTCTTACACTGAATCTGAGACCAAAATATTGTCAAAAAGTTATTCAAAACAGAACTTGCATTTTCAGTTTAAGAAAGGATCTGGGGAATACCCAGAAAGCATGATTTTGCATTATTTGTACTATAGCTTCTCGGGCCTTCAGCGGTTCCAAATCCCTTCAAAATTTGTTTGCCTCACTCCACTCGGCGAAACAAGTTTGCCAATAGTTTTAAAACAGCCTAGTTACAACCAAACTTTAATAATGTGTATGTATGCAATACATGTTTATGCAGTTGGATATATAAAAGATTCATTTATGCAGAGAATGATGATTAATTCTGATTAAATGGTACATAATGACTTGACATGTATTAATTATTATCAACAAATATTTAAAAGTTGTATGTTTTCGAATATTATAAATATAGTTGTGAAAATAAATAACTTCAGTCCCTTGCTTTAATGAAAATGAAAAATCTTGCTGCAATAGTGCAGAAAATAGATATGTCCTCTTACTAGTTTACAAAAATAAATAGCCGATCCAAAACAAATCCTCCTGCCGCTATTATTGGTCGAGGTTGTTTTTGATGAAGTTGAAGTATAATCCACTTGAAACTTGGTACACATGTTCCCTATGATTATATTATGATCTTTCTAATTTTAATGCCAATTTTACTAAAAATTGGAACACATTCTTGTTAAAGTATAATACACAATGATACATGAGTTTATTTCAGTGGTATGATATATATTATGACTGCAGAGTGTGGCACCATTTTAATGAAACTAAAATGTAAATATTGACTGTCAATGTACTTGATTTTACATAGAACTGTTAGGGAAAAACTGGTTTTATGACCTCTTCATTCCAATGAACGGTATAACACCACATTCCTCAAATAACAAAACAATAGCAAGAAATAACCACAGTTCCTTACATGGGACAGGCAAATGAGATTTCATTTGTTTTACTTTAATCAGTTGAATAACAAAAAAGATATACAAACACACTTTAAACTATAAAAACTATGAAATAGATATGAAATAGATACATGAAACAATTGAGCAGACAAGCTCAGTGTACTCCACCTAATCTAAAACTGATTTAGATAATTGATCAAAATCAGTCTTGTGAAAAACAATCAAAGGGTTTGGATATGTCCACCAGTACTTTTGCAACCTATTCATTTACCAGTATTATATATAAAGAGACTTTTAATATATAAATACTAGACTACTCCTCAGAATTTAAAAAAAAACTGTTTTTGTATGTCAATCTTATTAGATCTACTATGAATGTGTTAAGTGGATAATAGTTTACATGTTAAAGTATTGGCAATATTAAAATTGAGAATGGAATACATTATTATCAACATTTGCATTATACTGTCAAAATTATATACAGGTGAAGCATCTCTGTGTGTGTCAAAAGTTTATTCCATTTTTTTTATTTTTTTTTTAAATAAAAGTTTTATTTTAAAATGTGGCACCCACCATGCTGCTCATACAAGTCCGGTAATAAGTTTTATTCGGTAATGTCTACTCTTCATGGATTTAATCAAAATTATTGTATTAAAAAAGCTCCTGAAATATTTCATGACCTCCATAATTCGAATTCAGGATATCTATAAATCATTTGAGATCTTGTGAAATATGTTGGGTTACCCTGAAATCAAATTTAATACGCAGATCCTGAAATATGTCTTTGAGAATCATCAGAGACATGCATATATTGTATTATATGTCTCTGGAACCATTGATGAACATGTAATGCATTTTCTTTTAAAATATCGATTCTTGATTGGTCCACACAAGAGGGTGACATTCAAAAAAATTATCGGGGTATCTCACGCCCCCCCCCCCCCTTTTCGTGGGTAAAATTTTGTTGATTATATAGGGAATCATTGAAGCATGACTGGAACGGGGCCCCCTTAGGTCAGTCAGTGCCCTCTCCCCTTTAGGAAAGTTCTGGATCCGCCACTGATTATGCTGTTCTTGATCTGGTTTCCCAGGTGTTATACCCAGGTGTTATTTCAGGGATCAGGATCCTTTTTTTTAAATTTTACAAAACATGTATAGAGAGGTTCAATTTTCAGTAAAGTTCAGTGAAGGGTTAACACAATCCTTCAGCTCCACTGTTGGTGTAAAGCAAGGGTGCATTTTAAGCCCTACATTGTTCTCTCTTTATATAAATGACTTAGTTAACATATTTGACAGCTCTTGTGACCCTACTGTATTAAAATGATAAAATGTATCTTGTTTGTTATATGCAGATGACCTAGTATTAATATCGGAATCAGAGTCTGGCTTACAACAATGTTTAAACAAACTCAACACTTACTGCGATAAGTGGAATTTAACTGTAAATCTAAACAAAACTAATGTTATGATATTTAATAAATCAGGTAAAGTCCTGAAAAATTATAACTTTAAATTTAATGAACACACAGTTGATTTGACTAATGAATATAAATATTTGGGTATTTTATTTAAGCCCTCAGGAATTTTCACTTATGCTGTCAATCATCTGTGCAAAAAAGCTTCCAAGGCAATGTTTTGCATTAGAAAGCTCTTATTCTCAGATAAACTTAATATTCATCCACATTTAAAACTGTTTGAAAGTTGTTTAAAACCTATACTACTTTATTGCAGTGAAATATGGGCACTTAATATGTTAGTTAAAGATAATAATTCAAGTCTTGAATGTAGATATTTGTCTTTTTTACCATCAAAATTTCAAATAAAATTTGCTAAATATCTAGTTGGTGTAAATAAAGCTGCAGTAAACACAGCAGTTTTAGCAGAAATAGGTATGTTACCTATTGCTATTGATGCTGTTAAGGCTTCTGTTGGCTATTGGTGCCATTTGATAAATGCAAAAAAAGATAGTTATGCTTCAAATGCCTATAAATGTAGTTTAAATTTAAATAATGGTTTTGCAGTCAAATTAAAAAATGCTCTTTCAAAAATAGGGTTTAATCATGTATGGGAAAATCAAAGTACGTTCTCTAAAAATGCCTTATAAATGCTGTAGGTAAAAAATTAGCTGAAAGGTATACAGATTTTTGGAAAGACAGTCTTTTTAACGACCAAAATAACCCTAATGGAAACAAATTAAGAACATACAGAAAATTAAAAAAAGAATACAAATTAGAAAAAATTTTATTAATAGATTTAGATAAGATACATGATATCAAATTTTATAAAAATAAGAATAAGTAATAGTTATCTAAATATTGAACAGGGTAGACACCGTAAATTACCGTTGGAAAAAGATTATGTCCTCTCTGTAAAAAGGATGTAGAAGATGAATATCATTTTACTTTAAAATGTCAAATTTTAGAAAAATGTAGACAAAATCTTTTTCAAGAAGTAGAGAATATAGTTCCAGATTTCACCAAAATGTCTGATGAGGAAAAATTTGTATTTTTGTTTACTTTTAATGAGTATGACGTAACTAAAATTATTGTCAAGGGAGTTAATGACTTATATGTATTAAGGAACAGCCTAGCTGATAAGAAAAACTAGTGGATGTAAAAAAAAATTATGTGACTATTTTATATTTTCTTATAGTACTTGTAATGATATATTTTATAACAATTGCATTAATATGATTGTTTGTACTTGTACTTTCAAATTTGCAAAGGTATCACCTCCTCCAAAACATTTGAATATATCTATAATACTAAAATTACGAGGTCCAATTTGTTAGCCGTCATCACGTAAAATTAATATTTGGATTTTACACCAATAAAATGATTTGATTTGATTTGATTTGATTTGGGACAGACCAGTCAGTGTGGCCTCGATTGAAATCACCACCTAGGCTACTTATATGTTACTAGTTGATGTTTGATTCATTCTGCTTAATGATAAATCTAGTTGTTTAATGGAGTAGATAAAAAAACAAATAAAAGGTACTTAAACCTAAATTTTCTTAACATCACGAGCAGCTAGGATATACATTTATCTAGTGGTTTGTTAACCCATCATTACACAATTTATACGATTTTTTATGCACAATTTTCCATAAATACACTAGCAACGTGTCGGAATCAATAACGGTAATAGTGTGATCACGTGATAGACAGCTGATTTAGAACACTTATTGCATCATCACAATGATTTTAGATTTATAGATACTACTATTTCTAAAAGGTAAGTAGATAGGCTAATTACACTACTGTAATGTTTTATTGGAAAATCTTTTATTTTTTTATTAAATATTTGTTGCATTTATTGTGTAAGGAATGTTGTTATAGTCAGTTTAAAAAAAACAAGAAACAAGAATGAGGAGGTGTGATGCAAATCATTATTGAGCCTCTGAAATTTGAAAAAAATAGTATATATGTAATCGATCATTTTAAAATTATAGATCAAGTTCAATCGGCAGTTCAATCTTTAAAATTAGTTTTTAGATGTAGATGTGTTATGATTATTAATGAGACAACGGTCAGCCAGAGTTCAAATGAGAAAAATAAAAAAAATTGCAGGTCAACGTACTGCCTTCACCGACGGGAAATCCCATACAACCTGTATTGACATGTAGATAAATAAATGAGACGGCTCAATTTATAGCGGCTTAATTTATTAGTGTATGTGTCATCCGTTTGAGTGTTTGCTTCAACCTACCTTCCATCATAAATTAATATAGCAACTCGTATCTTTAATTTTGTTCTTTTGAAGTGAATCCTGTTGCAATTTTAGTACAATTAGAAAAATTTCCACATGTTGATTAATGTAAAAAAAATCTTAACATAGTGAATACAAGGTAATAAAGTGAATACAGCGACAGCATAAAAAAAAACCCGCCCCTTTTCGTGGGAAAACTTGAAAATTGTTTGATTATATCGGGAATCACTGAAGCGTGACTGGAGCGGGGCCCCTTAGGGCAGTTAGCAGGCCCCCTCTTACAAAAAGTTCTAAATCCGACACTGTAAATAGTCTGTCATTCGTATATATATGATTAAATCACGGGAATTTCTGTTGTGGCCATAAACTGTACCACAGGCACTTGTCTCAGAAACACATTTAAGAAAAGTAAATTCTGAGGCAGTATACCCTTTGCATATACATTGGAATGTGAAATACAGTTATACTGCAATAGAAACCTAATAGACAACTTTTTATATATTTTGACAACAACTTCTGATTTTCTTTTTCGGAGTTCGTGTAACAAATAGGAGGATACGAAATATATATTTTTGAAATTAAAATCTGTTATATTTTGAGAATTATAGCACTCAAACTGACTGTATTGATCAATGAAAAAATAAGTATGGCTCTTCAGTGATGGCGGAAGCATAAACAAGTTGAAACCTTGAAAGATGGTGGGGTTTTTTTTTGCCTGCATCGTGTAATTCCGGGTCCCGTCACGATTTTGAAACTACTAGTAACTGTCCTTCGTTTTTCTTATATCTGTGCGTTATATACAGGGTTAACAGTACTGTTTTTTTTTTTCGATTTTAACTCCCAAAAACTTCCCAAAAGATCTTGAAATGAACGCATGATAAACTCCGCTGGTCATTAAACATTTGTTGTATGAACAATATTCGTGGATTTTATGACGTGTGAAAGAATAAAACGAGACACCCAATTTCAATTCAATACAGATACATAGATTACGTTTATCAAAACCTAAAACGTACAACAGACCAGACACGGGCATAGCACGTGTCACGTTTGGTTCCAATTTAGATGTGTACCAGTAATCTTTAGACTCATAAAGGTCATTAAACGAATGGTCTGCCAGACTGGTGTTTATATCTATAAATATATTATCTGTACTTACATTTTAAACCTTTATTTTAAACTTATAAAGTAAAGATTCGTCTTTTTAGATTGATTATGAAATAAGATTGCTTATACTTTATTCAGTTTTACATTGGCTAGATGTATAGGGGGAGGGTTGAGATCTCACAAACATGTTTAACCCCGCCGCGTTTTTGTGCCTGTCCCAAGTCAGGAGCCTCTGGTCTGTGTTAGTCTTTTATTATTTTAACTTTTAGTTTCTTGTGTACAATTTGGAGTTTAGTATATGTCGTTCATTATCACTGAACTAGTATATATTTGTTTAATGGTCAGCTGAAGGACGCCTCCGGGTGCGGGAATTTCTCGTTGCATTGACGACCTGTTGGTGACCTGCTGTTGTCTGCATGCTCTATGGTCGGGTTGTCTGTTTGGCACATTCCCCATTTCCATTCTTAATTTTATTCTCATAACAGTAAATGAAAGTAACACTGCATATATAAATTTAGGGGCTTCCAATGCACATTTATGAATTTACTTTCACTTACCAAAGACGATCATAGCGGCCAAAAAATTTGACAGCCAGGGATTTATATATATAAACTTTAGTTGCTGTATGACTAGAAGGGGCCTAAAGAAAAGAGCAACTTATATAGAACCGTATAGATTGAAATGTGCCTAGTTTATAGCCTTAATTTATGTCTGTTTGATCATACAAGTGAGAGGTTTAGCCGCTTTAAAACCAGGTTCAATCCAACATTTTCTACATTTGAAAAGCATGTTCCAAGTCAGGCATATGACAGTTCTTGTCCATCCGTTTGATGTGTTTTGTTATTTGATTTTGCCTTTTGATTATAGACTTTCCGTTTTGAATTTTCCACGGAGTTCAGTATTTTTGTGATTTCACTTCATAGAATCATATTCAAAACAGTGTAGCTGTGGCCATTGATTGACAACCTTGAATTATCCCATTTACTGGGGCAGATTATGTGAACGTTTGTCTGTAACAACCGCTGCTCACTATGTACTTGTTAAAAGCACTTAAACTGTGGGGTCACAAAAGGTTCTCAACACCTAAATAAAGAAATTAGAAAAACTAATCAGGAATAACACGATGTTTTGATTTATATCAATAATATAAATCAAAACATAAAGTTATTCCTGATTAATTTTTCGAACTATTTTAATATTAAAGGCGTTAAGAACCTTCGGTGACCCCACAGTTTAAATTCTATAATAAGTAAGTAGTGAGCAGTTGTCGTTGCAGACACACGTTCACCTAATCTGTCCCAGTCAATGGGATACTTTAAGGTTGTCAATCAATGACCACAGCTACACTGTTTTGAATATGATTCTATCAGAAAACGGGAGCGATGAGAGATCGGTTTTTTTGTCGAGCCTGCAACTTTTGTTGCAGAAAGCTCGACATAGGGATAGTGATCCGGCGGCGGCGGATACGGCGGCGGCGGCGGCGGCGGCGGTGTTAGCTCACTTCTTAAAAGCTTTATATTTTAGAAGGTGGAAGACATGGATGCTTCATACTTTGTATATAGATGTTTCATGTTACGAAGTTTCCGTCAGTCACATGTCCAATGTCCTTGACCTCATTTTCATGGTTCAGTGACCACTTGAAAAAAAAGTTCAATTTTTTTGTAATGTTGAATTCTCTCTTATTATAAGTAATAGGATAACTATATTTGATATGTGCGTACCTTGCAAGGTCCTCATGTCTGTCAGACAGTTTTCACTTGACCTCGACCTCATTTCATGGATCAGTGAACAAGGTTATAATAAGTTTTGGTGGTCAAGTCCATATCTCAGATACTATAAGCAATAGGGCTAGTATATTCAGTGTATGGAAGGACTGTAAGGTGTACATATCCAACTGGCAGGTGTCATCTGACCTTGACCTCATTTTCATGGTTCAGTGGTTTTAGTTAAATTTTTGTGTTTTGGTCTGTTTTTCTCATACTATATGCAATAGGTCTACTATATTTGTTGTTTGGAATGATTGTAAGGTGTACATGTCTAGCGGGCAGATGTCATGTGACCTTGACCTCATATTCATGGTTCAGTGGTCAAAGTTAAGTTTTTGAGTTTTGGTCTTTTTATCTAATACTATATGCCATAGGTCAACTATATTTGGTGTATGGAAATATTTTATGATCTCAATGTCAGTCGCGCAGGTTTTATTTGACCGTGACCTCATTTTCACGGTTCATTGCACAGTGTTAAGTTTTTGTGTTTTGGTCTATTTTTCTTAAACTATAAGTAATGTGTCAACTATATATGTTGTATAGAAGCATTGTTAGCTGTACATGTCTGCCTGGCATGGTTTATCTGACCTTGACCTAATTTTCAAGGTTCATTGGTCTTTGTTTAGTTATCTTGGTTAATGTTAAGTTTATGTGACAGTGGTAATAAAGCTTAGCTTTATACTTTGGACTATCAACATAATATCAATGATTAGTATAGAAGGTGAGACATTTCAGTGTGTGCACTCTTGTAATTAGATTGGTGTCGCTCACCTTGGTCTATATCATGCATACATATATTAAACAAAGGACACAGATGGATTCATGACAAAATTGTGTTTTGATGATGGTGATGTGTTTATAGATCTTACTTTACTTTCTTGCTACTTACAATTTTCTCTATCTATAATAAACTTAGTAACAGAAAAAAATATTTTGTAAAAATTTACAAAAAAATCAATTTCTTTAAAAATTACCAATATGGGGGTAACAACCCCATAACCTGTTGCCCAATTCATCTGAAAATTTCAGGGCAGATAATTATTGACTTAATAAACAATTTAAACCCTTGTCAGATTTGCTCTAAATGCTTTGGTTTCAGAGTTATAAGCCAAAATCTACATTTTGTACAATGTTCAATTTTTAGCCATCTTGGTTGGTTGGCCGGGTCACCAGACATATTTTTTAAACTAGATACTCCAATGATGATTGTGGCCAAGTTTGGTTAAATTTAGCCTAGTAGTTTCAGAGGAAAAGATTTTGGTAAAAAGTTAACGACGACGGACGCCAAGTGATGAAAAAAGCTCGCTTGATCCTTTGAGCCAGGTGAGCTAAAAAAAGTTAATCCAAGGGGGGAATATGGACGGCTATATTTATTGAAATCATAAGGAAAAGGGAAATATGAACACTCATATCTACCGATAAAAGTATCAACTGTTAAATCCGATAATGCAGTTATAAAGTTTTTGATGGAAACTTTTGTTCATTTCGCTCAGAATTTTAGTATAAACTTGATATTGGAGGCAAAACATATGACATATGAAAATGAATGTGGTCAGAGACATATATACGTGTATATGTCTCTGATGTGGTATACGTGACTTTCATTTTGATCAATGAATGAATTTAATACCAGTGCTGATTAAAGCAGATGAGTCCATAGTGCTAACATTTCCAGATACTCGATTAAATTTGTTTAAATACTAGTCGATCAAAAATTGACTTTTAGTCTGCAACTGGTTAGATATTTTCTGGCAGCAGTCACAGACACAATTACAGGATTTGTTTGTTTTGCCATGTTGAGTCCTACTGGCACAAAAGTGGCCTGTATATAAAGAGGCATACGGCCTGAGGTGGGTTTCTTTTCAGATGCGGAACGTACAGATAAGGTAATAGGTAACAGGTAAATATACTATTGGTATCGGTAGCGGACTCGACCCGGAACTTCTTAATTATTGGCAATATTAATTACGTGGAAAACAAAAGGGCCTGGAGTGGTGTAATTTTTAATCTACACCTTTGTACTATATCAGTTATATATAAAGTTGAATTCTGTGATTCGTCGTTTTTACGTGATGACGGCTAACAAATTGGACCTCGTAATTTTAGTATTATAGATAATTAATCATTGCCGAGCGGAGATTACAAATATATTTTGGGCGAATTTATGTTAAAAAGTCATATAGATCACGTGAAATATGAGACAAACAAACAAAAAAATGACCAAAGAATGTGTGTACTCCCTCTAAAGCTATTTTGGGGTTAGTAACTTGTCTCTGGTAACTTCATATCCCAGGACATATTTCGCGGCAAACAATACAACTTGACATTTCGAATGTTGTGTTCCCGTATGGACTGATGGCGTTTTATTGTGTTTTGAATTTTACAATAGACAATTTTAAAACATATCTTAAAATATTACCCGTATCTTGTTTGTTTTTGCTCTTAACAATAGTTGGTCATAGTTATGATTATTTTTTCCACTTAGAAATCCGGAATCATTACATGTCCTTACCTTCTTTTTGTTTCACTTAATTAAATATGTCTGTTGTGAAGAAGTACATTTGTAAAACAGGCATATTATAGGTTATATGATGATTGTCAGTTCATTATTTCTAGCCTCGCAAGTTTCCCTAGTTTGCATGGATTTGGGCAAGACCGGGTTTAATACTTGTTTGTAGTGAAAACTGTTGTATTTGCCTTATTCCGGTACTCCTATGCCGGTACTTCCCTACCGATACTGGTCTAGACCAGTTAACTTCAGAATACAGAAATTTGGTGTATATATTGTCATGATTGTTATACACACGAATAGTAACCAAACCATAGACTCGGATACTAACTCTTTTTACAACTAAAAGGTTAGTAGTGGGTTGTTTTTTGTGCATATATACTGGGTGAGTAAATTTATCCTTTCAGCTGTTCAGGTTTCCTTTGTCCAGGGCATTTTTATGATTTTGGTAAACAAGCTGGAAACAGTATACATATAACATATATGTTCCAGTAAGTAAGTAATTTTATTTTTAGAGGGTCACACAGCTAGCATCACGTAAGGCAATTTACATTTAAGCTTTTAAAATTTTAAATCAGTATATGACACAGGCACTTGTTTTCTATCCATGGGAAGATCTACGTACTATCCCTATTATTACGAGTAATATATAGGGATAGTAGATCTTCCCATGGATAGAAAACAAGTGCCTGTGGTACATGAGCTCTGGGGTGAATTTAAAGCAGACAAAAGAAAATCACTAAACTATGCATATCAAAACATGCACAAATACTGCTAAGGACAGCTAAACTAACCATGCTAACCCTGATACAGCTTTTGTCGGAAAAAAGTTGTTAAATATAATATGTAATTCCTATACATTTTGCTATAGGGAATCACTGAAGAGTGACTGGAGCGTATCACCGTTTAGGCAGTCAGTCAGGGCCCTCAGTTGTGAAATTTTTCAGAAACCCTACACTAAATAGGCATTTAGATAGTAAAACACATATAAATAATCGCAAATGACTTGCCTTGCTAAAATCAAAGCACATTGACCTTAATTTTTGTATGCCCCACAAGGGGCGTTATGTTTTTCAATCTGTGCATCTGTTCTGCTTCAGATTAAATTTTTTGGTACATTTGTAGAAGGTAACTATTTTGCTGGATAGGTAGGGTTAGTGCAAAAATATAAAGTATATTCTTTATTATGGCCTTGATGCTTACCCCGCATCTCATTTTATTCATATTAATAATTAAAAGTTATAAAACTATAAATTAAATAATGAATTGTATTGTATAAATACTATTATTTCAGTTTAAAAGATGGCGCAGGCAAATACCAGACTACTTAAACTATGGCCACACAATACATTATGCCAATGTTATCAACAAAGCTCCTGGCCATCGCTATTATCGTATCACAGAAATTCTCACAGACACCTTAGTTCAGTCTCCAACAAACCAATTCAACTTTACAACCAGAAATCATACCCAAGCATTAGTGTGATTCCTAAACAGTTTTACAGTGGAATAAATTTATCTACAAGAGCAGATCTGCTAGAAGCCAAGAGAGTAATAATCAAATTAGGTAGTGCTGTAATCACCAGAGAAGATGAATGTGGGCTGTCCTTGGGACGATTGGCCTGTATAATAGAACAGGTATTTTTATGTTATCTTGAGAATTAAGTAATATTTTATTACAGCGACAAAATTACTGCAATTTGGATTTGTTTTTTTCCCAAAAATGCTTACAGTGAAGAAAATAAGTGTAGTACTGATATTTAAATATATTTCCAAGATCTGCAATTACACATTAATTTAAAGTCCCTTAAGTTTTTCACTGAACATGTATTCAAACTTTTTATTCTTTATATATACAATTCAACTCAGTTTGTGCGATAACACTGATGTAAATGTAAAACCCTGCAGAGAAGTCTTCATTATGGTTTTATTTTGTTACAAGGTTGCTGAGTTACAGAATCAAGGGAAGGAGATGATGATGGTAACTAGTGGGGCTATAGCTTTTGGTAAACAGAAACTACAACAGGAAATAATCATGTCCATGAGCATGAGACAGACACTTACATCAGCTGACAAAAATAAGGTGAGCATGAGACAGACTCTCACATCAGCAGACAAAAATAAGGTGAGCATGAGTAGACTCAAACAGAAGCTGAATTGAAGGTAAGCATGAAACAAACTCTCACATCAGCTTGCAAATATAAGGTGAGCATGAGTCAGACTAACATCAGCTTACAAAAAAAGATGAGCATGAGTCAGACTCTCACATCAGCTGATTATAAAAAGTAGGCACAAGACAGACTCTCACATTAGTTGACAAAAATAAGATAAGCATGAGTCAGACTCTCACATCAGCAGACAAACATGAGGTGAGCACGAGTCAGACTCACATCAGCAGTCAAAATAAGGTGAGCATGAGTCAGACTCTCACATCAGCAGACAAAAATAAGGTGAGTATATGACAGACTCACATCAGCAGACGAAAATAAGGTGAGCATGAGACATTATCTCACATCAGCAGACAAAATTAAGGTGATCATGAGTTAATATCTCAGACACTCACGTCAGCAGACAAAAGTAAGGTGAGCATGAGTCAATATCTCTTATCAGCAGACGAAAATTAGGTGAGCATGAGTCGGACTCTCACATCAGCAGAAAAATCAGGTTAGCATGAGACACTCTCACATCAGCAGACAAAATAAGGTGAACATGAGTCTGACTCACATTAGCAGACAAAAATAAGGTGGGCATGAGACAGACTCTCATGTACATCAACTGACAAAAAAAAGTTAGCATGAGTCAGACTCACATCAGGAGAAAAATAATGTTAGCATGAGACAGACTCTCACATCAGCAGACAAAAAATAAGGTGAGCATGAGACATTATCTCACATTAGCAGATTTAAATAAGGTGAGCATGAGTCTGACTCTCACATTAGCAGACAAAAATAAGGTGGGCATGAGACAGACTCTCATGTACATCAACTGACAAAAAAAGTTAGCATGAGTCAGACTCTCACATCAGCAGAAAATAATGTTAGCATGAGACAGACTCTCACATGAGCAAGAGTCAGACACACATCAGCAGACAAAAATAAGGTGAACATGAGTCAATATCTCTTATCAGCAGACAAAAATAAGGTAAGCATGAGTCAGACTCACATCAGCAGATAAAAATAAGGTGAGCATGAGTTTGACTCTCACATCAGCAGACAGAAATAAGGTGAGCATGTCAGAGACAGACTCACATCAGCTGATGAAAAAGGATAGCATGGAATAGTTGCTCATATAAGCTGACAAAATAGAGTTAAGTTTTAGACAATCCCACATCAGTTAACAAAATGTAATGTTAGAATAATTAGACTTACTCTCACATGAGATGACAACATTAAGGCTGCCTTGTAAAAGACAAAAACATTTGAGCATGAGACTGACTCAAACATCAGCTGACAAAGCTAAGATGAACTTGTACATAACAGAATTATTATAACCATTATACAAGTATTCTTATCAATAAACCAAAACAAACATGACTAAGGTGGGCTTGTGAATGAGAAACAGTTCAGCACGAAACTGACTCACACATAACACAAAAAAGAGGTTTCTTTGTAACCAAAATAAATAATGTTTATTTTATTTTTGTAGCAAGGTTTATTTATTGCCCCAAGAGCTTGTGCAGCAGTTGGGCAGAGTGGTTTAATGTCACTATATGAAGCCATGTTTATGCAGTATGGAGTCAAGGCTGCACAGGTAATTTTTCATAGAAAATTCAAGTGAATGAAAGGAGATATGGGCAAGCATGACTGGAAGCAGCAAGCCAACAGTACAAAAAAGTCATAATACATCTAGGTCTGTACAGGGTCTTCAACAGTAGACAATTATATACACTATGTAAAGCTTTAAATGGTCCAGAGTCAATAAGATGTGAATGAATTTAACATACAATAAAAATCTGCGTTCTGTTTAACACCAATTCAGAAATCATTATAGTACTAAAAAAGTTCACCAAGATCATGACTTTCAACAGGCATATAAACTTGCAGAGGAGTATATTTTGACTTCAGATTTTGGGAGAATTAATATCAAAGAAAATGTTTAATGTTTCTTTCTTGAAAATACATTGAGATCAGTGTGTGTGCTTTTGAGATCTGTCAGACTCCTATTTCTTGTTTTCCAGTACTACAAATTAAGATTAAGGGTATGCTACAATGGACAACACATGCATTCCTTTTTCTTGGAATATATTAAGTCATTCAAAACCAAATAAAATTTATCAAAACAGTTAAACATTTCTATCATCAGTTTGATTTCAGTTGAAAACCTAACACCATGTAAAAGTAATTTTATGCTGAAATTCTTTACACATTTCGTGTGTTATGATTAAGCACCCCTTTGTTAAAATGTCTCATTGAGGCATTCAACAAGGAATACCAAAAAGAATAATTTTAAAACATTATACTATTTTGTAGGTACTGATTACCAAGCCAGACATAGATGATCCTGAAAGCTGTAAAAATCTATGTGGAACATTGAATGAGCTGTGTCGTCTGAAGATAATTCCTATTTTAAACACAAATGACGCAGTGGCGCCACCACCAGCCCCTGATAAAGATCTTAAAGGGGTAAGTAACTAGTTACTGTTTCTTCGATTTTATCACCTATGATACTGTTGCCTACTATTTAACTCAGTATTTATTGTAAATACATGTATTTGGTCTTGTCCTGAAAAGCAAGAAAAAATAGCAGCTGGCCGCTGGTCTTAAAAAAAGAATAATAAAGCAATCAATCAAATTTGAAATTTACATAATTTGTCCTTGACTGCTTTTAACTGGATTGTTATAATTTCATATCAAGTCTTTTCCAGATAATTTGTTTTTTCTGTCATTTAAGGTGGTACCTAACACTACAGGGAGATATCTCTGTAAAGTCAGCTTAACGTTTTAACTACGTTGTGTTGTAAAGGGAATATTAAGCTTCTCAATGATCAAAATTGGTGTTTGTCGAACTGCTATATAACCAGTGTAATTTTTTCTGACAAATCGGTTGGTTCAAAATATTTGAATTTTTTATATTTTTGTTTAAGGGTCAAAGTAAATACTTTGACAAAATTTTATGAAAATTAAACGAGCCAAATTAATTTTAGTGAAAGTGTTGGGTACCACCTTAAATAAGATTTTACAGCTGTATGTCTTTACATAAAGTTTAATGGGATATACCTGAGGCTTTCTTATTAGTCACACTTCTGAAATTAAAAACTGTTGTATGCCATTTAAAGGTAAAGAGATGTGATGTATTTAGAATTTGAATAAATGCTTTCTGCATAATGAACTACAGTAACAGATTCAAGATAAGCAACCAATCTTAGAAAATACATTTTGAATAGTTCGAAGATGAGTATATATGCTCAATTAGGTGTGAGCATTCCAGTATATTATTAAAAGGGATTTCCAATAATATGCTTGCTTCCAATGAATTTCTTTCCATCAAAGTATTTGGTTTTAATTGCAATATAATTTGTGCATCTGTTGGTCAGTACAATGAGCAAGGGATGAATATCTCGATTTGGATAATTTATTCATCACAGCATACATTAATGGGATGCATGAAAAAATCCAAGTATTTCTGATTGATTGTTGGTTGCTTAATGTCCAGTGGCAAATATTTCATGCATATTCAGGACGACCAAATATTTCTGTTGCAAGGGTTTAATAATGAATATAAAAATATAGATGGATGCTTGAAAAAGTTGGAACAATGACATTATCAGTTCAAGAATGTAAGGATTCAGTCTGCCTATAAAACACCAAATAATGTGTGAAAAAAAGGGTACAGTACTGTGGAATCATTATTATTTGTTAGATACCAATTTTCGTAGATTTCCTGGATACTGATGAACCACAAATATAAATGTTCAAATAAATACAAATTTCTATAAAGTTGTTTCCAGACTTTTTCAGATACACGAAATTACTTATCTAATGCAAGGTTTCCGCAATCCACGAAAATTAGTACCCACTGGTATAGATAAATCCACAGTATAAAGAATTTTTCTGGTAATAGACATGATACTGTTATGTATCAAGCTTATTGATTAACACAACTGCAATCCTAGCATTTACAAAAAACAATTTAAATTGTACTTTTTCATTGCTTCAGGTCATTAGTCTGAAAGATAATGACAGTTTGTCTGCTAGACTGGCCAGAGAAGTCCGAGCTGACCTTATGGTGCTGATGACTGATGTCAATGGTATATATACTGGACCACCAGGACAGATTGGGTCCAGACTTCTCCACACCTATAGTCCAGATGATAGGACTAAAGTTACATTTGGTGCAAAATCCAGAGTAGGATTGGGTGGAATGGAGTCTAAGGTTAGTGGATAATGATTTCTAGTCTAGTAATAAAGTATAGCTCGCATCAATTATTTCTTAAATGTAAGATCTGGAAACAAGCTTCACACAGCTTATATCAATCATATTGGTTTTTATAAGTACATGTATCCCTGTGATGAAAGATGTAACTGGGAACTTTATCAATGGAAATTTAAAACTGAATAGATTTTTCAGTCCTCACTTTCTTGAGAAAAAAAATAAAATCTTAGAGTACTGTCACAAAAAATTAAGAACGGCCCTATCCTGCAGTACAGTGGTACACAACTAAAATTTCAAAAATATCGTAGTAGTTGTTAATAATAGAATTCAGTTGAGATTTAGATAAATGTAAACTTTCAACTTTAATCAAATGTTATGATTGAGAAGCATATCTCTTCCATTGGTCCAAATTGACTCCATCATGAATTTTTAACTAAGGAAATGAAACTACATTAAACAACAGTTGATTGCAATATTGTCAACCTTTCTACATGTTCTACCTGTTCTTTTGTTCATTCTTTGTATGTAGACTATCAAAAGATCCCCCCCTTCAAAAGTTTTTTTTTATTATTTTTTTTTAGAAATAATGGCTGTCTTTCCTCTCAGAGCTCTTCAGCCCTTTGATTATTTATGGGGATCTGTAATTATAGAGTTTTTTAATTTTCTAAGCATACACCTTTTACTTTTGATGACTCATATGTGTTTAGTTCCAGTAGCCTTTAAATGACATTTATCAACAACTAATGTAATGTATATCTTGAAATTGATAATTATTTCATCTGGTGCTAATATTCTTTATATATAAATATTTGAAAGCAGTGTGCAATGGTTTTTTTCTGTATAAACTCTGTTCTATGGCTACATTGAGGTCAAGTTATATCTCATATACTATAAGTTATAGGTCATCTATATAAGGTTTATAGATAGATAACTTTCATCTGACCTTGACCTCATTTGCATTGTTCTTGGGGAAAGTGTTGTGTTTGTGGTTTGGTCTATTTATCAGATATTATAAAACATAGGGCTACAATATTTGGTGTAGGGAATATTCATTTCTGTCTTGAAGTTTTATATGACCTTTAACTCATTTCATGGTTCAATGGTCAATGTCCAATTTTCATGATTATGTCAGATTATCAGATACTAAAAGCAATAGGTCAACAATAGTTGGTGTATGGTATTATATAGTACCTATATGTCTGTCTGGGTTCATGGTTTATTGTTCAATGTTAAGTGTTGTGTTTTGGTCTGTTAATCTGGTACCATAGGCAATAGGTGAATTTTATTTGGTGTATGGATTATAAAATGTACATGAACATCTTTCATCTGACTTTGACATTTTTTGGTTCTTCGGACAATGTTTTCTTGCTATTTGTATTTCTTATACACTATAAGCAATAGGGCCACTATATTTATATATCTATTTAGTCAGATAACTCTGACCTTGACTTTGAGCTTTGACCCCTATGATAGTAAAACTATGTCTGAGCCATATCTTTTGAATTGTACAACTTTTGTTACCGAAATGTTATATGCTGTTGCATCATGAACTGGGGGTTTGTGTCATCTAATAATGTCATGTCGACCTGACCTTGACTTTGACCTTTGACTCCTTTGATAGTTAAACCTTGTTCAATTCTTGTCTGGTGCATATACTTTGAACTATAAAACTTAGGATACTATAAGTAATAGGTCATCTTTATTTTGTGTATGTGATTATTGCATGGTTAACATTTTGTCTGGCAGGGTTCATCTGATGTTAACATCCTTTTAACGGTTAGTCAGTCAATGTTCTTTATTTGAATTTGGATCTTCTTCTAAGTTACTATAACCAATAGGCTAACTATATTTGGTTTATGGTATGTTTGCAAGGTGTAACAGTAATAACTGACTGTCTGGCTGGGTTCATTTGACCTTGACCTCATTTTATACATTGATGATGTTTTAAGTGTATGAGATACTTGTTGTAAAACCATCATATTACCACCTTTATCATTTGATCATGTACACTCTTGTTATTTCATCAAAATGTGATATCAGTTACTCTCTAAAGGTAGAATGAAAGAAAATTTTGGGTAAACCTCAATGAAACTGGATGAAAATATAACAAATAGAAATCTAGGGTGCAATACACAGTCTTAACAATGGATGCTTGTGGGTGTCAATACATTTATCAAAAACAACCAAAGATCTGCCATAACTACAGTATTTTCCAAATTAGCAGCAAATAATGAAAAACATTTAGATGTGATATAAAAAGACTATTGATTGATTCCCGACCTGACAGTCACATGAAAATATGACTTTGTATAACAGGCTTTTATTTCAGTGTAAGCTTTTATCATCATTAGTCCTTTATTTGTTTTTGATAGTCCATTTAAGGAGGCTCGCCGGTACAAAAAAATCAGCAAAAATTAAACATTTGTTTTCATTACAAATTTTATTTATTACACTTTTAGTTATTACTTTATAACATGGTACAAAAATCATCCAGACAAATCGATTTGGTTTGGCCACAGATGACTTTAAAAATGTTTATATCATTGAAAAGGCTCCAAATTATTGCCTTTTGGTGCAAAACTGTCATTTTTAACCGGATTTTTGTGACAAAAATGTCGGTTATTGATTTGGGGATGTACGTCGGGGTGGGCGGGGCGCTTTAGGCGGGCGGCAATCAAATGTTGTCCGTGCATTAACTCATGAACCATTCAACCAAAGCTTTTAAAATTTTAATATGTTATTACTGACAACTATACAAAGGTCAAGTTCAATAATGGCGATTTTGACTTTTACCGTTCAGGAGTTATGGTTCTTGAAAGATTGAAAAATGGAGTTTCCAGTCGTGTCCGTGCATTTACGCATGAACTGTTCTACCGAAGCTTCCCAAATTTTAAGATGTTGTTACTGATGACAGAATGGAGGTCAAGTTCAATAATGACGATTTTGACTTTTACCGTTCAGGAGTTATGGTTCTTGAAAGATTGAAAAATGGAGTTTCCAGTCGTGTCTGTGCATTTACGCATGAACTGTTCTACCGAAGCTTCCCAAATTTTAAGATGTTGTTACTGATGACAGAATGGAGGTCAAGTTCAATAATGACGATTTTGACTTTTACCGTTCAGGAGATATGGTTCTTGAAAGATTGAAAAATGGAGTTTCCAGTCGTGTCTGTGCATTTATGCATGAACTGTTCTACCAAAGCTTCCGAAATTTTAATATGCTGTTACTGATGACAAAATGGAGGTCAAGTTCAATAATGATGATTTTGACCTTTACCGTTCAGGAGTTATGGTTCTTGAAAGATTGAAAAATGGTGTTTCCCGTCGTGTCCGTGCATTTTCTCATGAACCATTCAACCAAAGCTTTTGAAATTTTAATATCATGTTACTGATGACAAAATAGAGGTCAAGTTCAATAATGACGATTTTGACTTTTACCGTTCAGGAGTTATGGTTCTTGAAAGATCGTAAAATGGCGTTTCCATTCACGTTGTTGCATTTACTCATGAACCTTTCAATCTAAGCTTTTCAAATTTTAATATGTTGATACTGATGACAAAATGGAGGTCAAATTTGATATTGACGATTTCCACTTTCACCATTCATCAGTAATGGTTCTTGTGATATTGCCAGGACACAAATAAATGTTAATAAATCCGGTTTGCTGTCGATGTGACAGCCTCTTGTTGATGTTTAAATTGAAATATCTTTTTTAACTCATCAGTGACCTATATTTTTTTATTATTGTATTCAAGCAAGCTATACATGAACTGAATAATTGTAAAATTTAAGCGGTTTCTGTAATTAAGTTCTTTTTTTATTTCAATATTACCAATATTTCTCAACCTTCATCCTCTTTAAGTAGAATTCACAAAATATACATTAAAGGACTGTTTTCTACTCTTTGGTCAGGTTGTTGTCTCTTTGACACATACCCCATTTCCATTCTCAATTTTATTAAAGAACATGCATTAAAAAGCAGGACAGGTAAGTGATTTACTAGAACTATATTATTCAGAATATTAATGCAGATTATGCTTATATGTATACCAGAATATGACCACACTATTTTGCTGCTTCGTTTAACCAGGAAAAAAAGCTAAAACCACAGACATAATATAATTATTTATTCAACGTTAGATAAAGGTAACTAACTCTAACATACATTCTATTGGTATAAGAAACAGGCAAAGATAATCCATCTACATGTGTAATTATCATCAATCAAAAAACTTATTGATTCAATGTACAGACTTTTATTATACAAAATATAGCAATAAATAGGTACACACAAAGTAATAAATTTTAATTAGATAATCAAAATGATAATTTTTTGGGATACGATTGCTTTCAAGCAATCTGTAGACTTATACTTAATTAATTTATAACTCATGGGATCTTTTCTATGTATGTCTGCTATTGAGGGTTATTGTTGTTGCATAATTTTAAATCATATGCGTCATTGAGATTAAAATAAATATATTCCACATCGTAGAACACCCCTTCAGGCGAAATGGAGTCTTCCATATTATCGTTTCGAGTTGTCTCCCTTCCGGCAGTAACTTCCGTGAATTCTGAATATAAACAAGACGTCGAGTATTAGCTCGTTCTGTGAATAAACGTATTATATTAAAAACAAATGCAATTTAAACCGATAAATGTGTACGGAAAGGATCCATGATGACTGAGTGACCCAAAGGAAATTAAATATTTAAAGAGTTAGGAATGGGGTTCCTCCTAGAATAGTCCGAGATTACTCTGACGTCCAAACGGCTGTTTTGCCAGACTTGCAAAACAGCCGTTGGACGTCAGAGTAATCTCGGACTACTCCTAGAATTAACGTAGGAAAAAAGGTGATAAGATACGAATTGAAATCTACATCTACTATTCTACATCTACATCATACGACGATCCATCAGCACATTGATGACTATACGTCGGCGCATCGCTAACAGACACTTAATAAAATATAATAACCAATGAGTGAAATAAAATACCTTCTCTGACATCTCTCACTCAGAGTCAGTCAGTGACTGCTGTGGAAAGTAAATTTGGTATTGATAGTACAAAAATAAAACACAATAGACCTAATTACATTGTTCATACACTTTTATCCGGGTTTGGCTATTTTGTAACTATTTTACATGTCTGTTTGTCATTTGAATTATTTTTGAAAATAATATTATCCAGCTACATGCATATATGTGTCAATGAAACAATGGCAATCGTATCCCTCAGAGCAATCTGCTCTTTGATTTTTAAT
Source organism: Mytilus edulis (assembly GCF_963676685.1). NCBI lineage: Eukaryota > Metazoa > Mollusca > Bivalvia > Mytilida > Mytilidae > Mytilus > Mytilus edulis. The sequence goes on along the minus strand of NC_092347.1, from coordinate 86,489,916 downwards.
TATTAGTACAAATTTCAAGTCCAATAATGTGTTCATACAGACATGTTGTAATGTTAAATATTATAAAAGACAAAAAATGCAGCTTTTCTCATGTATTAAGTTGCATATGAGTTAAAAATTGTTGCACACAAATTGGATATTAGATGAATCTAATTTGATTAACAAACTTTAATTTGAAAAGATACTTACACAACATACCACAAGATAAAAGATGTTATATTGAATGCTTTTTTTTTTTTTTTTTTTTATCATTATTCATAATTTTGAAAAACTGGGGGTGATTTTGAGCATGATATGTAAAAAAAAAACACCTGTGAGTTAAAGAATGTGAGTTATCTTCTTACTGTCTTTTTTGTTCTTTTCTGTCAATGAGTTGTTTCAATGACATATACCCCACATGATGGCCACATCTCCTTTGATTTCTATGAAAACTAAAACTGCACAGCTTTACATTCAGAAGCTAGAACATTAGTTTTATTACAAACAGTTTCAACTGTTTTGGGATTTCAGAGGAGATAATACATTAATTTAAGTTTATACAAGCAATGGACCATATTGACATGCTGGTACAAATATACTATCTATTAACTGTTACACTGGCTCAAGTGAGATTTAACTACATATGACAATAAATGTAAATGTAAACAACAAGTCATTCCAGGGGTTAGCAGTTTGAACATTTTGTTATATTGTCCTTAATCTAGAAATAGACTAAGTGTGTGTATTCATTTCATCTGATTAAAATATAAAAATCTATTTGTAATTAAGGATAGGATTGAATATTGTGTTACTCATGTACAGCCATCATCTTCTTTTGTTTATATATAAAAATGAAACAAAGTTACAACACAATTGCTGTCAGAAAATACATAATCTACTCTCGTTTACTGGTAGAATTGAAATATAAATGTTATATGAATGTTTTAATATCCTAAAATGGTCACTTCATACATATTTTGACATCCTTGGCTGTACTGTGTAATGGTCTACTATATCCTATGTAGAGTTGTCCTGTGAGAGAAAGCCAGAGAATATGGTAATACTATACATGTATATACATGTACATGTTATGTGAATGTTTTGTCAACATCCTGGTATGGTCACTTCATATAACTTGGCCTCCTTGGTTGTACTGCCTGGTGGTCTCCCACATCCTATGTAGAGTTGTCCTGTTGGAGTGGATGCCAGAGAAAATGGGAACATTATGTTTATGTCACTTGTTTTATAACATGTCATCAGTAGGCCAGCATTGTTCAGGATATGAAGTGTATGAGTAACGACATCAGCCACAATAACATTGTCTCTAGGTGTTGTCACTATGCCACTTGGTAAGAATGGTTCATCCTTGTTGATCTCTGTATCTCCTGTATAGATATTGATTATATCACCACCCTGTCCTAATACTACTACTCTCCATCTGCCTTTACTTACTTCATCCACCACATGAATATTGCCATTACTGGTACTGGTTATCCTCCTGGGATAGGTAAATATAGGTTGTTTATGTTGATCATGTCCATACACTCTCTCATGGTCTCCATTCTGATTCATTTGTATTACAACTCTTCTTCCTGGTTTAGGGTAGTCACTATTAAAACCTCCTACTAGAACTTTATTGTCATTGGTAACATGGACTGCAGTAGGAAGGAATGGTGACACATCATATAAGGAGTCTGTTGGTGTACCTGCATCACCACTGATTTGTTTTAGTTTTGATTGCCCTGTAGATATAAGTAGATTATTTGATTGAGTAACAGCCATTCTGTGTATCTCGATATTATAGCTGTTGAGTATTTTCAGTTTGGGTCCATCAGGTTTGACTTTTTGAACTAAACCAAAAGTACCAGAACTTAACCACAAAGACTGATCAATAGAAGAGCATACATTTACTACAGACTTCAGTTCAGTTTGATATTGTTTAATTATTTTCAGATTAATATTTGGTTTATAAGATAAATTTTCATCAAATTCCAGCACTCCAATGTTAGACTGGGTTATCTCCCCTGGAATGAAGTTTGGTAAATAGCCATAACTTGATCTTGATTTGGGGATTTGGATGTCAATAGATTTTTCTAAATTGTTGATTTCTGTAAAGAACTTGGAGGCATTGCTTATTTGAATGAATTCCTGGACATCATTGTTTTTATTGTCAGCTTGCTTTAGTATAACTGAGACGGCATTTAAATCAGACTTGACTGTGTTAAAAACAGAGTTGTGATTCTGATCTAATTTATCTCTAAGTTCTTTAAAATGCCTTTCTACCTCTGCTTTGACAGATTTTTCATGCTTAAGAACATCTTGCTTAACCTGGTCATATTTAGAATTTTCTGATGATAAAAGTTGGTTAAGCTGTTCTTTTCTTGAAACAATTTCTCTCTTATCTGTTTGAATTTTAGTTTGTCCTTTTTTCAACTTGTCTATTTTTATATCATATCCTTCCTGAATTTCTGTTAAATCATGTTTCTTGTGAACTTTTGACACACAGGTTGGACACACAAGAGTGTCACATGTCTTACAATAAAGACATGTATATTGTCCAGTATGGTCCTGACAGGGAATATTTGCAAAATCTAGTTCTTCTTTATATAGCCCAATTTCTTTGATATCAATTATTCTGTGATCCTTTGCAGTTTTTACTCTTAAATGTACCTTCTCCTTACAATGGTTACACAATAAAAGGTCACATTCTAAACACTTCCATTTAATGGGTCTATCAGTTTCACATAATCCACAATTTATAGGAATTTGTCCTTTTCTGATTGATTGTGAAAACGCCATTTTTAAGATACAGGTATATTACTTCCTTGATTGTGATCAGGTTACGTCCTTGATAACTTTATCCAGGGTTAATTATTTTTAGAAACATTTCTCAGTTTATTAATATAGAATTTTATAGATTGTTTGAATAAACTTTAAATCAATATTTAAAGTTTTATGACTGTTGTAAGTGATATGCATACATTTGTAGAATCTAGCAAATGATATGTTGGATGCATGAAAAAGAATACATTGTATTATAATAAACACAAAGTTTATTTGATTGATAAGCTTCTCAATGATCAAAATTAATGTTTGTCAAACTGCTGTATATCCAATAAAAAATTTCAGATAAAGTGTGTGGTTAGATTTTTTAGAAATTTATATATTTTTGTCATAGGGTCAAAGTAAATATTTTGTTCAAATTTTATGAAAATTAAACAAGATAAATTAATTTTAGTCAAGGTGTTTGGTACCTGTTACCTTAAAGATAAAAGATTTAGATAAATATTATAAAGGAGAAGGTTCACGAAGGGTAAATATTGGCCCTAAATTTTTGATGTTTTTTAAATCAAGCCAAAAATTTAGAAATTTTACATAGAAATACTATTAAGACAAAAATATATTTGTTTTCCACCTTCCTTTAAAATTTAAAACAAGTTATTATATTTGTGAATTCTGTATCAAAATTGGAATCGTTTGGTAACACAACATTTCAGATCTTACGTGACGGCCAAGGTTTTTCTAAAGCTTTTAGGTCTGAAAATTGTACAAAATCATCATATTTTGACAAAATGTCCAAAATGGACCTACTTTGGAGAATATTATGTACTTTAATGGAAAGAATTGATTTATTTAGCATTTAGGCTTTTAAAATAGACCCATTTACAAACCAAATTACGACCTTTGTGTTGTTTTATGATAAAGTTGATATTTTAGGCCATTTTGTGCCATGAGTGAACCTTGTCCTTTAAAGCTTTTCTGTTAAGTTAAGTTATAATTTAACTGTGGGGAAATATGTTTAGGATATCAGCTTGCTTCATTAAAATAGATTGGAGATAGGTAAATAACTTATTTTACATCAATTCCCCCTAAAAAACAAGTGCAAAGTCCTGAGTATTACTGTAAATGAGGATATTTGAAATAAATTTCTGTATGAAAACAAAAAGAGGTAAACTGCTATGCAAGGTTGGCAAAAAAGGTATCCAATTCCATGCCAACTGTAAATAACAGAAATTACTGGCATATACTGGTAATATAAATGTCCCTCTCTGGTCAATAACTGGGTAAATGGACAGATAACCACTTAGAATTAGGTTCTCTTGCGCTTAAAATTAGCCATGGAGATTTTTAAAAAGTATGCATGACTTTAAAATTGTTTGAATTGTATTAAAGTGTTATAATCTGGCGTCAGATATTAGACAGTGATCAGGAACTTTGAATAGTGAATTGAACGTTGTTTCAAAAACATCTTTTGAATTGTTTAAAAAACTTGACATTGTCACAGTTGTTTGTGATCTAGGAAGTTTTATTCAATTGCAATAAACACAAACATTGAAATACTACATCCAAGCATCCTTAATTTATAAGTTCATTCAGAGAAAAAAGAATGGGTTTCAGTACAACTAGAATCAAGTACATAAAATTCTTAAAACCAGAAAATGTATTCACAATTTTAATTTTCAAATGCATTTTTGCCTCAAATCCAATTGCGACACAAAGGGGTTACAATCCTTTGATGGCGGAAATAATTTGTATCAAGCTTAGAATTTCAGAAGGAATACGACCTGGATGCTTTATACCTTGTTTGTGGATACCTTCTGTTATAAAGTTTTCCTCTGTCACATGTCCGTTGTCCTTGACCTCATTTTCATGGTTCAGTGACTTGAAAAAAATACATTTTTTGTCATGTGAAATACTCTGTTATTATGAGTAATAGGATATTTGTTATCTAGGTTTCTTGCAAGGTTTATGTGTCTGTCGAGGTTTAACCTGACCTCAACCTCATTTCAAGCATCAGTAATCATTGTAAAGTTTTTATGGTCAAATCCATTTCATTTGATACTAAAAGCAATAGGTACACTACATTTGGTGTATGGAATATGTCCAACTGACCAGTTTCATCTGACCTTGACATCATTTTACTGGTTGATTGAATGTTTATTTTTATTTCAGGTTAAGGCAGCAGAATGGGCGTTAGACAATGGTGTTGCCACGGTAATTTGTAATGGTAACCAGGATTATGCCATCAGAGATATATTTGCTGCAAAGAAAATTGGCACATTTTTTACTAAGACCGAGAGTTCTGCTCCTGTAGAAGTTCAGGCTATAAATGGTATGTACAAAGTAGGAATGTAGTTATGCTCAACTGGACAGCAACCCGACTAAACAAGTAATCAAAAGACTTATAAAGGGCAACATAAAGTCTTGAACAAAAGACAGGGGTCATCATAAGATGACAACAAATTTAACTTAATTTCAAAGGTGAAAATGCACATACTTTTTTTCAGACTTTTATTCATGTATCTCCCATCAAAATGAGGTCAGTGGCATCTGTAAAAGCACAAGGGCTTAAGCCAGATATGGGAATTCATCTTTTGTCAAGAAAGAGTGTATTTGATTTCACAAACCTTTCATTTCAGAGTCACTAATATTTTTCAAAAAGTTTACATTTGTTGAACATATCATGTCAAGTGACAAAAAGAAAGCAGATAGGTGATCCTTCAGTTAATTAATTTCATATGAAAATAAAAATAACATTTTCTGGATTAAAAAGTAGCATGCAGGATAATCTTTGAAATAAATAATTGAAAAAATTGTTTAGCCATGTGAATATCCAAAAATGTCAAACTTCCAAGAGAATTCCTTGAGAGCTGTGCCTTCATGGAAATACCCTTTCATGTTGATAATTTCAAATCAAACCCTACTTAAATTGATATGTCAATATTACAAATGATTGTTTTGGTTTTCCTTTTATCACCCAAATTTGGGTTTTTCATGAATAATCTATACAAAATCTAACAATTTTGCTCAACCTGTACCATAAATAAAAAGCAGGGTGATTTCTGTTGTCATTTTGGTCTCTTGTGGACAGTTGTCTCATTGGCAAAACATACCACATCTTCTTTTTTATATGGTGACCCATACTTTTTCTTATTTTTGAAAAAAGGCATGATGTAAACTTTAATTTGACAAATTATCAAAAAATTCTATAGATTTAAATTAAGACCTTAAACTAATGTGTCAAAATGAGAAATGATTATTTTGTTTGAAAATATTTGTTTATTAGTTTGTCTTATCCCTTTCCTCCATAATGACGCCTTTTGACGCCACCCCCTTTACTCCATAACGACGCCTTTTGATGCCACCCCCTTTACTCCATAATGACGCCTTTTGACGCCACCCCCTTTACTCCATAATGATGCCTTTTGATGCCTGTGTAGTGCCTCAGTTGAAACGTTGTGACTACATAAAATCTGTATCAAACTTGATTAAATTTGGATCTAATATAAAAAGGATATTCATGAGAATATCTGACTAGAATTTCATTGATGAAATGTTCGTTTTCGCAATGCATTGATACTTAAACCTGATGATTTTTTTTTATTGAAAACATCCTATGCGAATCAAGTATGTTAAAACAAAAATTCAATGAAGGAAAGGGTTATTTAGTACAGTATCTTAATGTGTAAGACAAGAAAAACAGAATGATATAAATAAGAAGTTATTTACACTTTGATTTGAATTTGTTTCAGCCAGAGAAGGAAGTAGAGCCTTACAAGCTTTGACTGGTGAACAGAGAGCTATTATAATAAACAAACTAGCTGATTTATTACTGACAAGACAGACAGATATATTGAAAGCCAATCAAATAGATGTAGATAAAGCTTATACTGATGGTGAGAACTAATATAAATGTCAAATATGCATCACCTCTTGTTCATGCTGAACAATCAAAATTTGAAAATTATTATGGATTAAAGGAGTTGTGTAGTATAAGTCAATCAGACAGCAAGCTAACAATACAAAAAAAAAAGTAGAGGTCAACATACAGTTTCCAAAATAAAGAGAATTGTCTTTGAAATATAACAACAAAAAAATTCCCGCACTTTAACTTTAGTTTGCCTCATTTGTGTAGTGAGTCGCTTACTGTTCTATAGTTTTGCCCATTTTTTAAGTTGGAAAAGTGAAAATCTTGAGAAGGGGCATTCTTATTTAATTGATTTGTATGTCTATTTTCAAATGGATTTTTTTTGGCAATTATATGTACTGGTAGTGTGTTAATTATTATAACAAGAGTAGACAATGTGTTAATTGTTATTACAATAGTAGATAATGTGTTAATATTTTTACAAGATTAAACAATGTGTTAATTTAATAACAAAAGTAGACAGTGTGTTAATTTTTCTTCCAGGAGTAGATAGTGTGTTAATTTTTATGCCCCATTTAGGGGCATTATGTTTTCTGGTCTGTGCGTCCGTCCTTTCGTTCGTATGTTCTTTCGTCCGTTTGTTCGTCTGTTCCGCTTCAGGTTAAAGATTTTGGTTGAGGTAGTTTTTGATGAAGTTAAAGTCCAAGCAACTTGAAACTTAGTAAACATGTTCCCTATGATATGATTTTTCTAATTTTAATGCCAAATTAGAGATTTTACCCCATTTTCACAGTCCACTGAACATAGAAAATGATGGGGCGGATGGGGCATTCGTATACTTTGGATATATTCTTGTTATAACAAGAGTAAACAATGTGTTATTTATTATTACAGGAGTAGATGATGTGTTAATATCAAGACTTGTGTTAAATGAAAAGAAGCTGAAGACATTACATACAGGACTGAAACAGATAGCTAAAACCTGTGATTCCATTGTTGGCAGAGTAACCAGAAGAACTCAAGTAGCTGAGGGTTTAGAACTTTGTCAGGTTACTGCACCAATAGGTGTACTGATGGTCATATTTGAATCTCGTCCAGATGCACTCCCACAGGTATGCCATCCTTCCCAGTACTTAAATGTTTTAAGCATTTTAGAAAAGATACACAATTTGTTTTATTCTTGCCTTATTTTATATGATAAACACTATATATGTACATCTATTGTTAGGTTGCTGCCCTGGCTATTAGTAGTGCTAATGGATTGTTACTAAAAGGAGGAAAGGAAGCATCTAACAGTAATAAATTATTACATGAATTGGTGGAAGAGGCATTAGAACCTTTTGTTCCTAAAGAAACAGTAGCTCTGGTAAGTTTATATACTCTGTCAATCATGGGAAATAGTTAATATACACAATTAATCATGGAAAATGATAAACAAGTTGTTGATACATGCAATTTTTTAATATTCATATGTGTTTTAAAAAAAAAATCAATCGTTATGTGCTACTCCGATTTATGAATCAAAAGTCTTGTTTTATCAAATTATATTGACCTCAAATGATAGCAATCAACTTTGTCAATCCTAAGCACTAATATAAACATTGATTGACTTATTCATTGCTTGCTTTTGACATATCCTAACTACTTTCAGCTTACGATCTAGCATGATGCTTTTACTAGATAAATTATTAATGACTGAAAACTTATTTTAATAAGGAATTTACTTGTCAAATCAAGAAATTATAAAATTGTTAAAAAATACTATTTTGCTGTGACAGTTTAACTGAATCAACATACTGTGCTGTTTAAAGTTTGAATAATTTCCTATTATCTGGGCCATTTTGAGTTCAAAATATACCTTCTTTTTCAAAACTAAGTTCAAGTCATGAAATACTTATAATATAAAAATATGATGTGGAATGATTGACAATGATACAACTGAAAAGACCAAACAACTAAAGGGCAAGGATGATAACAATAGCAGGTCACATTATGGCAATCAGCATTGAGCCAAAATCCTAACAATATACATCTAGAAAGGACCCTGTTAAGGATGTTCGCTGCTCTTTTTTTTAGCTCACGGGGGGGCCCCTTTGGGCCCCATGTGAACTTATGTCATCACTTGGCGTTCATCCGTTGTCTGTCGTCGTCATCTGTCTTTGTAAACTATTTAGAAAATCCTCTCCTTTGAAACTACTGGGGCAAAATACCTTCAAACTTTAACTAGATGTTACTTAGGGTATTTAGTTTATAAATTGTATCTGAAGTTTTCATCCATCATCAAACATGGCTGCCATGGCTAAAAATTGAACATAAGGGTCAAATGCAGTTTTTTGCTTATATCTCAAAAACTAAAGCGCTATAAGAGCTAATCTGAAATGGGATAAAATTGTTCAATTGGTCAAGATCTAGAATTAATTGCATAACAGTGTGGTCGACAGTAAAACGTTTGTAGGTTGTAACTTGTTTGTCAACGGCTATGATTTTATGCTCACCCAGTCTGTCAGAGGCCTTCCAGTGGGGATTGAAATATTCACTTGTTACACATTCCGATACATAAAATGAAACTTTCTTTTTACAAAGCTTGAAAGGAATTTGTTTTAAATATTTATTATAATCATCACATACAACCGTGTCATTTATAAGAATAATAATGTTCAGAGATGATATTATTTAATAATGATAAAAAAATAGGTTTATCCATTGTAAAAAAAACTATTAAGTTGATGGGGTTAATTCACAAAATATCTCATTGATTAAGAGCACAACTACTTCTACGGTGTGATCATTTAAGAATGGCCTACTATTTATTCAATGCGTATACATGTGGGTTTTGTTTGTGAAGAGTTCTGGATAATTAAAAAATCATTTGATTTCTTTGTTTAAAACCATAAAACGATTCATTCTTTCAGATATTTGTCACTTTGCCTTATCTTCAAGTCCAACACAATTTCTCACGTTTCTTACAAAACTTATATTCTTGTGATGTATTCTTTTGTTGAAAAAAAAATGTATAGATATAGGAAGATGTGGTATGAGTGCCAATGAGACAACTCTCCTCCCAAGTAATAATTCATAAAAGTAAACCATTATAGGTCAAGGTACGACCTGCAACACGGAGCCTTGGCTCACACCGAACAGCAAGTTATAGAGGGCCCCAAAACTACTAGTGTAAAACCATTCAAACGGGAAAACCAACGAGAAACGAAAAACACATATGAACTACATAAACAGATGACATCATGCATTGTAACTTTTAAAGCCAATTAAGTAAAAAAAATAATCTGAAAGAACGTGCGATATCATATTAGGAAAATTGATGGTCAAACCATAACAAAAAATCAAGTAAAGAATTTTAAGTATTCAACCTTTATAGCTTGCTGTTCGGTGTGAGCCCAGACTCCTTGTTGAAGGCCATTTTTATTTATTTTCAAATTACAAAGGTTATTCCTGATTAGTATTTTTAATTATTTTATTTAGGCGTTTAGAACCTTTGGTGACCTCACAGTTTAAATTTCTATGATAAGTACGTCGTGAGCAGTGGGCATTACAGACGAACGTTCACCTAATTTTCCCCAGTCAATGAATGGCCATAGCTACACTGTTATGAATTTCATTCTATCAGCCCTGAAATATTCAGACAAATCAAACAACCCATTGTTGGCTTGCTGCCACTAAATTAGTAGTTTTAAGGAAATTTTGCAGTTTTCATCATTATCTTGAATATTGTTATAGATAAGTATAAACTGTAAACAGCAATAATTTTCAACAAAGTAAGATCTACAAAAAAGTTTTTGACCAAAATTGTCAAATGACAGCAATATGGATTTTACATAAAATGTTAAAAAATAAAAAGTCTGAGATTATGTCTCTGACAGTTTAAAATTAAACCTCAGAATTTATTTTTTAATTAATAAACTGAACAGCAAATTCTTTTAACTCGTTTTCAACTGAAAAAGGAATCGCAACTCCAGTTTTAACAAATGGGGCAACACATTTCATTTTCAGGTTGAAATGGTTTTGTTTTTAAGTATTTATTGCCCTTTAAAGACAATTTTACACAATTTGTTCATCAAGTTTGCTTACATCTTAAAAAAAAATCCTCTGAAATGCAGGTGAGCGATTTAGGCTCTTGAGAGCGTCTTGATTACTATTTGTCAGATATTTGAAATCCTCTGATTTTACCCATGTTGCAGTAATACAATTAAAAAATTTGCCATAAAAAAAAACCTGCTTTTTTGTCATAACTCAAATTAAATATCCTTTAAAGCCATTTTTGGTAATCTTTTTAAATTCTTCTTATTTTGTCCGACATAGTTTTTGAAAAAAAAAAAGTGCTTATTTGATATATATAATATAAATCAAGAGAAAACCATTTTCCTTGAAATTTCCTATTGCTAAAAAAAAAGACTATTTTATGCCCGTGCCTTAGATGGGGGACGGTAGATGGGGGAAATTCAGTTTTACCCTTATCCATCTGTAAGTCACAAAGGTTCTCTAACTTTAGTTTGACTCAACCAAATGTTATGAAATTTATACACCATGCTTATTTCCACAAAACACAGATTGAGTTTGAATTTTGGGTTGTGCACTTAAATTATTCTAGAGTTATGCCCCTTTACGTATGGAAAAATTGCTGAAAAAATTGCTGAAGTTTTCATATCTGTTTGTTTACTTTAGTTTGCCTCAACCAAATGTTATGAAACCTATACATAATTCTTATTACCATAAGACATAGATCTATTTTAAATTTTTGTGGCGTCACATCTACCAATCAAGATTTATGCCCCTTTACAAATGGAAGAATTGCTGAATTCATCGTTTTTGTTTTTTCACTTAAGTTTGCCTCAACCAAATGATATGAAACTTATACACAATGCTTATTACCAGAAAACTAAGATCAAGTACAAGCGGGGGCATCACCATGGACACATTCCCCATTTATTTTTTTCTACTGTATAAGTTCTATTATTTATATACTATCAATTTTTTCTCTAATTCTTACTTGATTTATCCTTTTCTCCTGACATCAATTTTTCTTGCTTTTGTTCTGAATTTCCTATTGTGACAACAGATTCCACCACCAAATCTTGCAATACAATACTTATCTGCTCTGGTCTGTTAAATTTTAGATTTTTTAAATGCTCAGTAATTTAATTGTCTAGAGTGTAAAATGTTAAATCACACTCCATGCAGTGGTATAATCTATATATAACAGTCTTTTATAAAGCTTGCTTTTTCGAAACAGAGTAGCGAACATCCTGTAAAAAAGGTGACAACGGTCTGAATTAAGTAATTTGTGATTTTACAGATAAATAAGGTACAGTAAAGAAGGGAACAAGGGATAAGTTTCAGATGCTTATTTAAAAGCTATATATACTCTGAATTTAGATGCTTTAAAACAGCTTTGAATTACTGGTGGCGGAATGGATTAGGATAATTGAAAACAATCATTGAAATATGTCACAATACTCAGATCTTACCTCAATTTCTCTTTTTACAATAACAACCTTTTCCATTCAAACTTATTTTCATATTTTTGATATTATATAAAATTCGGCTAACCAATTGAAAAAATTTTCTTCAGCCTGGTGATCATGAGGGATAAAGTTTGAAACCTGCTTTGATATTTCCTTCATTCTTTACAAATCTTTTTCGTCAATTCATAGATGACATACAAACAACAAACTGGTAAAATGTATGTCAAATATAAATGATCGTAAACCCCCAAAAACCTGACCATTTCAAAATATCACTCCTATAGCAAACATAACTTTTATTCTTGGATTTCATTCAATTTTCATATGCACTAGGCCTTGGTTTACTTGCAATTGTATACAGGCTATATATAAATAAAAGAGGTGTGGTAAGATGGACAATGAAATAACAAGCCACCAGAGATCTAAGGACTGATATATTTGATATTTACAGGTGAGCAGGAAAGAAGACATAGAAGATTTATTACAGATGACAAACTACATAGACCTTGTGATACCCAGGGGATCTAGTGATATGATAGCGAAGATCCAGGCTGCCAGTAAAGGGATACCAGTCCTCGGACACAGTGAAGGGGTCTGTCATGTCTATATAGATAAGGAAGCCAACCATGACATGGCACTCAAGATCGGTAAGTCCTCGGACACAGTGAAGGGGTCTGTCATGTCTATATAGATAAAGAAGCCAATCATGACATGGCTCTCAAGATCGGTAAATACTATTTCCATTTCATAATATAAGTCTGCTTAGAAAGGAAAGTGGAGAGAATGTTGAGTAAAGTTATTTTTATTATGCCCCACCTACGATAGTAGAGGGGCATTATGTTTTCTGGTCTGTGCGTCCGTTCGTCCGTCCGTCTGTCCGTCCGTCCGTTCGTTCGTCCGTCTGTCCCACTTCAGGTTAAAGTTTTTGGTCGAGGTATTTTTTGATGAAGTTGAAGTCCAATCGACTTTAAACTTGGTACACATGTTCCCTATGATATGATCTTTCTAATTTTAATGCCAAATTAGAGATTTTACCCCAATTTCACGGTCCACTGAACATAGAAAATGATAGTGCGAGTGGGGCATTCGTGTACTGAGGACACATTCTTGTTGAATTAAGTTTTATGTACCAACCATCTTATTCCAATACCTCCATTGTACAGTTGGTAAGGTCAAATGTAATGCTTATAGGTACACTTATAAGATCAATGGAAAATACTCAAGAATGCATATTCCAAATTGCTAAAAATAATATGTATTTCAAAGTTAATTTCTGTATAAATCACCTGGTTCAGGAGAATTTTGTAATAATTTCGCTTGTTTTGTTGAGTATATTGAGCTGACTTTTATTTTTCAGTGAGAGATTCTAAGTGTGACTATCCTTCAGCATGTAATGCAGTAGAAACCGTCCTAATCAACAAACATCTACTAAAGTCAACTTTCTTTGAGACACTTTTAGACATGTTAAAGAGCGAAGGGGTAGGTACATTATAGCAAAATAATTACACATTAATTAAAATTTAAAAGTGAATACCAAATTTTGCCATACAATTGTTACTTCTATGCAAACTGTACATATTTTTTTTTTTCCAAAAGTTACCAAAATCCAAGGAACTAAGAAAAATTGAATATAAACCTTTTAAAGATAAAAACATTACACATGCATAATTATAAAGCTACATGCCATTTGTAAAGTGGGGCTTAAACATCTCTGACCTATTTTACATTTTTCCTCTACAATATGCATATAAGTTTCTTTATCTGTATTGTCAGGTGAAGATATATGCTGGACCTAGAATGTCCAGTGTTTTAAAGTTTGGACCACCACCTGCTGTTTCCTTACATAAAGAATATGGAGGACTAGAATTAACCATGGAAATCGTAGAAAATACCACCGAGGCTGTAAACCATATAAATAAATACAGCAGTTCACACACAGATGTTATAATAACTGATAATGGTATTATTTCTTCTTGTTTTTAAATGATTTTTTTGCAGATACCAACTACCAGTTTAAAAAAAACTTTAAAAAATACAAGGCTTCTTATTATTGTTTATACTATACACTCATTTCAGCTTTACATGACTCATCGGTGGAGCTTCAATCAAAAGGCATGCCAAATTAATGAGGCAAGACCATTCAAAGGAACTCTGCATGTACAACATATAAAGTCAATCAAAATCAAAGAAAAGAGTTCTTGTTGCACATAATTTAACTATCCAAGGGCAATAACTAAAAAAAAAACTGCAATTTTTGTTCTTTAAAACTTTTTACAAATATCTTACAGAAATGCAGGCTTGAAAGCAAATGCAATACAATTTCCAATAAAGTTTATTATTCCAAGTAGCATAACTCTTTAAAAAAAATGATCAGCACTGATTTTTATATGCCTGTTTACTTGACATATTATTGTATACCAATTTCTGTCTGGCCGTTGACTATATGAAGGACAATAACTCAAAAAGGCTTCAATCAATTTGCATGAAACTTTGATGAAAAGTTTATATCGAATAAAATAAGCTCTCTTTTATTTTTATGAATTTAAGATCATACGTTTCCACGTTATGGGGTTTTATCTTTTTTTTTAAAGGGGGATTTTCCAGTTTTTAGACAATAACTCAAAAATGTTTTAAGCAGTCTTCATTTTTTAACACTTTTAAATCAAGATTGTAAACAGCCTCTCATCCATTGTTTATGTAACTTTCTGGGCTACACGTTTTTAATCAATTTTTCAGAACACTATGCTAGTGAGTTTTTGAAAGGTGTAGACAGTGCCTGTGTATTTCACAATGCCAGTACAAGATTTGCTGATGGTTACAGATTTGGTCTAGGTAAGTACTGTTTGTATGAAGCTATCCTAATTGTAAACTGGTACTTATATTGAATACTTATTGACTGGGTGTGAGTGGATAGTAAGTTTATTGTCCTGGGGCGTAGCAGAGGGCAATAGTTGTATCCAAGGGACAATAAACTTACTATTCCACGAATATCCAGTCAGTAAGTGTTTTATTATATTGAGAAAGACAACAGACAATAAATGACTGTGAAAATAAACTATTGTAATATAAAAAAGCAGAAACCCAACCAAAATGTTTACTTCATAAATATGTTCAAATGGTAAGGCTAAGTCTTGCACTGACGTCAACCCTAGAAGCAATAGGTAAAACAGGATGTCATTACTCCTGCGGTATTTTCAAAATCCTCCAATCGCGTAGCTGCATTAAAAATTGTGCGAAATATAATGACGCATGCGGTCAAATACTTTCATTGAGGTCCAATAGTTGGAAACTATTGACCACCGGTCCAATAGTTCAACGCTTACAATTTGAAAAATATAGTCAAAATATTGTGTACTTATTTTATATAGAAAATGATAACTGAGGTATAATAAATACTAATTATCTAACTGTTTCTTCTGTGTATAGATATTGAAAGTTTGGTTGATTTCGTGCTCCCACAGAAAATATACCCTTTTGAAAAAAATGTAGATGGTGAAGAAATTTAAATCATGAATACATGCATGTTACAAATCTCTAAAATATTTTCATTTTTAACAAAAGTTATCATCAATGCTTCATTCACTGGAACCCTGTTTTGAAAGTTTTTATGGTGAGATGTTTCAAATACCCAATGTAAATGTTGAATTTTCCAGAAAGGGAGTATTTTTGTTTTTATGCAATCATGTGATGAAATGCAGGAAAATTAACTCTCTCAAATATATTAAAGTCCCTAATGATATGAAAGGTGAACTCATCTTGAACACCTGTACAAAATTGAAGTTCTAGAAATATTTTACTACATGTAGCTTTATTCAAAATTTGAAACCCATTGATGTAATAATGTATAACTAGCTAAATTTGTCAATCAATATATTTTACAAAAGACCACTTTCAATGTTTTTGTGTTCTGTTAAATTGTTCCTTTTAAAATTGTTACACGATGATGATTGCTGTACCCATATTTTTACTATTTTATTTATTGTGTCTGTTTAGTTAACGAATCATTGTAAATATAACGGAATTTGATGAGACTGTCATCAAGGTGAGAGGGTTAGCGCTATAAAACCAGGTTTAATCCACAATTTTCTACATTTGAAAATTCCTGTACAAAGTCAGGAATATGACAGTTCTTGTCTATTCGTTTTTGATGTATTTTGTTATTTGATTTTGCCATGTGATTATGGACTTTCCGAATTGATTTTCCTCTAAATTCATTATTTTTTGTGATTTTACTTTTTTTGGTTTGTTTTTTGGTCAAAAAATTAGGTTTTAATGAACATTGTTTGAGTGTTTAGGGGCATCATCACTTCTTTCCCATGTTGAGAGACCGGCTGAAAAAA
This sequence comes from Mytilus edulis, assembly GCF_963676685.1. NCBI lineage: Eukaryota > Metazoa > Mollusca > Bivalvia > Mytilida > Mytilidae > Mytilus > Mytilus edulis. The sequence goes on along the minus strand of NC_092347.1, from coordinate 86,473,468 downwards.
ATGGTGCTATATTGCACCAACTATTTGGTCAACTAAATTCTTATAAATGATTATCAGCACTGCTGTCATTAGGGTATTGTGATTAAGTACCTACAGAACAAACATTATTTCTAGTTTATCCTGCATAATGACAATCACCAAATATTTGATGGATTTTAATAGTGCAGGGATACAGGTGATCCCCTCTATCTGGTAAATGAGTAATTAAGGCGCCAATAATTGAGAGAACTCAAAACTGATCTATTAGAAATAATTCATTCAGTAAATTCATTGTAACATTATATTTGTTCTGTAGGAGCAGAGGTAGGCATCAGTACAACAAGGATCCATGCTAGGGGACCAGTAGGAGTTGAAGGGTTACTAACATCCAAATGGCTTTTACAAGGACATGGACAAGCAGCCGCAGATTTTGCTGACGGACAGGAGCAATTTATACACAAAAGTTTACCATTAGACTACAGTGACAAAGTGTCGGACAGTTCAGACGATGACAATTCTACTGAAGGACAGCAATAGAATTAGTCTTAAAATAAAAATAGCAACCAATAATAATGTTTAATTAAGGTGGTATGGGAGTCTAAAATAAAAATGATAGAATTTGTTCATACTTTGCCAAAACGTTGTATCTATTGATACATGTTGAAAAATATAATAAAAATGATAGGGCACCGCGCATTTTCTCAAGCTACAGGACGGGACAAGATGACACATTTTGTATGGATTATACAGGAAAAAACACCATTTTGTGATTAGAAACTAAACAAAATGATAGAATTGTTAAATACTTCAGGAAAGGATAGCTTTCAGACACAGCTTTGAGAATATCAAAAGAAAAAATAGGGTCACCGTACGTTTTTTCCGGCTAAAATACAAAATAGGAAAATTCCATACAGAATCCTTCAGAAAATGCACTTTTTTAGAGTAACCTCCCCTTAAAATGCCATTTTAAAAAAAAAATTAAAACAACCAAAAATAATTAACATTTGCAAAAATATCAATATTTAGAAGTTATATTCTTATAAATTGGTACTTTTAAATGAAAATGTACATTAAACATCTGCATTACTGCATCAAATTTTGCTAACTTGATGGAAAATCTGGATCTTTGATTCTCTGTTTTTTACAATCCAAGATGGAGGAAGACACCCATACCACCTTAAGTGTTTTGAATGATTATTTTAATAGGTCATTAATTTAAACTTTTGAAATAGAATTTCAATCTATTGATTGATCACACACTCTAAATTTTTTGAGGTTATTGAGATGGTCATATTTTAATTATTAACATTTTCATTTATATTTGGCCTAAAAAGCTAATTGTAAGTTACTTGAATTTCCAAAATTTCCTAAAAAAATAACCAAAAAGAGAAAATTGCATTAGTAGCTATTTTTTGTTGACTTAATATATGATGTCATAGCTGAAAGCCAGGTTACAGCCAAAATTTTCACAAATATTTTTCAGATTAAAATATATAGCACAAGTGTAGCCCAGATTTTTTTTGTCACCAATAAGATAATGCCAGTATACTTATTTTCTTCATCTTAATGTGAGTCATATTAAAATATTGTAAATAATTTAGCACTTTATTATATTCCTTGTCATTTCATAAAAATTAAATCCGGATTTTTTTTTAATTTGTTTGTTTTTTGGACAAATTTGGTCTCAATTCCCCCCCCCCCCCCCCCCCCCCTCCTGTTACTTCTTTTCATGATAAACTCATAAAAATGACAGCTCCATGGATTTGAAATGTAGGAAATCGTAACCTCTGTATTTTTCACATTCATAATTGCTTTGAAATTTTTTCATGTTGGCATAAGGTTCTAAAATGAAATATGCAACCTGCAATTATGATGTTTCTACAAATATCGACACTAACCTTTGTTATGGTGTGGAATGGAGATATGGTAAATCTCCTAAAAAAGTCAGAGGAATCTCAATCTTATCTACACTTTGAATGTTTGAAAAATTGACACTTATATATAAGACATTTTAGTCTAATTTATATCCATACTTTGATGTTCTAGTAATTTCTTTGTCAAGTAAACATCCACTTGTTCAATATTTCTTTATCTACCAATACAATTTTTTCAATATCTTTTTTTAAAGAAAAATGTTTTTTAATGGGTCATTGATTGTTAAAATTTTGTTGACTAGTTTTCTTTACTTTGCAGTACTGTACAACAGTAACAGAAAATGAAATAGATAATGTATACTTTGTTAACAATGAATATCTGTGTGCTTTGAGTAATTGTGGATTGTGTAGCTATAGTCTGCTCATTCCTGCTAATGTTAATTTTACTACCTCTTTTTTCATAGATACTTTTATCAGCATATATGTACATATATCACCTCACGAGACTTCATGTGTTTGTAGGAAAATCACCTGTTTTCTAATTGAAATCCTGTGTGTCTAGAAATATTGAATTACACAGGTTATACATGCTAATTATTGTGGCTACCATATTTTATTGTTATTGTGCTAATATGCTGTCTCATTTGAATTTTACTTGAATAGCTCTTCAATCATATTCTTAATACAAATAATTCGTATATACAATATTCTCCATGGTAATGGCTAGATCTGTTTATATTTTACTATACATAAATTGAAGTGCGTATTATATTGTCCTCCACCAAGCATTAACTTCAAGATCTGAAGGAATTTTTATATTACAGCTTTTTCCATCTTTTTACCAGATGACGAAAAAGGACTTCTCTGTTATCAAGCTTGTTTAAATAAATGGTAACTAAATATTTTGACAATTCATTGAAAATGCACAAACTTATGTGTAATATACAAGATATATGTTTTATTAAATGTACGTAATAATTATGACTGTAAGATTTGAAATATTTACAATGATATCAATGATCTTTTCCTGATTACCACATCACTAGTCTAAGTCATAGTCTTGTTTTCAAGCTTTGTTTTTTTTATACAACTTATAACCAAAAATTAGAGGAAAACCCTTGAGAGAAAAGGTTTTGTTATGTTTTCTTATAATAAGCTGTATTCTTTGATGGGTTTTTGATAGACATGTGGTGCTGGTACATTTTGTTTATCTTTTATATTTCATATTTACATAAAATTTTGAATTATATTGTTATTCATGTTACTATAATTTTGTATGATTGTTTGTGTTTTTCTCTCTTTTTTAACATTAAACAACAATATATATTGCACACTTTGTTACTGTGTTGCTGAACTGGTTTAGCCATCTCAATGAAGATTGTATGAATATTTGTGCATTAAAATCATGAAAAGTTTAAACCTCACGGTAAATAGATGATTGATTCATCCTAGAATATCTAACTGTAACTACTGGAATAGTTTACTTTGTTACCCTAAATTAATAAAGAATTTTTATAATCATTATCGGTAGAAAAAACTGTTATCAAATTTCACAAATAAAAGACCTTTTCTTATTTAAACAACTGGTTCCAGCTTTGGACTATGTCATATATTTTAAGATATTGGAAAGTTCATTTGTGCTTAACAATTTATAGAGTATTTGTATAAAAGTTTCATATTTCAATCATACTTATATCAAAGTTTTGTAACTCAGGTGCTCTAAATAATTACAGTAGTACATATATGAGACTTAAAATCTTCAAAATTTAATATTAAGAACATTTAATTACATCATTCCAACTTTATACTGATAAAAAAAACATTCTTGGGCAATCAGCTTAATTGTTTAACTTCTTGGTAAATGACAGTATGATTTAAATTAAACTATAAATTCCAAAGTCTTTGCCCATTTTTATTGTGAAAGGGTAAAGTACAGTATTTTTATAAGGGATGAATTGTATTTTTTGTTGTTAACTGTCTAATGTTAAAGATCTGTATGTTTGATTAGAATAATATATGTATTGATGAAAATTGTAATAATATTTTTGCACAAAAGTAACATGTACTACTGTTGTTTATGTTTAATTGTATTGAATAGTTTGTAAACCTTTTGACAAAGCGAAACCTGAGACAAAAGTAGATCTCAGTTTATTGTTAAATTGAGAATTTGTTCATGAGACTACTGCACATTAAATAAATATTTCCATAAATCATGAAATTAAATTATTTTACAATTACCAGTATTCTAATTTATTAAATAAAGATAAGATGATTTGAAGGATAACATATTTTGAAACAAATGATTTTTGATTAAAATTGAAATGGTATTTGTTGTGATTTATAATTGTCTGGTATGAAGTTCAGCTACTGATAACAGACGGAGAAGTCCCTTTACTGTACTAGATATAGTGGTGTGACGTTTTTTGTACCTTTGGTTAAAAACAACTGTGAAAAAAATAGGTTCAATTTCCCTTGTATTGGTTATATAAGTTGTCACCTCCTACTAGAAATTGAATACCAAAGAGTCTAATTTAAAAACTGAACTTTTTGAATTAAAACCTTTAACATATAATATTTCCATAATTTCAAAAGTGCTACATGAATATTTTACCTGTTTTAACAAATTTTACATCAAAGCACCTCAATTACCAAACGGATTTAATTTCTACATTTCTATGTAGCAACATAGTATATTCCAGTAGCACCTGCAAATGAAGTATATATATCTCCCAATTGATACAATATTCCCGGGTTTGTATTTCCTATCATGATTTCCTTGATAGAGGGTTGCTGCTCCCAAGGAAGCTTTTAAACCAAGAGTTGCAAGTGGTAAAAATGAAATGAACCCTTTATAAAATTTAATGGACACCATCATGAGTTGGTTGAACGCTATGGAATATCTGTTTTACAGATAATATCGGATATGTTCCTACCATCATGAATACGACCCTGTTCTTATTTCATGAATGTGATCTACTTAGACTATTGACTGGGGTTTGTAATAACATGAGCAACACGACGGGTGCTTAGCATTTAGTTTTCTATGTTGTGTCTTGTGTACTTTTATTGTCCGTTAGTCTTTTTCTTTTTTATCCATTGCAGTTTTTTTTTATCTATGAGTTTTAATGACCCTCTGGTATCTTTCGCCCCTCTTGTTCCTGAAAGAAGGTACATAGTTTTATTTCCAACAGAATTTGTATTTCCTTTTACCTTTCCCAAATTAAAAAAGTGACACAATTTTCCAACATTGCCTTTATTTTCTATTTTCATGAGTTTATAATTCAGTTATCTGTTAAGAACCTTAAAAGTACATATATCAGGCTGTGATACTATTTATTTTATAAAATTCAGTGGAAGTTGTCCATATCTCGTTTAAAAAAGCTTTCTTGGTTCTGAATGAAAATAAATAGAGTATTAGTGTTTGGCAACTCAGTTCAAAGAATCAATTTAAACTGATTGTTTGATCTTGTAAACTTCCAGTATATCATTTATTTTACATCATTTATTTTGATTTTAATAAAATTGAGAATGGAAATGGGGAATGTGTCAAAGAGACAACAACCCGACCAAATAAAAAACAACAGCAGAGGGTCACCAACAGGTCTTCAATGTAGCGAGAAATTCCCGCACCCGGAGGCGTCCCTCAGGTGGCCCCTAAACAAATATATACTAGTCCAGTGATAATGAACGCCATACTAATTTCCAAATTGTACACAAGAAACTAAAATTAAAATAATACAAGACTAACAAAGGCCAGAGGCTCCTGACTTGGGACAGGCGCAAAAATGCGGCGGGGTTAAACATGTTTGTGAGATCTCAACCCTCCCCCTATACCTCTAACCAATGTAGAAAAGTAAACGCATAACAATACGCACATTAAAATTCAGTTCAAGAGAAGTCCGAGTCTGATGTCAAAAGATGTAACCAAAGAAAATAAACAAAATGACAATAATACATAAATAACAACAGACTACTAGCAGTTAACTGACATGCCAGCTCCAGACTTCAATTAAACTGACTGAAAGATTATGATTTCATCATATGAACATCAGGCACAATCCTTCCCGTTAGAGGTTTAGTATTATACCATCATAACATATATGAGAAGAACATAACCCGTGTCATGCCAATAACTGTTTTTAGAATAAATGTGTTTAGCTCCGATGCAAAGACCTTATCAGTGACTCAATATTAACGCCAAAATATGCAATTTGTAATGACTTGACAACAGTATCGTAATTATATCCCTTCTTAATAAGTCTATTCAAAGGTTTTGTAAGTTTCTGAGGTGAATACTGACACCTTTGTGCTTTATAAAGAATATTTCCATAAAAAATTGGATGTGAAATACCTGAACGTATTAGAAGTCGGCATGTTGAGCTATATTTACGAATGATGTCTTTATACCGATGATAAAATTTAGTAAAGGTTTTGACTAGTTTGTGATACCGAAAACCCTGGTGTAATAATTTTTCAGTAATACATAAATTTCTCTCGTTAAAATCTAAAACATTGTTACATACACGAGCGAATCGTACAAGTTGAGATATATAAACACCGTAAGATAGTGACAAGGGAACGTCACCATCTAAAAACGGATAATTAACGATAGGAAATGAAAAATCGTCCCTTTTATCATAAATTTTAGTATTCAGCTTTCCATTAGTGATATAGATATCAAGATCGAGAAAAGGGCAGTGGTCATTGTTAGTATTAGCTTTATTTAAAGTAAGTTCAACAGGATAAATTTCATTAATATACATACTGAAGTCCTCATTATTGAGAGCCAAAATATCATCCAAATATCTAAAAGTATTATAAAATTTGTTTATCAGATGTTGTTTCGATGGGTCTTTGCTTATTTTTGTCATAAATTGTAACTCATAACAATACAAAAACAGGTCCGCAATAAGTGGTGCACAGTTAGTTCCCATTGGAATTCCGATAATCTGACGATATACGGAATCCCCAAAGCGAACAAAAATGTTATCTAGTAAAAATTCAAGGGCATATATAGTATCAAAGCATGTCCAATTAACATAGTTTTTTTGTTTATTGCTACTAAAAAATGACCTAAAAGAGTTTGAACATATATATTCACATTCTAATTTTTGAATGCCCATTTAATTAGGTGTGTGAATTTTTTCTTAATGAGAATGTGAGGCAATGTGGTATACAGGGTAGAAAAATCAAAACTTTGAACAGATTCAAAATCACCAATATAAGACCCATCAAAAGTAAAACCCAGGAACTGGCGATAACATTAACACACATAAATATAATAAACATATGAACCCAAAACCACTTTGCAACAAACAAAACAAAGAAAATTGCATCCCCGGGATCATACAATAGAAGTGCAAATTTCTTTATACACATACACACAACAGTATTAGTCTTACACTCTTTCATTGACCCGGTATACCATATTGGAATATGGCGACTTTGGTCAAAGGATCAATTGTTTGACCTTCTGAAATATTTGTTATGATACATACACCATATTTTTTCTTTTGCTTCATGCATTTATCTCCTAATATCCAACAAAAAATGAAAAAGTGCAACACACAACTGATAACTATAATGGTGATCATGTCAAGTATTCGATTCAGTTACATTTAAGTTAAAGTTTAACCATGGTGCTGGCAAGTTTTATGTACAGTTCTACCAAAGTGACATGCGATAACTTATTTCTGTTACAGTTAAATCAAAGAAATGTCGAACATTATTGGGATTTTATCAATTCAGGAAACACATTGTGTTATATGAAATCCATGGTAATGATAAGTATTCAGTTCTTTAATAAGGACATCGTGATCTCTCAAGTGTTCCAGTAGTTCATTTTAGTTATTTTAAAAGTGACAATGTCAAATGTTCTGCGCAGTTACCGGTAGACCACAATGACATAACTATCTTGTTTGGTCCGGTAACACATGGATGTTATAGTTTAACAATGGACATATTCAACATATATCAAAGATGATACCGAATCCAGAAGGACATTTGAATATACTAGTAGGCTAAAATCCTCTAAATTTCAGTACGAACTCAAACAATATATTAATTTAAATTGTACTGAATCTGACCAGACACAAGTTGGTTCCTTTTTCCTTTTTCCTTTTTCGATATTCAAATTTTGAAAAATATTACAAGTTCAAACTAAAAATTTGTTTTCCTTCAAAAAAAATTTTCCTCAGAATTTTTTTTTCCTCAAAATTTTTTTTTTCCTCAAATTTTTTTTTCCTCAAAATTCCTCAAAAATTTTTTTCCTCAAAATTTTTTTTTTTCTCAAATCTTTTTTCCTCAAAATTATTTTTCCTCAAATTCTTTTTTCCTCAAAAAGTTTTTCAAATTTTTTTTTCGTTTCCTTATTCAGTTTCTTTTTCCTTATTCGGTTTTCATTTCCTTATACAGTTTCGATTTCCATTTCCTTATTCGATTTTCATTTCCTTATTCGGTTTCTTTTTCCTTTTTCAATGTTTATTTTCTTTTTTCAGTTTCTATTTCCTTATTCGGTTTCTATTTCCTAATTGAATTTTCATTTTCTTATTCGGTTTCTATTTCCTTATTCGGTTTCTATTTCCTTATTGGGTTTCTATTTCCTTATTGGATTTTCGTTTCCTTATTCGATTACCATTTCCTTATTCGATTTCCATTTCCTAATTCGGTTTCTTTTTCCTTTTTCAATATTCATTTCCTTTTTCGGTTTCGATTTCCTTATTCGGTTTCTATTTCCTTATTCAGTTTCCATTTCCTTATTGGATTTTCATTTCCTTATTGGATTTTCATTTCCTTATTGGATTTTCATTTCCTTATTCGGTTTCTATTTCCTTATTCAGTTTCCATTTCCTTATTGGATTTTCATTTCCTTATTGTATTTGCATTTCCTTATTCGGTTTCCATTTCCTTTTTCGATATTCAAATTTTCAAAAATATTACAAGTCCAAACTGAATTTTTTTTTTCCTTCAAAATTTTTTTCCTCAAATTTTTTTTTCCTCAAAATTTTTTTTTCCTCAAAATTTTTTTTCCTCAAAATTTTTTTTTTCCTCAAATTTTTTTTTTCCTCAAAAAGTTTTTCAATTTTTTTTTTTCGTTTCCTTATTCGGTTTCTCTTTCCTTATTCGATTTTCATTTCCTTATACAGTTTCTATTTCCTTATTCGATTTCCATTTCCTTATTCGATTTTCATTCCCTTATTCGGTTTCTTTTTCCTTTTTCAATGTTCATTTCCTTTTTCGGATTCTATTTCCTTATTCGGTTTCTATTTCCTTATTGGATTTTCATTTCCTTATTCGATTTCCATTTCCTTATTCAATTTCCATTTCCTTATTCGGTTTCTTTTTCCTTTTTCAATGTTCATTTCCTTTTTCGGTTTCTATTTCCTTATTCGATTTTCATTTCCTTATACAGTTTCTATTTCCTTATTCGATTTCCATTTCCTTATTTGATTTTCATTTCCTTATTCGGTTTCTTTTTCCTTTTTCAATGTTCATTTCCTTTTTCGGTTTCTATTTCCTAATTGGGTTTCTGTTTCCTTATTGGGTTTCTATTTCCTTATTGGGTTTCCATTTCCTTATTGGATTTTCGTTTCCTTATTCGATTTCCATTTCCTTATTCGATTTCCATTTCCTAATTCGGTTTCTTTTTCCTTTTTTCAATATTCATTTCCTTTTTCGGTTTCTATTTCCTTATTCAGTTTCTATTTCCTTATTCAGTTTCTATTTCCTTATTGGATTTTCATTTCCTTATTGGATTTTCATTTCCTTATTCGGTTTCTTTTTTCTTATTCGGTTTCTATTTCCTTATTCAGTTTCCATTTCCTTATTGGATTTTCATTTCCTTATTGGATTTTCATTTCCTTATTCGGTTTCCATTTCCTTTTTCGATATTCAAATTTTGAAAAATATTACAAGTCCAAACTGAATTTTTTTTTTCCTTCAAAATTTTTTTCCTCAAATTTTTTTTCATCAAAAAGTTTTTCAAATTTTTTTTTCGTTTCCTTATTCGGTTTCTTTTTCCTTATTCGATTTTCATTTCCTTATTCGGTATCTATTTCCTTATTCGATTTCCATTTCCTGATTCGATTTTCATTTCCTTATTCGGTTTCTTTTTCCTTTTTCAATATTCATTTCCTTTTTCGGTTTCTATTTCCTTATTCGGTTTCTATTTCCTTATTGGATTTTCATTTGCTTATTCGATTTCCATTTCCTTATTCGATTTCTGTTTCCTTATTCGGTTTCTATTTCCATATTCGGTTTCTATTTCCTTAGGTAGCACTCCACAGTTAAAAAATAAAATTAAAAATGAGCCACAAAATGATTTATCATCTCCTATTCCTGGATTTCTAATACATTAACCTAACTGTTTGTGTTGTACATGTGCATATGTATGTAATCAGTATCTTCCATAGATTTGAATTTCAAAAGTGAAAAGGGTGAAAATTAATTCCTTTTATGTGTATCCATGGCAACATTCTGCATTTATTTCCCATAAAGTATTGCAAAAAGGGGGGTGAACATGTCACATTTCACCCAAAAATTTGGATCAAACTAGAATTTCAATGCCTTTGAGTGATACCTTTGCAGAAACTGTTTCCCTAAATCTTCCTAATGATCAAATAAAAAATGGGTGTCTTTCGCCTCATTTTTTCGTAAAATCCAATCACAAAGTTCGTGCGATAAAAAGTTGGAAAAAAAACATTGCAATAATTGCCGGACCAGTATATGGTAGGGACATGCAAATACGGACTGTCATACAGAAAACAGCCTATATTACATACATTACATAACCTTGATGTTCATATAAACCCAATACAAAGATTATTTTAATACTCAGCTATCCAAAAATGAATTTTATTGCACACTAGCTCTCATATTTGAAAAATTCACAGGGGCCAAAATGCGAAACTACACATCTAACTGTGGAGTGCTACCTTATTCGGTTTCTATTTCCTTATTCGGTTTCTATTTCCTTATTAGGTTTCTGTTTCCTTATTTGATTTCTTTTTCCTTATTAAATTTTCATTTCCTTATTCGGTTACTATTTCCTTATATTTACAACTATCAAACATCAACACACACCAAACTGGATGTAATTGAAAGATATCTAGAGGTCAATATACAGGCTCGAACAAAAGACAACAAAGGAAAAATATAGCGAGTTTTTTTGGGATGAAGATGTAGTAAAGACCGAACGTCAGTTTTAGTCGGATATACTTTAATGTTAGTCTTACATGTTGTTCTGGAACTCATTCCTCATTTATTCGTCAAGTGATCATCATTTTATATTGTTAACGTTTCACTGCGTACATCGCTTAATGTGCGCCAGTTTTAGGAGTTTTATACAGGACAGTGTAGGAATCCATGTTACTTTCCCCTTTCTCTAAATAACGAAAACTGCTCAGCGGGTCATGTGCACAACTACAAGGAACATTCAGCGGACACGTTGTCCAAAGGAACAATTCATGGCTAACCACAGCGTGAGTTACATTTAAAACATTACAAATTTTGTATTTACATCAGCCATGAACTGTTTTAATATCTTTTCTTATGTTATAAAGAAATTATGAACATTTTACCGTTCAAACTGTTCGTATGTGAGATGTTACAACTTAATTCCAGACAGAACCCGACGTGTGCAAGAATATTTATCTATTTATTATTATAAAGAACTTTAACGGCTTTATATATCTACGAACTGTTTATCCGTATATGTTATGGACTTAAATTATCATTGAACACATTGTAAAATTGTATTTATATTTTATTTTCAGTTTTTCATCTTTTGGATTGGTAGTAAAATAAAAGTCAGCTCCTGATTGTTTTATCCTTACATTAACCCAGTCATCTTGGTTACACTCACTGGTCCGGCCAGTACACATGTATAGATGTGTATATATATCATTGATTCAGTGGCGATGGCAAATAGACACTGATAAGTCTTAAATAAAATTTTATAGTTTTGAATGTTTCTTCATCTGTTGACTAAAAATAAGTGGGGGTATGTTCTTATTGCCGACAAGAGAGGCGCTCTACCTATATTAATTTGTGCTTAAAGCGATTGAAAGTTGTTAGATACTGAATGCTTTTACCACAAATGCGCCTAAGTTTTAATCTGTGTATATATACTTAAAATACGATGATAAAATTCATGTCTTGTTCAGGATTTCTGTCAGATCCAACCATGTAGAAGTCATGTTTGTGAGCTATGGTTTTAGTCGATGATGTTCATGAAGGACCTGTAGTACAAAGTATATCACTGGATTGAGCTCTCTGTCTAAGTGTATCATTAAAGTGCTTTGCTTTGAGCTGAGTTCATTGCGGTGCAATTCATTTTTTGTGAAATAAAGATTTGACAGACAACTCTCATGTACAAGGATTTGTCAAAGTAGTATTCATTCTATGTACAATGTATGTAATCACTGTGCTTAAACGGCCGTGGGTAACTTAAGTTACCTACAGCCCAAAATGGAGCCGCCTGGCTTCGGTTAGGAAGTTTGCTCCTATATGATAATAATACAATGAATACAAAAGAAATGTTCAGTAATTAAAAAGTTAGATAAATCTTTTAAGAAAACTCTGCAATGTAAAACGTGGTTTATTACTACAAAATAATTGATTACAGCACGATTTTCCAAAACACTTATGATGTCCGTAACTTCAAAACAGCTCGTCCGTAACTTTTTTCCTTATACCAATAGGGCTGTCCGTAACTTTAGCATGATGTCAGTAATTTTCAAAGAATCTTTATTCGTAGATGTAATTATAAAAAAAAGAAATGATAAATAACAAAAATACCGAACTCCTAGGAATATTCAAACGGAAAGTCCTTTATGGAATTATGTTCAGATCCTTCATGAACATCATCGACTAAAACCATAGCTCACAAACATGACTTCTACATGGTTGAATCTGACAGAAATCCTGAACAAGACATGAATTTTATCATCCACAGATTAAAACTTAGGCGCATTTGTGGTAAAAGCATTCAGTATCTAACAACTTTCAATCGCTTTATGCACAAATTAATATAGGTAGAGTGCCTCTCTTGTCGGCAATAAGAACATACCCCCACTTATTTTTAGTCAACTAATGAAGAAACATTCAAAACTATAAAATTTCATTCAAGACTTATCAGTGTCTATTTGCCATCGCCACTGAATCAATGATATATATACACATCTATACATGTGTACTGGCCGGACCAGTGAGTGTAACCAAGATGACTGGGTTAATGTAAGGATAAAACAATCAGGAGCTGACTTTTATTTTACTACCAATCCAAAAGATGAAAAACAGAAAATACAAATATAAATACAATTTTACAATGTGTTCAATGATAATTTAAGTCCATAAAATATACGGATAAACAGTTCGTAGATATATAAAGCCGTTAAAGTTCTTTATAATAATAAATAGATAAATATTCTTGCACACGTCGGGTTCTGTCTGGAATTAAGTTGTCTCATCGCAGATACGAACAGTTTGAACGGTAAAATGTTCATAATTTCTTTATAACATAAGAAAAGATATTAAAACAGTTCATGGCTGATGTAAATACAAAATTTGTAATGTTTTAAATGTAACTCACGCTGTGGTTAGCCATGAATTGTTCCTTTGGACAACGTGTCCGCTGAATGTTCCTTGTAGTTGTGCACATGACACGCTGAGCAGTTTTCGTTATTCAAAGAAAGGGGAAAGTATCATGGATTCCTACACTGTCCTGTATAAAACTCCTAAAACTGGCGCACATTAAGCGATGTACGCAATGGAACGTTAACAATATAAAATGATGATCACTTGACGAATAAATGAGGAATGAGTTCCAGAACAACATGTAAGACTAACATTAAAGTATATCCGACTAAAACTGACGTTCGGTCTTTACTACATCTTCATCCCTAAAAAGCTCGCTATATTTTTCCTTTTTTGTCTTTTGTTCGAGCCTGTATATTGACCTCTAGATATCTTTCAATTACATCCAGTTTGGTGTGTGTTGATGTTTGATAGTTGAAAATATAAGGAAATAGTAACCGAATAAGGAAATGAAAATTTAATAAGGAAAAAGAAATCAAATAAGGAAACAGAAACCGAATAAGGAAAAAGAAACCGAATAAGGAAATAGAAACCGAATAAGGAAATAGAAACCGAATAAGTAAAAAGAAACCGAATAAGGAAACAGAAATCGAATAAGGAAATGGAAATCGAATAAGGAAATGAAAATCCAATAAGGAAATAGAAACCGAATAAGGGAATAGAAACCGAAAAAGGAAATGAATATTGAAAAAGGAAAAAGAAACCGAATAAGGAAATGAAAATCGAATCAGGAAATGGAATTCGAATTAGGAAATAGACATCGAATAAGGAAATGAAAATCGAGTCAGGAAAAAGAAACCGAATAAGGAAATGATAATCGAAAAAGGAAAAAGAAAACGAATAAGGAATCGAAAAAAAAATTGAAAAACTTATTGAGGAAAAAAATTTTGAGGAAAAAAAATTTTGAGGAAAAAAAAATTTAAGGAAAAAAAATTTGAGGACAAAAAAAATTTCAGGAAAAAAAAATTTTGAGGAAAAAAAAATTTTGAGAAAAAAAAAATTTGAGGAAAAAAAAATTTAAGAAAAAAAAATTTGAGGAAAAAAAAAATTTGAGGAAAAACATTTTGAGGAAAAAAAAATTTTGAGAAAAAAAAATTGGAGGAAAAAAAATTTGAGGAAAAAAAAAATTTTGAGGAAAAAAAATTTGAGGAAAAAATATTTTGAAGGAAAAAAAAATTTGAGGAAAAAAATTTTGAAGGAAAAAAAAATTTGAGGAAAAAATATTTTGAAGGAAAAAAAAATTTCAGTTTGGAATTTGAATATCGAAAAAGGAAATGGAAACCGAATAAGGAAATGAAAATCCAATAAGGAAATGAAAATCCAATTAGGAAATGGAAACTGAATAAGGAAATAGAAACCGAATAAGGAAAAAGTAACCGAATAAGGTAATGAAAATCCAATAAGGAAATGAAAATCCAATAAGGAAATGGAAACTGAATAAGGAAATCAAACCGAATAAGGAAATAGAAACCGAAAAAGGAAATGAAACCGAATAAGGAAATGAAAATCGAATAAGGAAATGGAAATCGAATCAGGAAATAAACTGTATAAGGAAATGAAAATCGAATAAGGAAAAAGAAACCGAATAAGGAAACAAAAATCCAATAAGGAAATAGAAACCCAATAAGGAAATAGAAACCCAATAAGGAAATAGAAACCGAATAAAGAAATAGAAACCGAAAAAGGAAATGAATATTGAAAAAGGAAAAAAAAAAACAAATAAGGAAATGGAAATCAAATAAGGAAATGGAAATCGAATAAGGAAATGAAAATCCAATAAGGAAATAGAAACCGAATAAGGAAATAGAAACCGAAAAAGGAAATAAACATTGAAAAAGGAAAAAGAAACAGAATAAGGAAATGAAAATCAAATAAGGAAATGGAAATCGAATAAGGAAATAGGAACTGTATAAGGAAATGAAATCGAATAAGGAAAAATAAACCTAATAAGGAAACGAAAAAAAAAAATTGAAAAACTTTTTGAGGAAAAAAAATTTGAGGAAAAAAAAAATTTTGAGGAAAAAAAATTTTGAGGAAAGGAAAATTTTTTTGAAGGAAAACAAAAATTCAGTTTGGACAATAAAAGGAAATGAATATTGAAAAAGGAAAAAGAAACCGAATTAGGAAATGGAAATCGAATAAGGAAATGAAAATCGAATAAGGAAACGAAAATCCAATAAGGAAATAGAAACCCAATAAGGAAATAGAAACCCAATAAGGAAATAGAAACCGAAAAAGGAAATGAACATTGAAAAAGGAAAAAGAAACCGAATAAGGAAATGGAAACACTACACGAAATCCCGGATTTGAAGAGGTATGCAAATGTTATGTAAATGTATTCAGAGACCGACATTTACATATATTTATAAACCACTGCATTTAGTTTATCTTGTCTTTACATGTAGTAAATATCAACATTTATTGTGCTATACCCTCCTATGGGCGGTTATGAGAGACCGCGGTTTATAAAATATATTAACACCTAATCAAACCATTTTAAAGTTTAGAATTTGCATATATTTATAACCATCTCAAAACTTTCGCAAACTTATGTATTTGTATGCCTCTGCAAATTGAAATCTTTGTCATGTATTTTTCTATGATGTAAATTCATCTGCAAATGTGTTTCTTTGTCTAGGTAGCAAAGCATCATCATTTAAATAATTTTATAGGGGTTATAAAGTGTAAGGTGCATCTACATTTGCCTGGTATGTAAACCAATTGAAAACGAGAACTTTATAGAGGGGTGTAAAGCATCATTTCCTTTATTCTGCAGAGACCTGTCAAATGTATTGTAAAGGAATATTTTTGTTAGTCTTTATAGTCAGCTGAAATATATGTCAAATCAGAACATATCAAAAGCCTTTGAGCTTATTCCTAAATGTATGGTAAATACATAGATTTGCAGACAATTTGTTTAATTAAGAAATGTGGCCAAATGATAATATCAATGACATGTGTAAATATATTGGGCATATGTAGCTTTGAATACATATGCAAAGAAATGATAAAGAAAGATATTTCAGACAGCTAGAAATGTATGTGTAAATATATTGGGCATATGAAACTTTGAATATGTATGCAAAGATATTATAAAGAAAGATATTTAAGACAGCTAGAAATGTATGGTAAATAGTTATATTTGCTTTTAGTTTGCTGATATATTTGAAAGGTGCATATTATATGGACAAATATTGCCATAGCTTTACTGGTAAAGCTATGATATGACAAATATAGCTGCTTTGGGATTAGTTTGGCATATTGGTAATATCATTTATTATACATGTATTTTAATAATTTCGTTTTAATAAAAAAAAAAAAATCGGGTCTACAAAATCGGTTCTTGATCTCTTGATGTACTGCGTGAATGTCTTTATCCATCAAAATCTTCTACTCTCGGGAAGTTATGAGGGTTCATTCGCGTAGCATAACACGATCGTTTCCTTTGAGTATCTTTTTGAAACTTCTGGAATTGCAAGAGTCATAATTCACTCTGTTTATAAAACATAGAATTTACTTTTTTAAAAAGAGACATATACTACAATATGTATTATATGTTACTGCAGAGACATACATGTATATATATACTATATATATATGTCTCTTGTTACTGGTAGAAATAATACACATATACAAATTAAGCCAAAACATACTAGATAGTAACAAATTTAAAATCGGTAGCATTCGGAAGGTTATTGAGCGATTTATCAAGTTTTTATAAAAAGTCCAAGTTTCTGAAATAGTGTAGAAATATTCCTTCATCTGTAGTAAAGTTGCCACATAATATTTGACACAAAACACATCTTGAGAGAATGTTTTTTTTTTTAAGAATCGGCTAGTTTGCACACATAACTATATAAACGTTAATCTATTGACGAATATTTTCCTTATCCGTTAGTCCTGTCACGAGATGTTGAACTCCGTGTGCTTCATGAAGTGTCCTCAGCAAAAACTTTCTTGTTAAAGTTAAAAATTACAAACAAAGAACCAGTGAGTCACGTGTCATAATTGACACACAATTTACCAATGAAATCAAACAAAATCGATAGATAATATTCCATCGACGAGATGTCGCCCTTCCTCCGATCAACGGGGTTTATCAGCAGTTAAGTGTGACAATTATCACCTTTTACAGAAAGATCTGGTCCGAAAAGATCAATAGAAGACAACCGCTAGTATCAATATCCATCAATATAATAAGGCACAAATAATTATCATTTCTTTATGATTTATAAATTGTCTTAAAACAATGCTCCCGTTGTCATTTGATTGTGTTATTTAAATACGCAAAACTTAAACTTAAAACAAGTTATCGAACTATCAGTCATTCGAAATCTCATTTACCGCCTATTTTATCCTAAAATTTTACAGCGTTCATATGTACTTTGACAGGAATCGGTTTTTTTTTATGCGCCCGTTTGTGGGACGTATTATGGTATACCGTTGTCCGTCTGTCCGTCCGTCCGTCGTCAACATGTCGGACAATAACTCAAAAAGGCTTGACCCAATTCCCACGAAACTTTGGTGAATTGTTAATATCTATTGACGTGAGCTCCCTTTCGATTTTTATCAATTTTAGATTTTAAGTTTCTGAATTTTGGGTTTTATTTATGAAAAAAGGGGGGATTTTTCAGTGTTCGGACAATAACTCAAGAACACTTTCACCAATTTGCACGAAACTTTGGTGAATTAATTTTTTCTATTGACATGAGCTCCCTTTCGATTTTTATAAATTTTACATTTAGTTTTAGCGGAAATGTATATGATTCGTGTTTGAATAAAGGAATATCTTGCACTTCTTTCTTATACATATTTACGCAAAGTCTTAAAATAACTACATGTATCATTGTACTTGCTTTCCACAAAGGCGGAAAATAAGGAAAGAGGGGCAACAAAAATAAACTAACATTATTGTTAAATCGCATTGATAAGTGTTTAAAACTCTAAATAAGTTGAAATATTTTCCAATAAAAGAATAAAACAAAAACTTTTATTTTACATACTCCTCCGTTCACGATGTTGTAATACCTATGCAGGTTGAACTTCAATTTAAAGGTTTATCTATTGAAGTTTTAGTTCTTTGGGTACCAAACGTGACCTTTTTAAATAAATTAATTTGTAATTAGTTAATTATGCAAAGTGCAAATCTGGCAGAATCTATCAATGCAAATGCCCATATATTCAAATTACTATTCAAAATGTGAGGTTAGTTTATAAATTAATAGTCATTGTAAAAAATGCTTCAAAAAAAAAAAAAAATCACAGGTGGCTCAAATGTAAAAAGAAATGTTAAAATGAATTGCTTTTGGCAAGAGACGCACACTCATTTCATGACTGTATCTACTAATCAATGCACATAAGTTATGGACTAGTACTGCACCCGTATAGACTAGCATTGGGGGTCGCAGGTCATAGTCCAGGTACAATGTACTAGCAACAGTGATTTTTCTTTATTGTTTTTTTGGGGGGGTGGGGTATGTGAAATACTGCTTTCCTGTGTTATGTCTCGTAAACTTAGGTTCTTAGTTTGTTAGGACAACAGGTATGCGCTGGGGAAAAAAACTGCAGTTGCTATTTTCATTAACTAAGATAAAGATATGGGTGCCCCTGACCACTCTCGCAATTTTCTGTAAAGTTTTCAGTAAAAAAAGAATGTTGACAAATATCATATGCTATGAGAATTCAAAGACGATTTAAGTAGAGCAAATAAAAAATTAACCAATCGTTCCGAGAAGGGTAAAGAGTACTATAAGGGTTGCAAGCGCAACATGAGTTTAAAGGCTGTCAATCCTTCTAAGATTGCTACTAGATACACTCTTAGCAGATGAGATTAATCTTTAGCACTAAGATTGTGCCAAAACTAATTTATGACAGACTGAGTGCTTCGTTTTTATCAACCAAGTTTCATTAAGCATTTACACAAAAAATTAAGTGTGAACGTTTACAACACAAAGACAAAAGTACAGAAATGAAAAATGCTACTCAGGACGTCAGAGTAGAGAGGAGACATGCAACAACGCCAGCGGATGAATACAATGAACGAAATGGTCCACAAAAGTAAAAAATAACCTAAGACTAGAACTATGTTATATGAAAGTCATAAAATGAACTACCTAAATATAAATCTTGTTCATTGTAAATAATAATAATCAAACTTAATACGTACGTAACTTTTTTGTAAATCGTGACTTTTTTGTCATGTGATTTCCTGTCCTTGTAATTTTTGTCCCTTATTCGTAAAATGCACTAGTAAACTAAACTCTGTGATTCGTAAAATAACGAATAGATATCAATTTCATTTGTAATAATAAGTATACCTAGTTGACAATGTTTCCAACTATACAAAAGACTTTATGAGAAAAAATAATATTTTTCAAATCTATTTGTTCCTATGAATTACGGCGCTTCTTTCTTTTAACAGTCATAGGATAAAAGAGGGTCTGGAAAAGGAGGGAGGTGGGTGTTCTTCAATTCTTAATATTATTTACGCCATTTTTTCTCTATTCTATATAAATTTTGCCCATTATTCTCTATTTTTTATATTGTAGAAGCCCACTATTCTCTATTCTTAAATTTTTGGCCTATCCTTTTCTTTTCTATTCTTTATTTTTTTAGCACATTATTCTCTATTCTGTAAACTCCATCCACACCCTCATATATATAGAAGATACCATTCTAGTTATCTACGTCTTTTTTTATTTCACTAAATTATTATGATCGTATCTCTTAATGTTCATTTTTTTTTATTTCTTTTTTAAAAGTAGTGTCTTTTTCTAACCTAGATTTGTATACATGTTTAATTTTGCTCCAGATTTTTTTTCATTTTCAATGCAGTTTCGTGTTCCCCTCTAAGTGGGCAATTTTTCTTCATAATCCAAAACTGTGTACTTATATTTCAAGATAACACGACACCGAATGGCATATCTCCCGATTTCTAAAATTTTTGGCACACTTGTACTTTGAATCGAGTTACATCGGAATATGTAATAAAAAAAAATGGGGGTCACCACTTCTGTTTTTTCGTAAATTTGATTAGAAAACGTCAATTTTGACGACAAATTTACACAGGGAAAATGCTTTGTTTTAACTTTTCTTTTTTTAAATTTTTTTTTCAATAGATGGCTTTGTTCTTATATACGGAGAAAACTAAAAACTAACATAATATCCCGGATTATGCCTCAAAGGTGCATGCTTTTTGTATTAGTTGTTATTAGCTTTCAACTAGCTGTCAGTAACTGCGAGTACTCTGTACTTAAAGTCTTTTGGTTGTTGGTATGTATAAGTACCCTTCCACGTCCACTCTCTTTTTGTAAGATGTATTCTATTTGCATCCATCTGATGAGTTAAGCCTTTTTTAACTGATTTCTACAGTTTATTCTCATGTTGTACTGTTACACCACTGTCCCAAGTTAAACTGGTTCGTCATTCCATCTTAAGCTTCGCACCGTTAGTGTAACGATAAGGGAACACAACAGGGGTCCAGTTTATGTCCCAGGTTAGGGGAAAGGAGGGTTGGCGCCTTTAAACGAGTTTAACCTGACCACATTCTGTATGTTCCTGTCCCGAGTCAAGTAGTCTGTAATTTAGTTTGTTGCTATGTAACATATTTGTTTTTCGTTCATTATTTTGTACATAAATTAGGTTTTCTCGTTTGAATTGTTTTACATATGTCATTTCGGGGCCTTTTATAGCTGACTATGCGGTATGACTTTGCTCATTGTTGAAGGCAGTACAGTGACCTATATATGTAAATTTCAGTGTCATTTTGTCTCTTGTGGAGAGTCGTATCATTGGCAATCATACCACATCCTTTTATTTTTTTTTATATATATATAAACACATATGTCATCATCCTTGTGTTTTATATACATTGCTTCAAAGTTAACCGATACGCTTAGAATTTGACAGAAAACGTGTGACGTTACAGAATAAAGTAATTTGGTAAACAGTGATATTGAGGTACAATTTGAATTGATTGATTGATGGTTGCTCAACGTCCGGTGGCAACTATTTCATGCATTTACAGGACGATACAGTGTAATTTGAATTGTTGTGTCTGAAAAACACATTTGGTGCAGCAGTCAAGAAAGGTTAAACATTCTGTTATTTGTGGAAATTAAAAAGAAAATCAACATCCTGATACAATACACAATCTTAATATAGCATGCTTTGTACATGTATGATGTAAACGTGTGGGTTGTGTGCGTAGTTAGTCGGACCATGGAAGTGGAAGTATTATATACTTCCATGGTCGGACAAACCTTGCAAACTGTATGCAAAATTTCACTCAAATACACCAAGTTCAACATTCTGTCGTTCGTGAAAAATTATTAAAGAAAAAAATGATCCCGAGAATATATATGCACCCTCAATATAGGTAAAAAAATATATCGGCCCAATATATTTAAAAATGCCAAATTTAGCAACATGTCATAAAAAAACAAAAAAACCATTGACAAGATGAGAATCGTTAGTGTATGTACTAACACCAGGTACATCATTTAAAAGTTTAAGCTTAAAAACTGTACATAATCCTACGAAATCAGCCGTATAATCCTATACTAGTATACCAAGTGCGGGACTGTCGAAAGGACACTGGTAAAACAATATGATCCCAGTATTTAGCCAAGGGCACACAATTTATATTAGCATATATAATGATGTTCTATTTTATAAATTATTAAAATCATTTGGTGACAAAATATCTTTTTGTATAAGCAGTTCATAGTGGATGGTAATTGGGAGATATCAAATATAGCAAACTAACATGTACGTCATTTTGACTTTGATGGAAAGTTGTTTAATTGGCAATCATATCACATCTCCTTATGTCATAATGGTTTGAGTTTTTTCAAGACTAACAAATACGTACTAGGAGAATAAACTATGTTGCTGTTATAGATTAAATCTTACTAGTGTTGTGCACATGTGATGTTATAATTTGGTAGATTAAATACTTGCTATACTAAATATACTTATTTCG
Source organism: Mytilus edulis (assembly GCF_963676685.1). Classification (NCBI taxonomy): domain Eukaryota; kingdom Metazoa; phylum Mollusca; class Bivalvia; order Mytilida; family Mytilidae; genus Mytilus; species Mytilus edulis. Next base: position 86,451,037 of record NC_092347.1, on the reverse strand, counting down.
GGGCCTTTTATAGCTGACTATGCGGTATGGGCTTTGCTCATTGTTGAAGGTCGTACGGTGACCTATAGTTGTTAATTTCTGTGTCATTTTGGTCTTTTGTGGAGAGTTGTCTCATTGGCAATCATACCACATCTTCTTTTTTTATAATTATAAACTTTCATATTCAAGAGAACCCAGCAAATCTTTACTAAAACTACCGTAACAGATAAGCAGTAGAAAAATACTTGTCCATTCTGCATTAGTCACGTGTTATCTATAGGTCTTTGGTTTTGATTGTCGTTATAATAATTGGCCGGTTGCTGTGATGTGTATATCCCACATTTCCATTTTTGCAAATAAAGAAATAGCAACCCTTTTAATTTACATAAACACTCGTATACTTGTTAGAAAAACTCCTTATAAGACTGTGAATGCCCTCGTGCTTTTCCCGACGCCCATGTGACCAATATGCCCCCCACAAAAAGGCACATTTGCTAATCGCATGTGAGTCGTTTTGTCTCCCCACTTTGTGAAAAGGTGCGTTTTTTACCAGCTGTACCAGGCCTGTATATCATATCTAACTCAAAACACCAAAAACACACCCATCTCCGAAGACCAAAGTGCAAATTAATATGAATCTAAATTCAAAATGATTTTAAGATTAGTCCCTCGCGCGACGCGTTGATGTGGACATTGAAATATCGGGCGTCCGTCCTTTCGTCCGGTCTTGTTAGCTCTCTAACGTGTACAATTCTTGCCAGATTTTTATAAAACTTATATATCATGTATATATCAGCCTTGTTGCTGACAAGTTTCAAAATCAGTGCCGACTAACTGCTTATTGCATTGAGTAAAAACAAAAAGCGACTCAAAGACAAACACCAGTTTACAAGTATACGACATAAATATGAAGATGTCAGAATGTGACAGTAAACCGAATTTATTTTACATTTATTAATGACTTGCTATTTTTATTACCGGATTTCCAGTCCCGTTATTGATTTATTGTTGTACTGCAGACGAGCAGGCGGACTGCTCCAGTTATTTCCGTGCGATGACTTATGAACCTTTCATCCAAAGGTTTTCAAATTTTGATATGTTGTAACTGGTGAGAAAATGGAGGTTAAGAGTTCGATATTGACGATTAACTTTACATCATTCAGCAACAACATTATTTTGATTTGAAATGAAATGCTATTGCTAAGAAATATTTTAAAAATTTTTAGCCTTCGATTAGAACAAATACATGTACTGGGATTTTTTTTGTATCATTATACCTATAAATAGGATAAAGTCAAGATTGGGAAACCAAAGGGCACCAAGATATTTTATTAAAATTTTGAATTGATTGAATACTACCATATATATCTTCAGAATAAAACTGATACAGGAGCAGGAAGGTTATTGAAATTGATGTAGTTTTTTTTCCATTAATGTCGGTCATTTTTATTCTTGTTAAAACACGAAATACAGAGATTACCTGATTCAAAAATTAAATTACTTGCTTTGCATCGAATTTATTGTATCTGCTACATGTATGAGAAGCGGGGAAACGAGAATGTTTTTTTTTATATACAAAAGATAATTGTTTAAAAACAGTTTTACTGTATAAAATATTAAAAACATATTTTTAGATACAATGTTACAGTAACTGTCCTTATTTCTCTTTTAATTTTCAAGCATATAAACTTTTAAATTATCTGCGTTTTTCAATAATACAATATTTTATTACAAAGTATTAACACGTTTTCACGAATATAATCTGCATGTTTAATGATGTCTTTATCTGGCAACTCTTGGCTTCCGTAATTGGTATAATCTGTTTACAACGTCTGGATTTAATTATACACAATTAGCGTTACATTGTATTTGATCAATTTTGGTAATTAACACATACGGTTTCCCTTTTAAAGTACTCTGTAGTGTTAAAAGATGAACCATTTCACAGTCAGGAAAATCCCTTCATTTACATACAAGTGACACATTTACCACCTATTAAGGGATAGTTACATAATGTAATTCATGCTCTTTCTTCGCAGTATTGCCAGTCGAGGTCGTTAAAAACTCCCATCATCATCATCTCTTTCTTCATTGTATTATTAGACATTTTCAATTGTAAACATAAACATTCTGACAACATTCTGATAAAATACATGTATGTGCATACTCGTGTATTTTCAATTTATAGGATCATGCAAAACACACGCCTTGGCTCAAGTTATATTGAAATAATTATTTTTCCACTTGTTTAAAATAAAAAAAAGATCACAAATAAGCAGAAGCTAAACTAACTTTTTTCCAAGTCCACATCAAGATTGGTAGACTTAAGCTTGGGTTGAGAAAACGTACCGTGTTTATCGATTTGATCTTATTTATTCTAGTTTAGAGTTCATTCTTAATGACATCGTTGTTTTCATATTTTGAAGTACAAAAGGAAAACCTGCTTACAATTTAGTACAGTGTTATTATAATAGTGCATTTCTCCCTACACCTGAGATTCATGTAGTATTTGCAACTGGACGTTTACACAAATCAATCCACCTACCCATTTATTATGTGGCTATAAGATTTAAAAAAAATATTTATTTTTTCCGTAAATGCGAAATAATCGACACATCTTACAGCATTTACTAGGGTCTGGATGGGGTCTTTCATATCTGTATTCCATGATAATTTAGATCATATTTCTCTATTTTTTTTTATATTTTATGCCCATTGTCATGATTATTTTCTATTCTGTATATATATTAGACCCTTTTTATCTAATTTTTTGGGAGTAAATTATTTTCTTTTTTTCTTCTTTTAGCTCTAACCACGACCCTCATTTACGTTTGTTGTGCATGCGAGATATAAACTGCAGTCTCGCAAAGCTATAGCTGTGTGAAGACAACTTAACAGTATCAATGTTTCATATACTAACTATGAAGTAAATAAAATGCATTTCTTTACGTACATAAATACATCCGACAAATGTTTTCAAAAATAAGCAAATATTTGTCAGCATTTACTTTGGTTGTAAATGTTTTATAAACCGCGGTCTCTCAAAACTTTGCATACGTCTATAAAGATATGTTGCAAATATTAATATTTATCAAAATAACTATGATAGTGGAAAGTATTAGTAAATAAAATACATGTCTTTACATACATAAACTATATCGACAAATGTTTACAAATATAACACAAACATTTGACAGCATTTACATTGGTTGTAAATGTTTTATAAACCGCGGTCTCTCAAAACTTTGCATCCGTCTGTAAAGATATGTTGCAAATATCGATATTTATCAAAATAACTATAATACTGGAAAGTTTAGTAAATAAAATACATTTCTTTACATGCATGAACGATATCAAAAAACGTTTGCAAATATAACATAAACATTTGACAGCATTTACATTGGTTGTAAATGTTTTATAAACCGCGGTCTCTCAAAACTGCCCACACCTCTGTAAAACATTTATGTAAATTTTAAACTTTGCATACATCTCCTATCCTGGAAAGTGCATGCAAATATAAGGCCTCTCTTTACATATCTTTAGAATATGAATAAAGATATGGAAATAAAATAATTATCTTTAGCATATCTTTGAGAACGTCCTAAATAATGCCAAAGGAATAATGCATTTACATATACATTAGTAGGTCCGCAAATATATCTGGCAGAAAAGTAGTTACATTTGTCAAACATTTACATGATTACCCAAATTGTTGTAAATCTGCCTTTTCGTGTAGTGAAATTGAATAAGGAAATGGAAATCGAATAAGGAAAAGAAAATCCAATAAGGAAATAGAAACCAAAAAAGGAAATGAACATTGAAAAAGGAAAAAGAAACCGAATAAGGAAATGAAAATCGAATAAGGAAATGGAAATCGAATAAGGAAATAGAAACTGTATATAAGGAAATGAAAATTGAATAAGGAAAAAGAAACCGAATAAGGAAACGAAAAAAAAATTTGAAAAAACTTTTTGAGGAAAAAAAAAATTTGAGAAAAAAAATTTTGAGGAAAAAAAAATTTTGAGGAAATTTGAGGAAAAAAAAATTTGAGGAAAAATAAATTTTGAGGAAAAAAAATTTTGAGGAAAAAAAAAATTTGAGGAAAAAAAATTTTAAGGAAAAAAAATTCTGAGGAAAAAAAATTTTGAAGGAAAAAATCTTTTTAGTTTGGACTTGTAATATTTTTTAAAATTTGAATATCGAAAAAGGAAAAAGGAACCAACTTGTGTCTGGTCTGAATCTGAAAGAATCATTTCGATGATTTATTGGCTCATATCCATTCACACATGTCCTTGTAAATAGTTAAATAATATATATATAACAAAGATTCCGAACTCCAAGGAATATTCAAAACGGAAAGTCCGTAGTCAAATGGGAAAATCAAAAGCTCAAACACATCAAACGAATGGATAACAACCGTCATATTCCTGACTTGGTAAAGGCTTTTCATTTTTTATGTAGAAAATGGTTGATGAAACCAGGTTTAAAAGTTAGCTATACGTCTCACTTAAATGAAAGTCGCATACAATTCCATTATATTTACAACAATGTGTGAACTTAACTAACAGACATTAGGTAAAAATGTCAAAAATATTGGTACAGTAGTCAACTTCATTGTGTTATAATCTAAATCACTGTAAATGCAAACAAATATGTAACAAAGAAACACAAAAAGACATGTAATCAAAGCACATTAGCAAAAGCAAATAATTAGAAGGTTTTTTTAACCTCTAACTAATACATTGATGCTGTTTAATTTGTGTTGATTCAGGTTTATTGAATTTTAATAGTGTAACCGTCTCAAGGAATATGGCGTAACAACGGGGTGTTAAAAAAAGGTATAACAAAAATACCGAACTCCAAGGAAAACACCAAACGAACGTCCGCTATCAAATAGAAAAAAAATAAGCTCAAACACGCCATTCGATGGAAAATAACTGTCACATTTCTGACTTGGTACTGACATTACCTTATGATTAAAATCAGGTATTTTACCTGGTTTTATATCTATCTAAACTGCTCTTTAGTATGAAAGTCGCATAGAATTCTATTCGACTGACAACAATATGTGCACACTGACAGAGACAGATAGATATGTGGTGTCAACAAGCAAGTTACAATCATGGGGAAACGATCATGTCTTCCTCTCAAACTATGATGTTATCAATCTGCTTAAAGTAAAATCACAAAAATATTGTACTCCGACGAAATTTAAAACAGAATGTCCCTAATCAAATGGCATAATCAAAGCTCAAAAAGATAAAACATAAGGATAACAACTGTCATATTCCTGAATTGATTTTCTTTATGTAGAAAATGGTGGATTCAAACTGGTTTTATAGCTAGCTTAACCTCTTACTTGTTTAAAAGCCGAATAACACTCCATTATATTAAGACCGATGTGTGAACAAAACAAACAGACATAATAGGTAAAAATGTAAAAATAGGGGTACAGCTGTCAACATTGTGTCATTATCTTAATCACTACAAAAGCACAAATATTTAAACAAAGAAGCACAAAAGGGCATATAGACAAAGCATATTAGCAAAAAATAAGACAATAATACTAAAACTTACTATAGCGTAAGTCATCACGTCATTTTTGTCATAAATGAGCCAGATTTTAGATATTTTGGGCATCTAATATAGCAAGAGTATGATATGTGTTCGGTACTCATAAGATTGAACAAACAAAAAAAAGGAACAGGCTAAGACTTATATGCTGTGTTTGGCAATATATATCCTTTCATATGTTCTTATAAGATCTTGACAACCCAAGGTCGCAGTCTTGACTTATGATGAAGATGTTTACCATATTGAAATCTTTATATTTCGTTCACAATAAAGACACAAATTTAAGTTACATTACTATGGTAATGTCAAGTGTTCTGTACAGTTCTTCCATAGTGACATCATTATGATCTTATATTAGTAAGTGTCAGTAAAATTTGTTGGTTAAACATATGGTAAACCCAAGTACTTTTCACAGTTTTCTAATAGTGATAGTGTAATATCATATGTTTGGGTAACCCATTCATGTTATAGTATAACCATGATAAAGTATTCTGCACAAGTCTAATATAGTGACATCATGATCATATGTGTTCCTGTTATATGTTTGAGCTATTGAAAACACGTGGTTATGTTAAGGATTTTGAAAATCCTTCAATATCGAAATGATTACCTTATATGTTCAAGTAACACATTAAAGTTAAAAGTCTAAGTTACAATAAAACCATGGTAATGTCAAATGTTATATACAGTTCTGTTACACAAAAACTATGATAATGTAAAGTAGTATGTACAGTTCTTCTACACAAGTTGCAGTGTAAAATGTTTTCAATATTAATATCAGTGTTATGTAACGTTTTCATCTCGGGTCGACATTCGTGACAGTATGATCTCATGTATTCTTGATATACATTATCAAAAGTAGAATTAAGAGTATTTTTTACAGTTCATTATAGAGACAACATGATCTCATGTGATCGAGAAAAAAATGAAGTTACAGCTGTACAGTAAATAAGGTCAACAGAAGTATACTCCTGTTCAAAAGTCAGAAATCGATTAAGAGAAACAAAACCGTGTTACTAAAACCGAGGGAAACACATCAACTATAAGAGAAAAACAACCAAACAACACAAACACTGAAGGACAACACACACAAAACGACAATGCAACATATATAGAAACGAACTATTTGAAAACAGCTGCCATATTCCTGACTTGGTACAGGACATTTTAACCCCGTGTTGTGGCGAGTCAAACCTCGCACTTTATGGCAATGTTAAATACACCGCTGAAATGACATCATTACATGACAAATTAATGCAAGAACACTCAGGACATAAATACATAAATGAATAATATAATAACTATTACATTTCGACATGTTAAACACAGAATAGCTGGAAATACAAAAGTTGTTTTCCATTCGTTCCATCAGTTGGTATAGTCAACTACTGACATTTTGTCAGATTTAATGGACGACGTTCTCCTTTTTGAATTTATCTTGAAGATATTTTTTAATAGAAACGCAAAGATAATCTCAAGTGTTTTTTATAAGTCTCTTGTAATGGAATTGTGATATCCTGTGTTCCAGTGCTACATTTTTTTAACTAGAGTAAATCCATGATCATGACAAGCAGTATCTGTTTTGAAGTACTGACCAAGTGTTGTAACTTTGTATGTGATCAATTATCAAAGATGACCGCCAGTAGGGGACTTGGTTTAACAAAGGACACTATGGACAGTACAAGCAAATGTCTCTTTTTAGAATACCCCTGTATTGAATGAAACCAAACATGACATGGATAATACTTATGAGGTGATGACCAAGTTTTCGTACTTTGAAGCAGATCCATCATCCAAGATGGTCGCCAGAGAGGGACTAGGTTTAAAAATGATCCTAGGGGAAATATATACAAATGGCGTTTTTAAAAGAACCACAAAATGGAATGAAATAAAATATAGCATTAAGGTTCCTTATGAGATGTTGACTAAGTGTTGTAGCCTTGTAGGCCACCAATCATCCAAGATTGCCGCCAGCGAAGACTTAGTTTAACGTATGACCCTATGTACAATATATACAAAAGTCTTTTTTTAGAGAACAACTAAACGGAATGAAACCAAACATGGTATGAATGTTCCTTATAAAGTGCTGACAAAGTGTTGTTAATCGTTAGCAAATAAATAATCCAAGATGGCTGTCAACGGGAAACTTAGTTTAACAAAAGACCCTATGTGAAATGCATACTAAAGTCTTATGTTAAAGAACCACTGAATGGAATGAAACCAAACATTGCATCAATGTTCATTATGAGGTGCTGACCAAGTGTTGCTACTTTAAATCAAATCATCAACCAATATGGCTGACAGCAGGGGACTTAGTTTAACAAAAGACCCTATTGGAAATATATACAAATGTCTTATTCTAGAAAAACCGCTTTGTAGCCGAACAATCATCCAAGATGACCGCAAGAGTTGATCACAAGACCCGATCCACAGCAGGAAATATAGGACTGTTCCCTAGAGTAAACCGGAACGTACTGCTTACATCTCACTCATTTAACCATCTACTCACATTCGTTGGTTTCGTTTGGTAAGCCAGGCGCAGAAATGGTGATATTAGGTGCACTACCTCTTTAAGGATTCGAGTTGATAAGAAGCAGTTGATAAGAAGCACTACCTCTTTAAGGATTCGAGTTGATAAGAAGCACTACATCTTTAAGGATTCGAGATGATAATAAGCACTACCTCTTTAAGGATTCGAGTTGATAAGAAGCACTACCTCTTTAAGGATTCGAGTTGATAAGAAGCACTACCTCTTTAAGAATTCGAGTTGGTATCATGTCTGGTCCTATCATGGCTTTTGATGTGTCAAGCTTTCTAAAAAGTTTGTTTACGTCATTTGCTGTTACTCTTAGTTTGTCTTTGTCTTCGATATTGCTGTTTCCAAGAAAACTCAGATGGCATTGTTTTAGTGTTGCTCTCCACCAATTGCAACGTATTCAAAATTCTGACCAAATTGCAATTTATTTAACTAAACCAAATTGTTCAACTGGTCAGAATATTAAACAAATTGTTCAGCCAAAATGTGAAATTGCAAAGTAATAAAATAAAACATACTTACAGAGAATACAGTCCTGTAAGACTTTTTTTTTTTTTTTTTTTTTTTTTATCTTTATTCAATTCTTCAACATATATATACAACAGATATATTACATATTACACAAAAATATCACAAGGCAATGTTTTTAAGTATAATCATATATAATCAGCACAATAATTAGAAATTAAATGTTATGACACCTTCGGTTTCTTGTACCAGAATATTATTCTTTAAAAAGTGTTTCTCAAAAACATTTCTCATACACCTTGAATCACACAAATATCCATACAGGTAAGTTATATAATATTTTACAGTGTATTTAAATAGTCTAATAAGATCAACATTACTGTTTAAATTTTTAAGTAAATTCCTTCTGAAGATACAATATCTTGCTACAGATAACATGAAATTGACAAAACTTACATTTACGCCTTTGATAGATCCAAATAACCCAAACATAAATACCTCATCAATTTAACTCCACTTTAATAATGATATGACAAAATGTGTCTATCAGTTTGTATAGGTATATTATAGTCATTTCCATGCTGAAGGAACTGTTATTATTTTGAATTGCTATAAAAATGTCCAAACTAAGCTTTCATATAGTTTTTCTTTCTAAAAGTATTCTATATTCATAAGAATCAGACATTATGTGAATTAAAACATTTCATATTCAGTAAAATTTGTGTAAAATAACAATATGCCATTGATAAGTTTCCATGGGGAGATAACCTAAAATATTATTCTTTTGAATAAAAACTTTTCGAGAAAAAAAAATGATTATTTCCCCATGGAAACTTCCTACAAACATATTGCAAACATATTGCAATTTTACACATATCTTACTGAATATGAAATGTTTTAATTCACATAATGTCTGATTCTTATGAACATAGTATACTATATGAAAGCTTAGTTCGGACACTTTATAATTACACTTCCTTCAGCATGGAAATGACTATAATATACCTATACAAACTGATAGACTGATTTTGTCACAACATCATTAAAGTGGAGTAAAAGTCTTATAGGATTGTAAGTATGTTTTATTTTATCACCTTGCACTTTCATGACTTGGCTGTAGGAAACTACAGCAGTTAGTTCAAATTTCTGACCAGTTGAACAATTTGATTTTATAAAACAAATTGCAATTTGGTCAGAATTTTGAATAAGTTGCAATTGGTGGAGAGCAACACTAACAGTCAAGTCACTGTAAGTATAGCAGCTTTCCCTTTACTGCGAGTCTATTACTTCTGTTCCTGAGCTGTTCTTCAAGGTTGATATGTTGACTACTGTATATATATATATGCTTTCAGTTTTCCTGGACTTGATGTATGCCAAAATTTCTTTCCCATGGTAGCCCTTTTCTGTTCTTCGTCATACAGCCCTTTCATCGTTTAATATACCCCTGATCTATCTATCGTGTTTGTGTTTCCCTGGTGTTTTTTTTTCAAGTAGGGGACAATGTTTGTAACAAAGAATCAACATGTATTTAAGTCAGTACCGTGAATCCACCTCGTATCCACGGCCTATACAACTGAATGTTCAAACGATTTAAAATTTTAGAAAACAAATAATCAACTGATTTTGGAAAAAAAGGAGCACGGCTAAAGAAAATTTCCTATGTCCTAGTTACAATGATTCACAGTACACCGAATAAAGAAGGCAAACTTGAAGAGTTAAACAATCAACCAATCTCAATAATAGATCCGGTAATTCAAATACGTGAACCATTTCAAATTTAGTTTTGAGACATCCGGTGTGCATTTTGGCTGGAAAAGTTGACAATTTTAACATTTTAATGCTCAGGTTAATGACATGTGTCGGGTAGATCGGGTCGAAAGGGTCCTAATCCCGTAATCCCGGGCTTAAAAACATGAAATCTAGAAGTCCCGAATTTAAAGAAATTTAAATCCGGACAACCCGAGAGAATTCCGAAATCCCGAAAGTATAAAATCACGAAATCCCGAGCTTAAAAAAACCTAAATAAAGGTCCTGCCCCGCCTCATCATTGTAACAATGTGTGAATTGGTAACAACTTTAGACTATTGTCCCATATGTGAAGATTTACCTATATTCACAAATATTTATTATGGTGATTACAGTGTACATAACATTTGGTCCTTCAGAATGTGGACAAGCTTAAACCAAGTTATACCAGACTTGTTTTTCAAATTCTCTGTAAGAAAATATTTTGGTTGCTTATTTCACCCCTCATTATCATTTGGTTCATTCTATAGAGCTCAACATTGAAATAATGTGTGCACATTAAAAAGTTTGAATTTTATTCACCAATTAACTTCTTTAAGAGGCTCCTGCAAAATATTGTGCTATTTATTATTTTGTTACCACTACAGCAATTCAAAGTATTCCGATCTGACTTTGTATTTAAAGAAAAATGACAATAATAACATAAAATCATTAAGAATTGAAAAAGGACCAGCCAAGATTTGACAATTTGTTAATTAATTAATAAGAGGTATGACATGAACATTTTGAAAATAATTTGTATTTTTGTGAATGCAAGATTTATAGTAGTTAGTCTCAATTGTCCAGTTTTTAAAAAGAACTTAAGAAAAATGAAGTCTTTCATATTTGAAAAAATGTGAATATCTTTTCTAAAGTTCCTTGAAATTTCATTATTTCTTTGTTCTGACAATGATGTGAATCATTCATTTATTTCCTATGGTATAAAGATTGTCCTAATGATAGCGCCAAGGATTTGTATATAGCGCTATGTATTTTAATTATTAGTCATTTTAACATCTGTTTCTGAGAGGCAGATTATTATTACATAACATTATAAAAATAACCATAGTGTTGAAAATTATTTATAAGAATTTAAAACCCTTAAAATAGAAAATGATAAAAATCAATTCCAAATTGTACAAAAATACATGCACAAAAAATGTACATGTACTTAGTATTAATTAATAAAGTTTATAAATCCTTGCATAAATGTACTGTGTATAATCTACATCTATAACTTAGTTCTTTTGTTTCTTTTTTATATGCCTCTTTTGTATAATATAGGTTAAAAAGCTAAATATAAAATTATGGCATTTTACTCAATATAAAAATTATGGCATTTTGCTTTAATACTTCTAAAGTCCATTAAACATGGTAGAAGTAGAAAATATATTTAAACTGACTTTTGAAGAAGAAGTAATCAGTGATAAATCTGTCATGATTAATTGTTAATCAACTTGAATATCAGACTATTGCAAAAACACACAATCAACAGTAACAGATGAAACAGTCTGCATCATACTGGGAGGTATCCAGTAGGGAACATTTGAGAAAATTATAGGAAAAAAAAATACAATTAGATTTGACTTTATGAATTCACCAAACAGTTTAACCTTAATTGAACATTTTAGTCTAGTTAAATTATCATTACTTTAAAATTATTTTTTTATCCATGATTTTAATTTTTAGAAAAAATACAAATTCCCCCTGTTAGGTGCCTGTTATAATTCTAATGAAAAGAGTGAAAGGAATAAAGAAAATTTATGCAGTGTATGTAAGTTATAATTAGTTAAATTAATTCCATTATTCTGCCTCCTGTGAGTGCATGAGCATCATATACAATTAACTGCCAAATTCCTAAAACTGTTTATTTTATAGCCAAGTATTTTTTTATCCTCTTCTCTCCATGGCAATCTGATTTTGTGCCAAAGTTTGTGATTTTTCGTCAGTAAGAACAAAACCCTGCTGTAGTCAACACCCCTCTGTTATGGTGGTATGGAACTGTGTCATTCTGAAGGCTATGACGAGTGTCATGTGAGACCTATTTATAGTACATTGGGACATCTTATCGCTATTGTAAGTTTCTTTAAATTTTTAATGTCTAAAAATAACTTTTTATTTGTTAAGTGAAAACAGTTTAACAGGGAGAATAAAGATACATATATGTTTGAAACAACATTATATAATTCTAAGGAAGTTTTGAATTTTGAGGACAATTTTCTCTCAAAGAAAAAATAAATAACTTTTATTATAGAAATATATATAGTCATGTGATTTTAGTCAAAGCTTCATGTATATTATATATACATGTGCTCTTTCTTTTTCTTGTAAATATACATGTAGTGTATAATGACACTCCCATCGTTGAATATAAGTGTGATGTAAATACTCGGGGGGGGGGGGGGGGGGGGGGGCACTTCCTATGTAATGAGTGGTAGGGTTGAGCCGCTGGAATAGGTCACTATTTCATGCTTCATGATATATGAAAAGGATGAGAAATTCAGATAAATTATATCAATAGGTTGATATTATCACTTGCTGGATTATATCATAAGTATCTGAAACTAATCAAATGTCGTATTTATTTTTGATGCAGTTAAACCACAGTCCTAAATGCATCAGCTATTTGTCATTCAAACCAATTAAACTTTATTTATTCAATGTGGTATTTCCACTGAGGTTATATTAGTTATATAGATGCAATAAATCTGATCATTTTGAAATTTGCACCTTATTAACTTTCAAAGGTTTGTATGTATACATGAAACAATTATTTAAAGAAATTCCATATGATAGTGTCAGCGTCCTTTAAGAGGGAACAGCAAATGTAACTTTTTTAGAGTTTTTAATTGATGTTAAACTCAGTAAAAGTCTCTGGAGTGTTACTACATTTATCTGACAAATATATTATTTTGAAATTGAAATTTCTTCATAATTAAAGATATAAAAGGGGCAAATAGAGGAAAGTGTTTAAGATGTGACGAATTTGTTGGAAAAGCAAGGTGTGATTATTGCGACTGCGTTGCTTTTAAACAAGAACTTGATAATGACCTCAATTTTTTTTCATATACTAAGGTACCAGAAGATAAAAAATATCCAAATATATCTATAGGTCTGTTTTTGTTAATTAATATATGACAAGGTATATATTTTGGATAAACAAAATATATGAAAAGGGTGGGGTGCTTGATGTCTCAGCCGCTCATCCCTACCAAAAAAAGTTTGAAGTCCCCTCCCCCTCCCCCTTCCCCCCACCCCCCGAGTGTAAATATTAACAATCATTTACCAAATAGAAACTCCTATTAACATACATGTATATAAATATTCTTTCCATATCAAAATGGTTCTTTGTCATTCTTGAGCTACTAGTATGAGCACATACTTGGTTACGAAAATATCCTTTTTATTCTAAAAATTCCGAGCACATAGTAATCACCCTGTCTGTCGGTTTGTATATATATCCATGTGCCTTTCAAGGACAGCTTCTAACAAGCTGAACAGATAATGGTGAAACTTTACACAGCTGAAGAACACTATTTAAGGATAAAAATAAAAGAACATAACCCTGCCTGCCCATGCAGCATTTTAAAGGGTATAGATAATCAAAGTTGTGGGGCGTGGTATCCTTTTCTGAGTTTCTTTGCAGAACTTTAGAAGTTGACACTTTTAAGCTGTATAATTGGGTGAAATTATCTTGGAGGATTATATAATTTTCACACATGTAGGTTAGCTAAATTTAGTTAAAAGAATAGTTTTGGGGTGCACACAATGTTTTGCAGCTTGATAATGATGAGATGGAGGTTTAGTTTAAACATATTTTATTTGCTGAATTAAAGCAAAATGGATTAGACACAAGTAAATCATACTTATGAAGTCTTTTCCATAATACAATATAAAGTTACAATAATAGTATAATATAATGGACATGCATATAAAACAAACAGTTTATACAATATAATACTAGCTTTCATAGGTGAACAAAGAGGAGACAAAGTAAAAAAGGAAAAAGAAAGTTTGAAAAATCGTATACTTCTGTGACGATGACTTGTGGATTGATGGCAACGATGACGTCCTGTGTCAGCAATAATAATGCTCTATCAAGGCATAAGAAATCTGTTTGACCTTTTTACGTAATTCTGAACATGTTTGAAAATTTGAATATTTTGTTCGTTCGAAAGTTCCAAGTGTCCGCAAATTAATAGTTTTGTATCTAAAACAAAGTTTTCAGATAGCCAGTTAAGGTTATCGAATAAGTTTTTCCTACATAATGTGTATTTTGGGCAAACGAAAAAGTAATGGTAGACATCCTCAATATCGGACCCACAATGACAAGAGGGATCATTTATAATGTTAGCTCTAAATAGGTCATTGTTTAAGGATGAAGCGGAACATCGCAATTGCGTTAAGATAATATTTAATTTCCTTGGGCCGTACAAATAAAACGTTTCAATTTTACATACTAGACTATCGTTTTTTAATTCTTTCTTAAATTTAGAAATAGAGTCGACACTGCGAATTTTTGGATCAAGTTTATTCCATTCACGTATAGTAGAGGGAATAAACGATTCAGTAGTAAGGGAAAGTCTACAAAATGGAACAATAATATCTTGACCATTTCGCAACGGGTAGTTGGTTGTACTTTGTACACAAGGAGGTACAAGATTACATAGATATTCTGGTGCATGCTTTTGGTTCATGTTATAAAACATCTGTAATTTTCTTCTTCTTCTTCTTTCAAAAAGAGATTCCCAGCCAACCTCAGAATATAAAATTTCAGTTTTTGTAAATATTGGTAGACCTGTTACTATTCTTGCGGCCTCCAATTGTAAATTTTCTAATTTATTTGAGTAGCCTATTCCACAATTATCCCACACTTCCGTGGCATATTCGAAAATGGGTCTAATAAAAACTAAGTATAGTTTTTCTAAATTATTTCGAGATAATCGATATTTAAGTTTACGTAAAACATTTAAGTGTTTCTTTACACTTGTAATTATACTTTCAATATGATTGTTCCATTTTGCGTCACTACTGAAATTAACTCCAAGGTGCTTATGAGATGTACTTAAAGGTATATTTTTACCATTTAAGGAAAAGCTGAGGTCTGGAGTCTCAATATTTGAAAAAATCATAATTTCGGTTTTATCTGGGTTGAATGACATAAGCCATTTAGAAGACCAAACATCCAGCTCTTTCAAGTCGCGATCAATAACAGATCTAATCTGTTCTCCATCGTTACCAGAATAGTTGAATGATGTGTCGTCAGCAAATAGCCGACACAGTGAAGTAAGCTTATCAGCAATATCATTAATATATAAGACAAAGAGAAGAGGGCCCAGAACTGATCCCTGGGGGACACCAGCTGAGACATTACAGAAGGAAGAAGACGAGTTATTTAATACTACTCTCTGTTTTCTGTCGTGTAGATAATCCTGAAACCAATTCAATACGTTTCCGTCAACACCATAAGCTTTCATTTTATATATAAGACCCCTATGCCAAACTTTGTCAAAAGCTTTAGAGAAGTCACAGAATACAAAACAATTTATATCCTTTTTTTCCAAGGAGTTTAATATGCAATTATATATTTCTAAGAGTTGATGAACAGTTGAATTTTTAGGGAGGAATCCTGATTGATACTCATAAATTAATTTATTAGCTTTTAAATGATTGTATAAGTGCTTAAACACCACTCTTTCCATAACTTTTCCTACACAACTAATTAAGGATATCGGTCTATAATTTGATGGCAAAGATGAATCTCCCTTTTTGAAAATGGGTATCAGATTTGCTATCTTCCAGCTAGTTGGGTATATTCCCTCTCTTAAGGATTTATTAAATATAATATGGAGTGGAACTGCTACCTTTTCTGGACACAGCTTTAGCATCTTATGACTGATCACATCAGGACCAGATGCTTTGTTTGGATCTAATATCTGAATAATATCTATTATTTCTTTTATATTTACTTGAATATCTGAAAACTTACTATTAGTTTTTGTATCAAATTCGGGCAAATCAACATGATCTTCATCTAATTTTGAAATCATACTAAAATATTTGTTCAACAAATTACATTTCTCCTCATCTTCATATACAGTATCATTTAGTTCATTATCATTTATAATATTTTGGAGAGGGGGTATGGTTTCTGAACCTTTTTTGGATTTAATTAACGTTTTCATTAATTTCCAATACGTTTTTGAGTTTGAGGGTTGTTTTGATATTAGACAGTCCAAATTTGTTTCAAAATTTTCTTTGGCGATTTTTTTCATATTATTTACCTTATTTCGTTGTTTTTTGTACTTCATAATATTATTTTCACAATTATATTTAATCGCTTTTTTTCTTAATCTGTCTCGGATTCGAATTTCACGTCTTATGTCATTATTGAACCAGTGTTTGTCATTATGTCGTACTGTTACTATTTTAGTAGGAATGCATTTTTTAGCTATTTTCAAAAATTCTATTGTAAAACATTCACACATCTCATTAGTGGTTTTACTTTCGGGAAGCATAGTATTCCAGTCTATTTCGTCTAATTTCTCAGCAAATTTGGCTTTATCAGCCCGATCGTATAGCCATACTTCTCTTTTAAAAGATTTAAAATCGGACATTGGACATTCGAGAAATGCAACAGGTGCATCATGATCACTAATTGCAGATGGAGTTTTTAGAACATTTGAAAAGGAACATGACATAGAGTCACTAATAATAATCGGATCTAGCAGAGTACTACTATGGTCCGTTACTCTAGTAGGTAATTCAATAACATTGGTTAAATTGAACAAATTTAATGTGTCAATCAGTTTGTTATTATGCGTAGTAAGTAAGTCAGAGTTCAAATCGCCCGTTATTACCATCCTCTCATTGACCTGCAAACCCATCCCAATTGCATGATTTAATCGTGTCCAGTAGTTATTATCTGAATTAGGCGATCGGTAAGTGTGACACAATAGGAAGCTTTGACCTTTAGCATGGATATTGACAAAAAGGGATTCGTCTTCTTTCGTTTCGAGTGCATTTATTCGACTAAGTCCGATACCATCTTTGACATAAATGAGTAAACCACCACCAAAGCTATTTCTATCTTTTCGGACTATATTTGAAGAGATCAGTTATGCTTCAGTAAACATGTTACCTTGTTACCAGTGATGCAGTTCTAGACCTGATATTGGTCTTGCTAAAGAC
This sequence comes from Mytilus edulis, assembly GCF_963676685.1. Classification (NCBI taxonomy): domain Eukaryota; kingdom Metazoa; phylum Mollusca; class Bivalvia; order Mytilida; family Mytilidae; genus Mytilus; species Mytilus edulis. The sequence continues at coordinate 86,433,504 of NC_092347.1, read as the reverse complement.
TTAAAATGCCAATCAATAAGTTTTAAATCATCAGATTTTGAGCAAAATATATTAAAGCTGCACAACAGATGCCACATGAGGAGCAGGATCTGCTTACCCTTCAGGATCATCTCAGATCACTCCCTATTTTGGTTGGGTTCATATTGCTCTTTGGTTAGTTTTCTATGCTGTTTTTTGTCTGAAACTACTATAACATGTACAACAAACAGATATATGTCAGTAGTCTAAGATTTGTCTACTGTTGTTTGTCTGTAGTCTAAGATTTGTCTACTGTTGTTTGTCTGTAGTCTAAGATTTGTCTACTATTGTTTGTCTGTAGTCTAAGCTTTGTCTACTGTTGTTTGTCAGTAGTCTAAGGTTTGTCTACTGTTGTTTGTCAATAGTCTAAGATATGTCTACTGTTGTTTGTCAGTAGTCTAAGATTTGTCTACTGTTGTTTGTCTACTGTTGTTTGTCAGTAGTCTAAGGTTTGTCTACTGATGTTTGTCAGTAGTCTAAGATTTGTCTACTGTTGTTTGTCTGTAGTCTAAGATTTGTCTACTGTTGTTTGTCAGTAGTCTAAGATTTGTCTACTGTTGTTTGTCAGTAGTCTAAGGTTTGTCTACTGTTGTTTGTCAGTAGTCTAAGATTTGTCTACTGTTGATTGTCTGTAGTCTAAGATTTGTCTACTGTTGTTTGTCAGTAGTCTAAGATTTGTCTACTGTCTGTTGATTGTCTGTAGTCTAAGATTTGTCTACTGTTGTTTGTCAGTAGTCTAAGATTTGTCTACTGTTGTTTGTCAGTAGTCTAAGGTTTGTCTTCTGTTGTTTGTCAGTAGTCTAAGGTTTGTCTACTGTTGTTTGTCTGTAGTCTAAGGTTTGTCTACTGTTGTTTGTCAGTAGTCTAAGGTTTGTCTACTGTTGTTTGTCTGTAGTCTAAGATTTGTCTACTGTTGTTTGTCAGTAGTCTAAGGTTTGTCTACTGTTGTTTGTCAGTAGTCTAAGGTTTGTCTACTGTTGTTTGTCAGAAGTCTAAGATTTGTCTACTGTTGTTTGTCAGTAGTCTAAGATTTGTCTACTGTTGTTTGTCAGTAGTCTAAGGTTTGTCTACTGTTGTTTGTCAGTAGTCTAAGGTTTGTCTACTGTTGTTTGTCTGTAGTCTAAGATTTGTCTACTGTTGTTTGTCAGTAGTCTAAGGTTTGTCTACTGTTATTTGTCAGTATTCTAAGGTTTGTCTACTATTGTTTGTCTGTAGTCTAAGATTTGTCTACTGTTGTTTGTCAGTAGTCTAAGGTTAGTCTACTGTTGTTTGTCTGTAGTCTAAGATTTGTCTACTGTTGTTTGTCAGTAGTCTAAGGTTTGTCTACTGTTGTTTGTCAGTAGTCTAAGGTTTGTCTACTGTTGTTTGTCAGTAGTCTAAGGTTTGTCTACTGTTGTTTGTCAGTAGTCTAAGATTTGTCTACTGTTGTTTGTCAGTAGTCTAAGGTTTGTCTACTGTTGTTTGTCAGTAGTCTAAGGTTTGTCTACTGTTGTTTGTCTGTAGTCTAAGATTTGTCTACTGTTGTTTGTCAGTAGTCTAAGGTTTGTCTACTGTTGTTTGTCAGTAGTCTAAGGTTTGTCTACTGTTGTTTGTCAGAAGTCTAAGGTTTGTCTACTGTTGTTTGTCAGTAGTCTAAGGTTTGTCTACTGTTGTTTGTCAGTAGTCTAAGGTTTGTCTACTGTTGTTTTTCTGTAGTCTAAGATTTGTCTACTATTGTTTGTCTGTAGTCTAAGATTTGTCTACTGTTGTTTGTCAGTAGTCTAAGGTTTGTCTACTATTGTTTGTCAATAGTCTAAGATATGTCTACTGTTGTTTGTCAGTAGTCTAAGATTTGTCTACTGTTGTTTGTCTACTGTTGTTTGTCAGTAGTCTAAGGTTTGTCTACTGATGTTTGTCAGTAGTCTAAGATTTGTCTACTGTTGTTTGTCTGTAGTCTAAGATTTGTCTACTGTTGTTTGTCAGTAGTCTAAGATTTGTCTACTGTTGTTTGTCAGTAGTCTAAGGTTTGTCTACTGTTGTTTGTCAGTAGTCTAAGATATGTCTACTGTTGATTGTCTGTAGTCTAAGATTTGTCTACTGTTGTTTGTCAGTAGTCTAAGATTTGTCTACTGTTGTTTGTCAGTAGTCTAAGGTTTGTCTACTGTTGTGTCAGTAGTCTAAGATTTGTCTACTGTTGTTTGTCAGTAGTCTAAGGTTTGTCTACTGTTGTTTGTCAGTAGTCTAAGGTTTGTCTACTGTTGTTTGTCTGTAGTCTAAGATTTGTCTACTGTTGTTTGTCAGTAGTCTAAGGTTTGTCTACTGTTGTTTGTCTGTAGTCTAAGATTTGTCTACTGTTGTTTGTCAGTAGTCTAAGGTTTGTCTACTGTTGTTTGTCAGTAGTCTAAGATGTGTCTACTGTTGTTTGTCAGTAGTCTAAGGTTTGTCTACTGTTATTTGTCAGTAGTCTAAGGTTTGTCTACTATTGTTTGTCTGTAGTCTAATATTTGTCTACTGTTGTTTGTCAGTAGTCTAAGGTTTGTCTACTGTTGTTTGTCTGTAGTCTAAGATTTGTCTACTGTTGTTTGTCAGTAGTCTAAGGTTTGTCTACTGTTGTTTGTCAGTAGTCTAAGGTTTGTCTACTGTTGTTTGTCAGTAGTCTAAGGTTTGTCTACTGTTGTTTGTCAGTAGTCTAAGATTTGTCTACTGTTGTTTGTCAGTAGTCTAAGATTTGTCTACTGTTGTTTGTCAGTAGTCTAAGGTTTGTCTACTGTTGTTTGTCAGTAGTCTAAGGTTTGTCTACTGTTGTTTGTCTGTAGTCTAAGATTTGTCTACTGTTGTTTGTCAGTAGTCTAAGGTTTGTCTACTGTTGTTTGTCAGTAGTCTAAGATTTGTCTACTGTTGTTTGTCAGTAGTCTAAGGTTTGTCTACTGTTATTTGTCAGTATTCTAAGGTTTGTCTACTATTGTTTGTCTGTAGTCTAAGATTTGTCTACTGTTGTTTGTCAGTAGTCTAAGGTTTGTCTACTGTTGTTTGTCAGTAGTCTAAGGTTTGTCTACTGTTGTTTGTCAGAAGTCTAAGGTTTGTCTACTGTTGTTTGTCAGTAGTCTAAGGTTTGTCTACTGTTGTTTGTCAGTAGTCTAAGGTTTGTCTACTGTTGTTTGTCTGTAATCTAAGATTTGTCTACTGTTGTTTGTCTGTAGTCTAAGATTTGTCTACTGTTGTTTGTCTGTAGTCTAGTTTTGTCAGTTTGTTTAAAACTTCAATGTCCCGTTGTTATCTTTTGCTCTTCTTTTTCAGATCTCCCCATAAACTCTATTTAAATAAGTATGTAACTAACACAGAAATACTACCTGCTACAGTACCCTACTTTTCTCATGTATGAAACCCTTAACACACATAGTTTTTTTTTCCTTCTTATAATTGTCAATCTTGAGCACGACCTCTTTTCAAGGTCAATGCAATTTTAAGAACTTACATACATGTATCATGCATATGTGACATAATGTCAGAGTATCCTTTACATGGGTAATGCATTCATGGAATAAACTACAGTTGGTTGTTAGCTGTATACATGGTAAATGTCTATCTTGTATTAGTTTACTAATTTAATATTTACAGTTTTAAAAAATGATACGATCATCATGAAATGTGTGCTTATGTTAACTTTGGGTTCACTATGAGTACTTTGTAATTGTTTTGATTTGTTAACAGGAGTCTTTTAATTTCACTGATGGTTATTTAGGATTTGGATAAGTGTTTCCTATATTTTCAAGAGAATCTCAATCCAGTGGCGTAGCTGGTTCATTTTTACGTGTACACCTGAACCTTGGCGAGGGATATGAGGGGTGCCAACCGCTCAATGTCAAAGCACCTGTTGGTAGTGGGTTCGAAAGGGACGAAGCCCCCGAAATCTATCCAGAATGAGATACCATAATGATTCCTGTCAGTAAAAAATCATTGATAACAACACACTTTTGAATCTAAATGGTTTATTTTTTTTTAAATTTTGTAATATGTTAACTTATTCATCGTGTTAAACTGGAAGCTAGGCTAATGGTCATTGGTTTTAGAGAAAACGTCCAAACCAATATTACTTTTTTTAAAATAAGTTTAAATGGTGCCGTGAGTGAGCATACAATCAACAAAAGCCCCTTTTAATGAACACGGAAAAAAATATTTTTAAGAGGTGCAATATAAAAAAAATCTGGAACACCTAGGATTTCTTCCACAAAAAGTAAATCAATCTATCATTCCTTTAATGAAGGTTTATAAATTGACCATGTAAAACAATTAATTGCGTAAAGAAGAGTCCGGCTAACTGTCTATCAGATATCAGAAAAGAACCGAAAAATGAACGAAAACAAATGATTTTAAAATTTTAGCTTTAGACATTAGTCATAGAAAAAGCTTCGGCATTTTCATAAATTTCGATGAAGGTTCGACAAGTAGTTAATGTAATTGAGAAATAACAAAATGTAAGCCCAAACTGCCCAAACTGCGACTGGCCACTTATTAATTACAGAAAGAAATACATTTTGTCCTTAAAATGCGGCAAAAATTAAAGATAATTATTATATTGCTCTGAATACTCTTTTGATCATAAACAGTTTCTGTACAAATTTCGTTAAATTTCACGGAGAGTCATTCAAAAGACTTTATCCACATTCGGAACCTAAATATTGACGCCGTTTGTCTCGTTTTTGGGACATACATCACAGGCTCGACAAAAATACAAACAGCATATCGAATCTGAGCAGATAGTGAATTGCTTTAAATATAAGAGTACGTAGAATTCATAGTGGTTTCAGACTTTTACAAAAATTTCGAACAAAATATATTAAATTGGTCTATTTGAGTAAATTAAGTCCCTTTTTATTCAAAATTACAATCCATTAAAAAAAGAAGCACAAGGCTGATGTGCTTTTGACCAGTTTTTCTTATTCTATGTCGATTATTTGTTTTGTTTTCAAAATTCAAGTGTACGCCCGGGCGTTTTGACGTAAACGTAGCTACGCGCATGCAATCTATATATGTCTAGATCATTATGTTCATAAAATCAATTAGTTGTATGTGTCTGTCTCGTAGGGATTACTGGACTTTGACAGAATTTTCATCTTTAAAAGTTTTCATCTAATTTTTATTGATACTTGCCATAAGCCCTTTATGACACAAAACTGTCAACATACTCCTATGTTAACAATTAATCAAATTATTTATTTCAGTGTGTGAGCTTTAATGTTTTATTTCTATTTAGAACTTTTGAACCATTCTATTTTCAGATAGAAAAGCTGAGAAATGAAGATGATCCCGACCCAGACCTGCCCAGGAATACAATAAAACTATTGCTGGAATGTGAATCATGTCTTGATAAGATGGCTGCCCAGGGCAGTTCTGGGATAATGGCTTTATCACAAGTCCAATCGAGGACTTCAACCTCCCAAAGTGTAGGTTTTAATTCATTAGAGTAATCATTGTTACAGAAACAGCTGAGATAAGATTGCCCTCAAACTGCATGAAGTACTGGCCACTGGATGTTAAAGCATTCATCAATCTTGATAAGGCAGCAACCATTTGATTTTCTGGGGGGGGCTATGGATTTTTTTGGAAAAAAAAGTTTGTTTCCAGTTTTGGGAGAAAAAAATAATTTGTTTCTGATCCTGAGGGAAAAAAAATGTTTCTTTCACCCTCAGCTGCCACTATATGTAATGCTAAAATTGAAAGAAAAAAAATTGTTTTCGACTTCTCGCCAAAAAAATAGATTGTTTTTCGCCAGAGGCGAAAAAAAAAAGCTTGTCCAGAAAAAAAATTCAAAGCCCCCCCAGAAAATCAAATGGTTGCTGCCTAAAGATCGAATAATATATAGATTCTGCTTATTTTGAAATTTCTAAATGGATACTTTATTTTTACCACACCAAACCAGAAGGGTTAAGCATGTTAAGTGAGCTGTTCTTGTCTGTATATTAAACTTTTACAAAAAATTTCTTCTCTGAAATTGCGGGGCCACCTCGAACCAAGCTTAGACACAATCATCATTGGGGAATCTTGTTTGAAATATATGTTTCTAAATAAGGTTTGACAATTATCTTTAAAGGTGATATAGATGGAGAAAATCTTAAAGATACATAAATGTTTATTTTATTGTTCATTTGTATTAAAACATCTTATATGATTATATTGTGGTGGTCTGATAGCAATCCACTCCTATGAAAAACTAGCCCACTGATCCTTTGGTCTTTCAAGAAATTCTTCTTTTTTGAAAATTTTCCTTGTTTGTTTCTTTTAGACATTGTTTAGCAGACGATACAATAATTTTACGATTGTCGTGATTTTATAACAAAGAATCATCATTCAAGGATTTACAATTGCATTGACTAATGCTGAACGTACCTTTTACATACTCACCACTTTATCTCTTTCTTTGGGTGGATCTACGTGTTGAAAATTAGTAATACAGCTTAAAAATATACCGAAATGAATACAAATTATAACAAACATTGATAGTCATTCTAGTATAGATATAAAAGCTGGTTACTTGTCAAAATATTGAAAGCAAGTTTCTTTCCGAGATTCCAAAATGGCCTATCTCGATGTCAACAAACCGTAAAAAGGTCGACTTTGAAGTTTTAAATACCGTCCTCAATTTAATTTCTGTGAATTATGAATCGAAAAAACACTAATCTAGAACAGAAATAGCTAGTGTTTTTCAATTGTTTATAATTAAGAAGAAAGTAAATATTTTGCGACGTTCGAACCGATTACCGTAATGGCTGCGCACCAATCGACTCAACGGGCGCGAAAATTTAAACCCGCGAGCCCCCTTAAATATGGAATTTTTCATTTATGTCTGTTAGTGGCAAAAATGACCAGCAAGAAAAGATCTATCAATTTTTGACAAAACTGTGATTGATAAACTAATTGTACAAACAGAAAGAATGATTAGTTAGGCAACATCAACAAAAAGAGATTTTAGGCAGGAGTTATATGCATAACATACTAGTCTGAAATGTTGGAGAGTAGTGGTAGGCCAAGCCATTGTTGAAGATACACATAGATCAAAGCAAGCAAAAAAGACTCTAAGGAGTCTCAAGTTTTATTTCACTCTCACATTGAAACTAAAAAGAAACATAAATATCCTTTATTGTAACATACTAGTATAATAACTTTTTTTTAGGAAAGGGAGTCAATTAGTTCTGAGCTTGATGTAAAAAATTCAACCATGGTAAGTTAACTCTAGAGATAGATTTGTTCTGTAATCAAGAATAACTGATGATTCTCCTTTAGCAATTAATATTAAACTACGAAAACATTTGTATAGATGCTATATCTAATGAATTCACAAATGAGTATATTTGTCCTCCTAATGAGAAAAAAGGGGGAGTGTTTAGATTTTAATTAAACTAATTATTAAACCCTGGCTCCATATGTTCATGTGCCTGTCCAAGTCAGAAACTGTGTTTGTCATCTTACTTACTTAATCCTCTTCGTGCATACTTGCACATGAGGCCACTTTGTCATTTGTCATCTTACATCATATGTTAATTTCAATGTGAATGAATTTTGTGATAATGAGAGTTCCTATTGTTCACCTCTCAGTAGACTGGGAAATTTAGAGCTTAAAATATATTGTGTACAAATCCATTTGTTTTGAATCCATCCGCCCCTAGCCTGGTAAGAAACTTTTTTAAATAGAAAACCTCTTAATTTGAATTCTAAGATTTTAGCAAAACCAGATCTTTCTGATACATATGGGATATAATTATGGGTATAAAGGTTTTGGTTATAGATATATTCTCTAACATGTAAGTTTATATTTTTCAGAAGTTAAAAAACTGTGAACAGAAACTGAAAAACTTTAAAGAAAAGAATAAAAAGTTTCTGGAGAAGAATATAGAACTGACTACTAAGAACAGAGAGCTAGCAGATAATATACAAACAATTACTAAAGACTACAATAAAATGGTAATGACTATGGCTTACATCCAACAGTACTGACATATTGTAAACATATTATATATACAATGGTTAATGATTTATTTAAACTTGTTACAAGTACATTGAGGAATTTGGATTTAGGAAAGAGTTTGACACCTCAAAATAAAATATGTGGTATTTAACATGATCCTTAATTATAAACATTGCTATTGTTTTACCAGTAGAACTTTAAGATCCACATTTGTGATGTATCACTTTCAATGCACTGACAACTGGGCATATGCTTTCCTTGAGTACTGATAGTCCATCAGCAGCTATACTGAGCCAATGAGAAAAAAAACCAAATGTAATTTTTGCTTTAGCAACACATGTTTCTGAAACAACATTCATCAGATATGCTTGAAACCAAAGGTTTGATGGCCAAAAATCTTAAAACATTTAAGAGGAGTGAAACAAATGGACACAAACAGAACATTACAAACCCACTTAGATATGCCTTCTAGAGTTGTAATCTTAGTTTAAATACAATTACATTATTTATGAAATATAGATTTACAGAAAAAATGTATCATGGTCTATATGCCATTTTGTGCTTCTTTGTTGCATAATTATTTTTTTAGTGATTAAGACTATACTAGAATGTTTGACATTTTTACTTATGATATCTGTTGTCTTTGTTCATGCATCATTGTTAATATAATGGAAATTGATGCGACTGTCATACAAGTAAGAGGTTTAGCTAGATATAAACCAGGTTCACTCCATCATTTTCTACATTGCCTGTATCAAGTTGGGAACATGACAGTTGTTATCCATTTGTTTGATGTGTTTGAGCTTTTGATTTTTGCCATTTGATGATGGACTTTATGTTTTGAATTTACCTCAGAGTTCTGTATTTTTGTGATTTTACTTTTTAAATCATGTTGGTAACAATATGACCAAATCGCTGGCCACTTTGAGGAGTTCATTTTATTAGCCTGACATAGTCTTTCTCATGTAATTAAAAATCTGCAAAAGTTGGAAACCATATTAATGTATCTTTTCACTATATTTAATCAAGTATTTTTATATTTACATTTAACAGAAGGAGCAGCAGGAATACTCAAAGAAGAGAATAAAACAGTTGACTCAGCAGATTAACCAAGAGAAAATGACCAATGGAGAATTGGAGATAAGACTCCAAGAGATGGAGAATTTAAAACTGGAACTGACTGTCCAGAATAAAGCTGTCACTGCCCTCAGACTAGTGTGTGCTGTAAGTAATATACATTGGTCAAGGGAGAATAAATGGGGGTGGGGAAGGGAGTGGAGAGATTGTGTTGTACTGTTATACCACTGTCTTAGGTTAGGGGAAGGGTTGGGATCCCACTAACATGTTTAACCATGCCACATTATTTATGTATGTGTCTGTGATTTTGTGGTTGTCGTTTGTTTATGTGTTACATATTTGTTTTTCGTTCATTTTTTTTATATACATAAGTTCGTAAATTTTCTCGTTTGAATTGTTTTACATTGTCATATCGGGGCCTTTTATAGCTGACTATGGGGTATGGGCTTTGCTCATTGTTGAAGGCCATACGGTGACCTATAGTTGTTAATGTCTGTGTCATTTTGGTCTCTTGTGGACAGTTGTCGCATTGGCAATCATACCACATCTTCTTTTTTATAGCATGACTTTTTTGTGCTGTAGTTTATATATATAAGTCGAGGGATGAGAATTGAGGGTAAGTGGAGAGATTGTCCTAAACTGGAACTGATTGTCAAAAAATTAAGCTGTCTCTGCCCTCAGACCAGCATGTGCTGTAACTTATATACATTATTCAGGATAGCAGAAATGAGGGTGGGGAAGGTAGGTTAAATATTGACTTCAAACTTTAAAAAAAATATTTGTGAAAAGTAAGCAAGTGATCATTAAATGAATATTTATATATAATTACATTAGATGTATGTTTCATTATGATACTTTATTCTGATTGGCTAACTGCACATCACGTGTTATTCCGTAAGCAATTGCATTGCTCAATAAAACTTTTCATTCATGATAACACGTGGTCCCACAATAAAGAGCTTAGGTGAATTAAATAAAACAATAATAAAATTCGTGTTTTCATGATCATTGCTAAAAAAATGTAATTATAAGTATTGAATGCTTCTTTTTGTAACTTCATAGGGTTGTAAAAGCGTTGACCGTGCGCACATTTTTAGTATGAAGCGCGGAACCAAATGTACTTCGGTCAACGCTTTTACATCCCAATGAAGTTACAAAAAGAAGCATTCAATTCTTAAATAAATGGAGTTAAATGCACATACATTATAATTTGAGAGTCCATTGTTCATTATTGTTTGTTTGTTTATAGGAGAAAGACAGAAGAATTGAATTATTGCAACACAGAAAGAAGAAGAAAAGACAGTATAGAAATGCAGAAAAGGTAATTAGTTTTTTGAAATTTCATGGAAAAACTTAATACATTTACAATATTGTTTAGATATTCAGTCAATATAATTATTTTACACTTTTAAAGTCTCAATTAATTATAGTGACTGGTACAAGGAGAGATGATATTCAAGTTAATGAAGTCAATATCAAAAAATAAAATACCATTTTTATCAGCACTTTGTATTAACTCTATGTTTTTTGGTTGTGAATATGAAGTAAAACAGAATATTTTAAGTAAAACTACTTTTAATTATACAAAATGTTGGGATAGTTGGTTAGTTGTATAAATTTCAGTAATAAATTGATGGGACTGGACTTGACCATGTGACATTACTGCATTGGTAATTTATGTCATTCCCTAATCATAATTCACATTGTCTGATATTACCCAAAGATTTTTTTCATGACCTTCACCTAACATTTATACATCTATTCAAGATCTGAATGGCATCGGGTATGAAAACTGTAACTATGAAGTTTTTTAAGTGCACTTTTCGCTAATGACTATCATAGCAAGTTAATGATAAGTAAACTAAGTAGAACACCTGAAAAATATACTTATTTTGCAACATAAAGATTTGTAAATGCTAAAGTAGCCTGTTTTACAACGAAAATCTCATTATGAGTATCATCTTTATCATTTGAAAATTCCTTGTGTAAGAGTTCTTTATTGTTGTACAATATTTCTAAATGTCTCTATGTCATTTCTTTAAATGCTTTTAATTTGACCTTGAAATTTCTTCATTTGTACATGTAGTATAATATTTTTTGTATAATGTTTTTCCTGATATATTTTAAACATTGGGAGGGAAATGCATTTTAACCTTATTTTATGCTATAATTCAGAGTTCTCGTGGTGTAAAGGAGACATTTTTCGGTTATGAAGAAGATTCTATAGATTCTTCCGAGACATCATCCATATTGTCTCAGGGCACCATATCTGATGAGGAACTTTGTGATGAGGTATGTTGAGGATTATAGTAATTGTGTTTACAGGTTTATTAAAAAATTAAAATTCTGTTTTCAATACTGTCTATAACATAATCTTGTAATGAAAATATTTAACTGACAGTTTGAAAAGATTATGTTTATATGTGTTTCACTGTGGAATTAGAATTAACAAAAAAAGAATGAATCAAAACCTTCTTTATACTAGCCTCTATATATAGGTAACCCTAGATAAGCAATCAGTTTTGAAGGCTTTTTTCCCTCAAAGAAGTATGTTTGATAAGGCCCAAATCATTGTTCCTATTTGTAGATTAAATTTCAAATAAGTATTTAGTAAACCATTACTGCAATGAATTATAGCTCTAACAATGACCTGACATTTGGCACAAATTTTGATTTTCAAGGATATACAATGAAAACAGTTCAATTTTCTTCAAGCCCCAAAAAAAGAACTGAGTCAATAAAAGTTGAGGATAAATATCAGCAAAAACAACTGAAGATCTCTGGTATCAATGTTTAATGAAAAATACTGCTGATCAATCTAAAAATAAGTTCCATTAACAATTTAACATGTTATCAAATTGGTAATTTGATGGGTGTTGATCAAAAAGATTAAGCGTAAAATAAATAAATAAAGGCTTCTAGAAAATTATAAATTGAAGACTATAATTTAATTATAAACAACAGCTTTCAACTCAGAATTTAATTATAAATAAACAACTTTAGACTAAGTCTATTATATAAAAGATGAATTAAGTTTATTTTTGAAACATATAAATTTTGCCAAGTTACTTTGGATGGCTCCCAAATATAAGAAACATTCTTAGTTTTATCTCATTCTCCTGGAATATAGATTACTCCGGTAACAATAAATTATGAATCATCGTACTAAAATATAAAGTTCAATTTACAAGTCTAAATTGTTTTTGATAGTTATACACTGATTGATTAAAATTCTAAGACTAATGCTGATGCATTATGCTAGCTACATGTAAAAGTCTACCACACAGTGTCAACTCATATTTTGATTACCTTGACCGGTATACCTAGGGACCATTTGTTTTAAATATCACATTTTATAAATCATTACCACTTTTAGGCCAACTTAGTGGCATTATGTTTTTTGGTCTGTGTGTCAGTTGGCTTGTCTGTCAGTCTGTTAGACCATTATCTGTCTGTCCTGCTTCAGGTTAAAGTTTTTTTGTCAATGTGGTTTTGGGGAAGTTGAAGTCCAAATTAAGAGTTTTGACACCAATTTTACAGTCCACATGACATAGAAAATGAGTGTGGATGGGGCATCCGTGTACTATGGACACATTCTTGTTAAGATTTCATATGGTATTCTAATAAAAGCTATAATTTCACCTGAACTGTGCAGGATCTTCTAAAAAGTTTCTTCAGTCACTGCTAACTGAATGAAAAATAGTTTTTGCAAGAGGAAATCTTTGATTCTGAATGGCCAATTCAACGAAAGTTCTGCTCTGACACCTACACTAAGTTACAGGAAAAGAGGAGTTTTAATGAAACTGTAAGAGATTAATGTAATTGAAGACACTCAACTGAGATCTCATTTAATATTTATAAGTTGGCAAACATGGCAGCAGTTTTGGTACACAATTGAAACTGAAACTTTTTGGAAAAATGTTATTTCATTTTAAGCCTGAAACTACTTTAAACTCTAACCAAACTTGACTGAAATTATCTTATGAATTCTGTTACATATGATCGTTAGTTGGACTATTAGTTAAAAATACTGCCACCTACATTATGAGTGTCTTAAATAGTCCCCATGCAGATCATGAGTGTGTTAGATAGTCCTCATGCAGATTTATTACTGATAAGACCCAAAATGTCTGCTGATATCTTCCATTGGTTGTTGTCAAAAAATGAATAAAAATGTAAAGTTTTGCAGTTAGCGAAATAGAGGAATAAAATTCAAAATGTTGATATGAGGATTATGTTTTAGTTATCAAGAGAAGAGATAGAAAAGAACTACCAGAGACTAATGAAGGAACATTTAGAACTTCAAAGATTACACAACATCTTACAGAGATATTGTGGTAGTAGCACCATGGATCCAGAGAGACATTTTAAGGTATTTAAAAGAGGAGGATTAAATGTGTTTATAACTAAAAATCAAAAAGAAATACCAAGTCATTAAAAAAATAGGCTTAATTTAGCCATGTTCAATGCTTTATCATGCAAATTTTAACTTTTTGCCACTAGTTGTGAAGCCAACAACAACCAATCATCAGTTATATAATACAGATTGCTGTATTAAAGTAATATATTGTCATGTTTGTTGAGAAATATCTATCTTACATCTACATGGACCAAAGACACAAAAACAACAGGATAAACCTAAGAGAGCTTAAACTTGCTTTAATATGAAAAAAAATATGGTGTAATTGCCAAATGTCACATAAATTAACTACTATAGATCACCATATTGCCTTCAACAATGAGCATACACCACAATTTATAAATCAATCTTTGTCAAGTTGCTGATACAAGCAAGCAAGGTAATTGTATGGCCAAAATGGATGAGAGATTACTTATATAAGATAAAACCAAGATAAAAAAAAGTGCTTCTATTGCTGTTCCATATCTTGACAATTCAAAAAAGTTCTTTTAGGGTGAACAAAACAGCTCACACAACACATCAATACCAAAATGAGTCTAAGTGAAAGTTATTAACAAATAATTGAATGTAGAACCAGTGAAGTACTAAGCTAGAACAGTTTGTTAAGTACCAGTACTGTGGATTCATTTATTTTCGTGGGTACCAATTTTCGTGGATTAATGAAAACTTGCATATTCGTGGATATGTAAATTCGTTGTTTTGGCAAATTATGCATACATTCTTTTAGAAAATCTGTATTTCGTTGATCATTTAAATTCGTGGTTCCTCTGTCCCCACGAAATCCACGAAAATTGGTATCCAACGAATATTAATGAATCCACAGTATATAAAATTTAAAGAAGACTTATTTATATATGTCATCTGGATGTTGATATTTTTATATCTCATGATACCTATATTTTAGACTTGTAAGCAGTTGGAATCTGATTTATTTGATGCCACATTGAGTATAGAAAATCTGAGGAAACAAATAAAAGAAAGCAAGGAGGTATTGTGGCATGATCTGCATGTGTTTAATTAGCACACGGTATGTTGGAGTGTTACTTTTTTCCTGATTTCATTTGTTTGTGTGTTGATTTTTGTTTTGCATTGTTGATTTATAGTTTAAAATTTTATTTGCACTTTTTATAGTTTCTGAAATCCATGTAAAAATGTTTCAAATACTTATTTGTCATTGTTGTTGTTTTGTTTGTTTGTGCTGTTGTCATGTGTTTTGTAGAAGTTATTGCATGTTTGTTAGATGTCCCCAATGAAATGAAGGAAAGCACTGTCACATCTCAATAGAGCATTATTTTCCTTCTAAAACCACTTCTGTGGCAGTTTGAACCCACTACCTCTAGCACACTAAACACAGTAAACCACCATTCAACTAACTGAGTATAGAAGAAGAAAAGTGGTTATACATATACTATGAAAATAAGAAGATGTGGTTTGACTGCCATTGAGATAACTCTCCAGTAGAGAAAAACTGAAGTAGAGGTTAACAAACTATAGGTCACCATTTCATTTGCATGAATATAATATTTTGTTGTATTAAAGCAAGCTCTCTAAAATGTGGTTGATGTACTTAATTAATGGTATTTTATTGGTTTAGGCCTATCCAACATTTGTTAGCTATTCATCTCTTGAATAGACTTGAAAATCCATCCAAATCTTTGGTCTATGTTCAGTAACCTTAGTTCCAATAAGGAAAATATTTTAAATTTGGAAGTAACAAATTATCACAAATCTCATTTGTCTCTCTTTTGGCACGGTTTTCAATCTTTTCAATAGCTGGAAATAAGGATACTTTGTGAAGGCTTGCACACATAAAATGTTAAACTTGGCTATATTTTACTTCTGTAGTTTTAATAGAAGCCAGCAAAGTATCACAACTCTTTGAGTAAATAACATATTTAGCAAAACTATAACAGTGATAGATGAAATATGAAATAATTTACCAGAATTATAATTTTAAAACTTACTAAAAGTAAGACCTACTGTAAATTCAGAAATTATTGTGTGCATATATTATTGTGATTTTGGAAAAAAAGACAAAAAAGCGAGATTGATTATTGCGCTTTCAGGTAAATCTGGATACAGATATATGTATCAGATATTAGAGATCTTATTATTGGGATACTCAACCAGTCACATTACTAAAAACCCTTGTAATAATTTCAGTATTAAATATTTAACCAGATTTCCAAAGCTAAATTCCTTTATTGGCTTGGGGATGTACGGCTGGCGATTGCCAAACAGTGTACTTTCATAACAAAATCTTTTCAAATTTAGATATATTGTTTCCTGTGACTAAATGAAGGTTTCATGATTGATTTAAGCTTTTATTGTAATTTAGTTGTAGAATGCAATTGCAACACGTTTTTGTCCCAAAAGAAAGATTACTACCAAGTTTTCACATTTTTTACCAAAACTGTATGTAGTCATAGAAGACAAAACATATTGAAATGGAGGAAGTTGTCAATTGCCAGTTTATAAGAGTTATTGCCCTCTTATAATGATTTTTACTAATTTTTTTTACAAATTAAAAAGTGAAATAAGCAAAAGACAAAAGTAAACAGTAAAACAGGTTGGTATGAAAAAATCAACAAAAAAGAGATCCTCTTCTTGAATTTTGTTCTAGATGTCAATGTTGAAAATACACACCAATAATGGTGAAAGTCAATGGCTTTTATTTATGGTAACATAAATTACTTAGTTATCTTTTCCATTTTGGGTGGATTTTTATTTTGTGGAAACCATAGTAGTAGAAAGAGAGAAACTATACAAAACCAAAATTACCAGAGAAGTAAAATTTACAAATAATTTAGTGTGACCGAAATCATCGGTTTACTTTTAATTGGAGTTATTGTTCTTGAATGGGTATTTGTTTACCATTTTCTTGGAAGTTGGAAATATTCAAATTGCATAAAAATAATTTGCCCAAAGTGAGTCCCTTGGATACTCTAGTTGTTTGCTATTGATATATAGCTAATGCTAACTTAACATATACAGAAAGTTTATTACACCAATGAAACAAGAGTATCAAGTTTCATATGGGATGATTTTTTTTCAGGAATCAAGCAAACTAAAAACAGAAGTTAAAGATCTAAGAAGATCTGAAAGACAATTGAATGAAAAGGTAATTAGTACCTAAATATTGTACATGCTAATTTAATGATGGATTACCTGTTAACAAGGCCATGCTGCACTACTGTCATCAGGCAGTTTCAGTAACAAGTACCTTCTTTGATGCAGACATATGTACTTATGCTGGGGATTTGCTATACTTAACTGTCATTACATTATGCCTGAGTCTTATGTTCTTAAGGTACTATTAATTATATAAATGTTAATGAAACTATGTCAACTGTTTGTTGTCATTAGTATCTGGTTTTAATTGAGAGATATATTGCATTATGCTGAAGAAAAATTACTAAATGGAGAAGACTGGTCACTGCAGTGAAAAAGTTTAACAATCTTTGTATATTTAAATAAATTCAAATTTATAACTAAAATGGTATCCATTGATGATTAGATTGATTGGTGTTTGCTTTAAATCACCTGAGCACAAAAAGGGTATAAGGCAGCAAGAGCTATTTTCAAATAGTGTGTAAAAATGATATTAAAAAAATGGATTATTATTAGGAACTACTTTAGAAAATTTCTAATTTAAGAAAAAAATAACATAATATGTGTCTTACTCAGATATTTTTGTTATATATTCTTATGATTATTTTTCTCACAATGTTTTGCCTTTTAGAAGAATGAGTTGCTATTAGAAAACTCCAGATTAAAGGATGAGTTAGTGGAGGCTTATGAGAAGATAGATGATTTAGAGTTCAGAATCGTAGAAATAGAAAGCCAGAATCCTGTAGGTTCTTTATTGACTATTCTTTTGCATTATTAAATATTTATCCACCCATATGTCCTTAAATTTAATACACCTTATCTCTTTTCGTCTGCAATTAATTGAAATCACAGATGCTTTCTTTAATTCAAAGTTACAGGAGAAATATTGGACACCACAAAGGTAAAAAATGGGATTGTTGTATGGTATCAATGCTTAAAGTGTAGCAATTAAATTGTTTGATCAAATGTCGCAGAATCCCTATTATTTGAAATGCCCTATTAATTATGCTATACCATGAAATAAAATCAAATTTCAAAATAACCCCCGCCTAAATTAAATTAGGCTTATATACCCAATCAGGCTAATATGCCCTCTGGATTTAAATCTCAAATTATCAACTTTTCTTATATGATCAAAGGGACACAACTTAGAATATATTATTGACATTTTAATAAATTTAGTAATTTGTTGAAAATTTTACCTCATTACCTGGGGCGTAGCTCCATATACGCTGTCACGCCATGGCGTGCACATCGCGGGGTCTAAAAAAATAATTTACGCCGAAAATTGAAAACCCTAAAGGGCAAACGTTAGACATTTTTTTTCTCTCACAAAAACGCCTACCAACAGTGATAGTCATACAGAAACACAACCAGCAACAAATCAGGACAATTTAGGCCCCTGAAACGTCAAAAATTGACGATGAATGATTGAACTTAGCTGCCACATCAGTGTCGTGTCAAAGCCAGTACAAAAAAATCTGGGACCATCTTATCCAGATATTTCTTTGTTGAAAGATTCGAAATCCTTAGGAAAAGATATAAAGTTACAACTTTTGACCGACAAATGGAAAGATGTCCACACCTTCAAATTTCCGACAACGTATATTAACTCCATTTCAATTAAAAAAATATATAATGCGCGTCGTTGAACTAACAGGGCTGCAGGGGTTGTAAACCCACGTTTTTGTTTAGATAAGGGTTGTAAATTTCGTACATTATTTTGACAAAAAAATGACCAATTGACTTTTGTTCACTTTTTATCTCTTAACTTTGGATCCGACCCTGAACAATTTAATGAATTACAGTAATTATTTTCAATGAGTTTGACTGTCCCTTTGGTATCTTTCGCCCCTCTTTTATATGTAAATTACGATAACGGTAAATACAAATCTGAATTCCCTCTTTAAATTATTGTTTTGAAAGGCTACTTCATATTGTTCTGTTTTGACACCTTCCTGTCGAAATATTAAGGCGTCAATGCATTAAAAATAAAATAAAATAGCCTTTCAAGACTTCAGTCCGCAGTACTAGTCCGTAACTGAAATGTTGCGTTCCGAGCAAAATGATGATAATGTTTGGAACGAGCTATACCAAACCACTCTAGATATAGCAGAGCTTTTTGGTATAGATGAAAATGTTCCTAGGTGGTGTGGAAGACAAACCTCGAGTGCTAACCATCCAGCCGAAACCCCTAAAGATTACTGGCGAATTGTTCTCTACTATCCGTTTCTGGGTCATATGATCACGGAACTTGATTCTCGACTTCTGAATTCAGAAAACCGTTTTCATGCACAATATCTTCTTCCGTGGTCGAACAAATAACTAATGACCAATTGACCAATACTGTGTGTTCTCCTAACAATGCCCTTTGTTAGTGCTACAGCTGAAAGGTCGTTTAGTGTACTGAAACGTTTTGAAAACGTACATCCGTTCCACAATGAGAAATGACAGATTATCGGTTTTGGGTTCCACCGTGATTTTGAGGTCAATTTAGACAAGGCCATGGACGTTTTTGTTGCAGCTAAAAATACGAAGGGCAGATTTTAAAAAAATATTCAGGATGTTTCTCAATAAAAAATGATCAAATACAGTCTTAATAATTTGCTAATCAAACCAATTTTAGGCCCTCAGAACGCACCATTTTGCGTCTAGCCAAACAAAAAATCTTGGGGGGAGGGGGGGGGGGCAACCCCCCCTGGTTGGCGTGCACTTCAAAGGGACCCAGCTACGCCCCAGATTACTTCTATTTTAAAGCTTCAGTGATATATTTAATTACAAATTTTAAAGCAATTGCAAAACATGGTCTCTAAATCGAATGAGGATGGATGTTTCATAATATGTCACTTCTATGGCACAAACACTGATATTTGTTAGATATACATTATGATATGTTTAACGTTTGTCTCATATATTTTTATTTTACCATCTAAGAAAAATTCTGTTTTTGTATTTCCATTTCTTTTTCAATAGGTATACTAATACATGTACAAAAATAAGTGTAAGTGGATTTGATATTGTGTTCAATGATTAACTGACACAAATGCTGGTTTGTTGATGTAACATCAAAATATGCTGCATTTAAAAATATGCTATAATAATATGAAATGAAGATTTTGTTCTTGTCCTTTTTCACATTGATGACAACATAAAATTAACAGTAGGAAGAACCACATTCCTAAAAAAAAACAATCAACTATCATTTAGGGTAAGGCTGTTGCCAAACATTGTACCGGTACATGTAGAATTAGTATTTAGGTCACTTATAATGTGACAGAGACAACACAAGTGTCATTCTACAATTAACTAGACAGACTGTATGTAAGCCTGTAGCCAGGATGTAGCCAGATTGTCCCTGATGGGGGTTATTTCATGTCATAACAATTTGATTTAAAAAAGGCAAACTTCTGTCTGAAACTGGACTCTATTTATAGTCTTATATTTTCAAGGTGTTTTGACTAATCCCCCTTCTCTCACTATTGGTGTGAACATTGCTGATTCATTTACCAATAAAATCAATATAAAGTTGAAAGCAGTTAGGTATTACAATTGTCAAATAATAGTTGTTGTCTTTACTACTCCTGGATTTATCATTAATATTATTGAAGGCACTTTTTGTTCATAATGGTGTTGTTTTTTAGTTATTGAAATATTCAGTCGGTCAATTTTTATAATTTTAACTAGATAAAAGTGAAGTTAGGTTTTGTCTTGCTTTTGACTTGTAATACTTTATGTGTTTTAAAATTAAAAAAAAACAACTTATTGATTCAATGGACTAAACTTCTGTTTAGGGTCATTTGGAGTGGAGATTACAGGTTCTTTTTACCGTAGGGTAAGCTGGAAACTAAAAGAAATATGCTTGCAACACATTTGAACATAATCAGTTCATGCATATTAAAAGTGTTTAAAAACATCTGTTTATAAAACATTAAATTTTGCTACCAGTTGTGGTATTTTTACAAACTTAAAGCTCAGAAATGTGAACATTCAATCAGTTTCAAATCTGTTATTGTATTTTATCAGCATCTGTCGATTAAGTAAAGGAAGCAAATATTTGATGTTAGTATTTCTATCTGAAGGAGGCCTTGAAATGTAGTATATATATTTTCTTTGTGACTCACCATACAGTATGTCAGGATATTGCCAAATCATAGACATTAGAAAGATAACAATCTCTATAACTCAAGAATACAGAATGGAAGTTTAGATTCTTGTTATTATCAAGTTAATTTGAAATACTGAAAAACTAGAGGGGAAAAACAGATATATTTGGCAAGGAAACAAATTGTGATAACACATACATTTCAATTTAGTAGTAGTTTTATCTTTGGCTAAAGGAAAGATATTTGCTGTTCGAAAATTTGCAATTCCAGACCTTCTAATATTTTGTAAGGCCATGCATAAAAAAACCCATAATAAGACATTTAGGAGATAGCTGTATTGTATTTTAAGCTCCGACGGCATCAAGTGGGGATTTGATGGTTGCAAATTAAGTTTACTGGCGACGCATTAGCAGAGACAGTAAACGGGTATTTGCGACCATCAAATCCCCAATTGATGCTGTCAGAGCTTAACATACTATATTGTTATCTCCATTCTAATGAAACCAACATAAAATAACGTTAAAACATGTATTTAAAATCTGTCATATGCCGTCTGCGCTTGCCCGTACAACCCATAGCATTAATTGTCAATTGATGCCATGTAAATAAGTGACGTTATCCAATCAAAATGAACGTTACAAATGTTGTTGCATTAGAATTCAAGATGACATATGTTTTCAGACTTAATTTTGACTAGTCATGAAGCTTTTAGTGAAAATAGTGTTTAAAAAGATAAAAATCTATCTAGAAGTGGAAAGTATGAAAATGGACCCATGGTCTGTCTCCCTGTAACCAGTAAAAGTAATTTATTTTATTTCAAAATTCGTCTGATGTCGTGATAGCTACATGTATGCACTTAATTGTCCTCACTATAATCATTTACATATGAGTAGTTCAATAACTTTAACTTCAATATTACATGTATATGACTGTGTTTTGCTCTTTCTGCTTGTTTTGCTACTATAACTTTATAGATGTGGTGCCTATTTATACATTTTTTTAGTTTCTAGCTCGAAGAGGATAATTGTCAGTAAAATAGTAAAGATAATAGATATAAGCTTTTCAACAAATCTACCTGTACCTGGATTTTTTTCTAAAGAAAATTAAGAAAATATTAGGTGAAAACATTGACAGATAGTAAAACAGTTAGAAAGATGGAAAGATAAGATTATAAAAGAAGATATATAAATTGGCATGGTTACAGAGAGTTGATTAGTGTAATGTAGATAACATATGTCTACCATTAGTGTAAACTATCTCATTAGTACTGTAGTAACTAGTCATTAGTTATAATTATACTGTGTAGATAGGATCTTTATTGATATATTTATATGTTGATGTTAGAGGTCTTTAGTTCAGATAGTGGACAGAAGCAGACTTTGGTCAGGTGGATAGTTGTCTCAATGGCAATCATACCGTCTCTTCTTATTTCCTTACTGTTCAGTTGGCTTTTTTCCCCATGTGTTTTTAACTTCAGGATGTTAACACGTAGTTGCGACATTAGTAAAATGTAGGTCTAGATAGAGTAACTGGTATTTTGAAATCGTGCATATTGAAGGATTGGGGACTTTTATTATCTAACCAGTACCCATGAAATGTTTGTCACTGGTTTTGAAAATATATGCCAATATTGTTGATTTAGTCTTACTATCTATAGAAAAAAAGTTTGTTTTTTTTAATTTTCAGTTTAGTACCTTCAGGAAATGTTTACCAGTAGGTATTTCAGACAGAGATTCACAGCAGCTATTGTCTGCAGATGATCATTAATCAACACTTAAACTACTGTATTTCTATTTTCTGAAATATTCCTGACATCCTGGCTTTCATTGAGGGATATGAGTATCTGTTGTATGTTTTTCATCGCTTGTGCTATTCCATTATTTCCCCATTAGTTGCTGAACCACACAGAATCTGTTCACTAATTACTTTATAATTACTAACATAAATCTTCTCTATAACAGATGACCCATACATACAAACAAATATAGGATGTAGAGAATTCAATATATTGGAGGGCCTTTGCTCATTGTTGAAGGCTGTACGTTGACCTATAGCTATTCATTTCTGTGTTATTGGTCTCTTGTGGAGAGTTGTCTCATTGGCAATCATACCACATTTTCTCTATTATACATATTTTTAAAACTTTTAAAATGGACTTAAAAATTAATAAACAAACAAATAATTAATTGAATATACATGTATGCATGAATTGATATGAAACATAACATTAATATAAGAAAATCTAGCAATAAAATTAAATTAAGGAAATGACGTTTAGATTTTAAAATGAGAGACTCAAGATACCAAAGGGACATTCAAACTCAAAAGACCAAAATAATCTTCTCCAGGTCATCGCAAAAAGTGAAGGAAAAACGGCCCAAAGAGAAACAGCAGTACACAAAAATTTTAATAGGAATTATAACAGATTTGGTTAAATCAACATATACAAAATATTGTATGGTTTATACAATATTACTTCAGATTTTTGGATGATTTCACTAATTCTTCAGCCAGACATGTTTAAATAATATTAACCAACTGAGAGTCAACTAACAGAATACATGGCTGAAAGAAATTTTGAAAGCGATATGCTGTGAAATTGACAATTCAACTTTTAAATGAATAATATCAATATTGACAATGTAATATAATTCATTGTCACCTTTAAAGATATAGCCATTAAACCTGAAAGTCAATTTAAAAAGAAAAGTAATAAAAGTTATGTCTTAATTCCCTATTTAAGTTAACAAGATTAAATACTTCTTATTTAGTTTAAGTAAGTAATTCGATGATACTCTTCTTTACAATTACCCAATACACAATTATCACGAAATAATTATCTTTTTAATCTGATCACCATTTAATCAGTTTTTATGTAAAAAATACGTTAATTTAATGTCAGGTATGTTGTTAGTACAACAAACTTTCAATCAAGCTGAAAATGATAAATAATGTTGTTAATTTCCCCAGGTAAAATTAGGTCATTTCTAGAATTACGTCCCCTTATGCCATTCGAATGGTAGAGAGATAAGAGAAATGAACATCTCTAGCTGGTAGGAAGCAATCAATTTTATACCTGGATATCTTATAACAACTTTATTGTTTTCTAATAATGTGATTTTCCAGGATAAATATATTCTCTCTGAAGATTTATTTATGGAATATTTTATATATTAGCAGCAGGTTTGTTATTTTTCTTCAATAATTCAATGTTTTAGCCAATATTTTTTAACCCAGTATGCAGCAATTGTAATATTTGTTCAGGTGTGTATAGATTGGTGCATCACAAATATGTTGTTTATTAAATGATAACCATGTGGTGTTACTATTATTAGACAAATCTTTTATTATTTTCTTTTTTGAATAGAAAGAATTTAAGATCATTCAGAGGGATTTAAATTTATAGTTAAAAAGATGAAATATAATAGTACTGAAAAATGTTATTATGTATAAATTTG
Organism: Mytilus edulis; assembly: GCF_963676685.1. Taxonomy (NCBI): domain Eukaryota; kingdom Metazoa; phylum Mollusca; class Bivalvia; order Mytilida; family Mytilidae; genus Mytilus; species Mytilus edulis. The sequence continues at coordinate 86,409,375 of NC_092347.1, read as the reverse complement.
TAAGTCTTAAATAGCAAAGAACTTTAAAAAAGAATATTTGAAAAGAATAATTGGTAGGGAAATAATAGAAGAACAATTCAGCTGTTGAAAATAAGGGTAATTTTAAAATGATTTTTTGACAATTTAATTCCATGGTAACCTTTGTAAGACATTAGTAGTTGTTAAGCATTTAAGTGTAATTTTTACCATAACTCTGAACTCTTGTGATAATTTGAAACAAATTACACAACAATGGCTTGTATTTTGACTGATGTTTGGGTTACGACTTTAGCTCTGTGTTTAATGATTTTGTGTGGGTTTCATAGTCTTGAAACTTTATACATTGCAAAACAATTACTCATATAGTGCAAAAAAATATGAATGAATTTTTATATTTTGCTTGAAAATTTTAACTGTCTTTAATTTGGAATAGAAAATTTTACGTTTGATTTTAACAGTAACTAAATCTTTTGTTTAACATAGACAAAACATAACGAATTTAAGTAGAAATTGATATTGTAAATCAGTCAGTTGAAAACTTAACAGTAGATTATTGTTACAAATAGCAGATATTGAATGTTATATATATATAGTATTTATGAAATGAAGGAATAATTCGAAAAGATTTAATTACCAAAAACAATTTTTCTTGGTATAAAAAGTATTTCATAGAAATTCAAAGATCCAAAGTTGGACATTGACTGAACGTTTGACTGTATACCCCTTTAATTGAAATTATAGTATTAACTTTTAGAACCTGGTTTCAATTGTATGCAATCATTATATTGAGACAGTTAATATTGGGTATATAAAATAAGTCAGTCTCTTTGATGAATCAATCTTATGACGAATCAATCTGTGACTGGCCTAGCTATGATGAAATGGGCTAGTTTAATAATGGACTTCTGTAGTCCCCGATTATTGACATAACCTAGGAAACATGAGATAACTAAGAGTGGATATGTGGGGTATGACTTATCTCTAACCATACAAGTGGACATTAGAAGTATGTCTATAAACAAACATCTTGTTACGCTTTCAAAATCTTAGTTTGAGATTATCAGCTAAAATAAACACCACTGAATTAACATACTTAATTTAAGGGATGAAGCTGTATAGGATAGAAGTATGTATATATATATTAAAGAAACTTTTCGTAATTTGATAGGCAAACAGTTTAAGTTTAAAAATAGCTGAACATTCTAAAATATCATAATACCCCAACGTTTATGTATTTATGACAAAGGATCTGTATGAATCTACCTTTATTTAAACAGCTTCATACAAGCCTATTTCATTTTTTGATGACAATCTCCTTTTTGGAATTTTATTACTCAAATATTGGAAAAAAGAGTAAAATTGATAGGAAAGGTAGATTCAAAGAGAACTGTAGTCATTAAATTCTACTAACATATGTGTAAATGTGTTGTTCTGATCAGATAGTAGTTTACAGATTATTTTTTCTGCTCATGGCAAGGTAGACAAATTACTGTACAAACATAAAATTGTCCACCATGTTGTTGATTGGACCTTAAGGACACTTTTACCTGACCATACCTCCATAATTACACAGGCCATTCATCACGTATCTGTCAGACCCTCTGGTTAAATGTCACCACCACTTCTAGGAAGGGACGATTGCTCGTGTCCATTTAATTTCCTGTTTACATACAATATTTTTAGGAGAATTTGAGTGTTTTATAAGATTTTCCCTTCCCTCTTAAGCTGCTTAATATGTACACAAAATATTGACACTTTTGAGAAGTTATTGACTTCATTTTGATTTTATTCACATTTATGTATTTATTGGGAGGGGAAAGTGGAAATTCTTTAGAAATGATAAATACTTTTATTCAATCTTCAAGTATAAAGGATTGATATAAATATTTGCTTAAAATTGGAAGATAAACCACTGGCATTGTAATGTTAGATTTTATAGGTTATTTTTAGAAACTTTTCTTTCCAATTTGCATAATTTTAATTATACTAATTACTCATGGTTTTGTGCATGAATTACCATGTCTAATGAGTCGTAATTAAATTGATGTGTCTGCTATACAGGCCAGATCATTGCAATTATTTACCTATATGTCTACTCAATAAATGAACTACACCATTGCAATGTCTCTTATGTTGATGCACCAACAGAATATTGGTTAATGTTAATCGAACCAATCGGTCAATGTTTGGATAATTATCAATGTTAGGACCAATATTTGCTTCATTCAAGGCCACTTAATTCTGGCTGTTTCAGATTTGTTTAGGCTTCAAGTAGGTCTGGAATAGGAACAAATTGTTGGACTATCTTGAATTGATAGAAATGTATTATAACATAGACTTGGCTTTACTTCTTTTACACAGTATTTCCTTGCTATACTATTCAACATTGAAGAGTTCCATACTATGGATATAAAAATGTACGAGACCTACGCTAGGACTAATACATTATATCACCCATGATTTTTCATTATTAAAATCTTTTTTTGACAAGTAATAAAACAAGGATTAACTAGTCAAACAAAATGGGAGTCTTTTCAAATAAAAACAATTTATTTTATATCATAAATTTCTGATATATATTTGCACAAGATGTAATAAACATTTTTTAGGATAGACTTTATAGCTTGTATACCCCTACCTTGATAAACCAAAAACCTAGGCAGTTTCAATATCACTAAAAGACTATTGTTTATTGCTTTTTAGCATGTAATCTTTTTAGGCCAGAATAGTTCACATTCTGAACTATCTTAAAGATTTGAATTAATCTCTTATATCATAGAAATACTTCCTTTAATTTTCGAAGACCTTTGAACATCGGTTAAAACAAAGTGAAAAGTGCATATCTGATAACTGTCAAAGTTACTTTGTAGAGACTTGAGCTTTATTTTCAGTTTTGCACAAAAACTTGCTATATTTGATATGATGTTTTGTTCAAAGAGGGTTCTTAGAGAGTACTGCTGATGGGAAACAAAAGACCACAAAGTAACAATTGTAAGAAAAGTTGTCAAATTGAATTGGAAAAAATCCTTATTTTAAAATGCTTTTGTCAGAGATATAAAAACATTGAAATTGGATGTACTTTAAGTATACAAAAACAAAGAATCATTCGTGTATGTCCCCTGAAACATTTAATCTTTCTATATAAATGTACTAACTGAACTTTAACCTTGTGAAGCTAACATATGTATAACAAATGAAGGGAAATCTGTATATCTTCAGATCAGGAACTATCTATACTTGTTCTGTAGGACATATGTTAAATTGAAAAATGATTTATTCATCGAGGCAAAAAATAAATGCACACGCATAGATGTAATTTGTTTCCAGCTAAGTCAAGGTGTTATTTTGTGTGCTACAAATTATGTGTGACACAATTGTTGTTTTAGTAGTAATTTATCTTGATTGATTAAATTGTTGACATGTATACCACAGAATTTACCACATTGTAAACAACATATATATATATATATTTGATGGATTTGAAGATGACAGATTAGTAACAATTTGTAACAAATATTTGACATATTTTAAAATGATTTCTGTCACTAGTTATAGATCATAGCATTGACCATATAAAAATAAGATGTGGTATGAATGCCAATTAGACAACTCTCCACAAAAGACCAAGGACACAGAAATTAACAACTAAAATTGGATCACTGTATGTCTTTCAACAATGAGTAAAAACCCATACTGCATAGTCAGCTTTAAAAGGCCTAAAATGGCAAATGTAAAACAATTCAATTGCAAAAACTTTAAGACCCTTTAAGGCTTTTTTATGACCCCTCTGCAGTGGACGAGACTGCAGTCTTTTGTATACTACTTTATTTAAATTTTGATCTGTAAAGATGTTCCTGTCCATATCCAACATTTCCTAATTTTCTAGAAGCACAAAGTGGGGGAACCAGCATGAAAAGCAGGATTTTTAGCTGGAAGCTTCTTGTCTTATTTATTGTTCAACTTGTTCTCATTCTGAATATTCATGAAATATTTGCCACTGGGCTTTTAGCGAATAATCATATGAAAACTATCATGTAAAAATATAAAACCAGTTGTACAAGATAGTAATTGGATAACTTTGATAAGGAATTATCAACCTGACTAAATAAGAGTGTCTAACCTCAGGACAGGATTCACCTAGACAAGAAATAAATTAGGGAATAAAGAGGTTCTATAAAGAGTGTTAAAATGAATCTGTCCAAGTAGAGATATAAAAGTAAAAGTAAATTGACAACATGAATGCGAATGTGAGTTGATAAGTTAAAAAATATATGGGATGAAACATTGTTACATGCATGACAGGGAATTGCAAGTTGATTTTTATATCTCAGAATTACCAATGCTGGGTTGAAATTACAGATATTAAGAGAGTGGATGTTTATACCATATTCTGATAATCAATGCCCAGAGTAAATCCCCATGCTAATTCAATATTATTCTCTCCTATCTATCCTGTGCAGCCTTAGATGTTCAAAGTTAAGATGATTATACAGGTGATTCAGGTGTACTTAGATGTTACTAAGGTAAATAGGTTTACTCAAGAAAGGGAGTGAAGTGATCATTAATTATTGAGAAAAAAACCTAGTCTGACAAACTGTTACCATGACAATACCACAACAAAATAATTATCTCAAGTTCTGAGGAAATTTACATAAGGGGTTGTACTTGTGCTTTACAAACAGTGATTTCTATTAACTCTAAGTTTTTTATAACTTTGCTTTAAGAAAAAGTAACGGACCTATGAAAATACATTTCGGATATAAGCATACTCTGCTTTATTGCATAATTTTGTCTGACAAATAGGCTATGCAAATAACCGGAATCTACTGTAGTATCATTTGTTTTGGGACATTTTGACCCACTTAGTTTTGAACCCACAAAGGTCATGTACTATAGAATAGGGTATTGTGCTTTCCTATCTCTAGTTCCTGTTTCTTAAGTTAGTCTCTCCTGTATCAGGATAAAGTTTTGAACTTGAAACTTAGTACACAATTTCATTACAAAATGAACTTTTTAAAAGAGATTTTCCAAATAAGGGTCTTGTATATCATTGAACATGGAAATTAAATGGTGCCTGTGGGGTAACATTGGTGTCCTATGGAACTCATATTCTAATTCTTGACTATAAATCATATTTCCAGTAGAAATTGGAACTAGCATGAATAACTCATGAGTAAATTTTTGAATCATGTGTTATTGGCTCTCTCAGAAGACTTCATTGCATATTATTACATAGGGGGAAAGGAAGTAATGTTGTAGTTAAAAGTAAATACACATGTTGACATTTCTAAAAAAAAAATAATAGCCAACAAAAATTCTTTACATGTTTGAACAAAAGATAAAAACAACTTTACCAAAACAATATTTTTGTTGTAAATTTTTAATTTGACATGTAATATGTCTGTATTTACATTCACCATGTTAACAGATGCACACAACTTTGAAATCAATATATATCATACTACCATGTGCTGATAAACTCTGAGCTGACAAATCTACAAAAAACACCACATAAATGAAGTATTACATTTTACAATAGTGATACATTTCACCGAAAAATGAAAAAAAAAATGAGCCCTGAGCACAGGTGAACACTTTGATTATAGGAGAAGATCTACCATCCACCCTATGGCCGTTAGTACAATAGTAATTATTGACCTATGTTAGGAGGATTTTAAATTTCTACATTAAATGTCTTTTTGTAACAGTATCAGTAAAATAATCGACAAACTTTAATAATAACATTACCCACCACAAAAGACAGCTGACAAAATTATTACGATAATTATTTCTCGGCACACATACAGTATACTACGTTATGATGGTGTGATTTTTACACATGGATTTTCAGGTCAGTTTTACACAATTTTACTATAAAAGAACCTACTGGCTACACAATCACTAATATGCTCATCTTAACTAACAATTATTGTAATGACTGATATTCTTACAAGTAAAAGAGATGTGAGACGGCAACCCAACATATATACCTGAAAGACATCATGAGGGCAATATAGTCATCAACTATGTATACAGATGTCATATGTCTATTAAATATGTCAAGTTCCAAATTGCCTCAAAGTCTATTTTTAAGTGTAGAACACCTCTTAAGTTTATGTCTATTTTTAATGCACTGCTGCAAACCATCTTCACAAGACCAACAAGAAGCAAAGTGCAGTGAATTTCGAGAATAAATATCAAGAGTATATTTTTAGTGTTTTGACTGAACACAAGGTCAGGAAAAATTGTGGATTCATTTTTAGAGGGCTGTTATAGCAAGTTGTATTGCCTTTCAGTGTGGGATTTTTTAGTCAAAATCTGATAGAAGATAAGAAAGCAGGCAAATTTTTGTTTTATTCTTTGTAGATGAATTGTTGTGTTTTTAAAAGTCTTAAAATTTACCTCAGGACATCCTGCAGGATAGCTAATAGAATGTTTCTCTTGTTTTGTTAACGTTCATGTAATTTGTAAACAAGGAGTTTGTATTGCAGAAATAAGCAAGGTTTTACATTAAAACATATCTGAAATGAGAAGAATTTTACATTGCTACAATCAGATAACTTAAATGTGTAAACAAGGAATGAAATAGTATTGTGTTTGTTTGAGATGAGATAAACTGTGACATTTCTTATTGCTAAAACTGAGTCATCTTTTCTCAATTGTGAAAATTACGTAACATTTTAATCCTGATCAATCTATAGTTTGTTTTATAAATACTTTTTTCATGACTGATAAATTGACAAATTTTATTGTCACCAAAATAAGCTCTCATACAATCAGTTTTGCTATAGTTTTATAGTAATGGAATGTAATTGAGAATTTTAAGCCCCATTATTTTGCGTAGTTTCTAAACTAGAGCATGTAGTATGTGACAAAAGCTGCAATAGTAAATTTACCTATGCTGACAATGTTTTATTTAATTTCTTGAATTATTAATTTATGTGTAAATCTACATAGATTTTGTGGAATTTTGGGACAATTGCATCTCTTTTTGATTTTCTTCTCTTCAAAATATAGGAAATCTCCTAAAACTTTTTAACCTTTCATGATTTCAAACTTATAAACCTGCTACAAGAGACAAACAGATCAGTTTATTCATATATTGAAGGTCAAATACAACTTGATTAAATCGATATAATTTTGATGCTAAACAATGCAGCAAATAATTGATAGTGTGATGTTTTTATTTTTTTCACCAAACCCCTCTTTTGATATTAGAGTTTCATACTATTATGCCTACTTCAACCTGTCTGCAATGAGTTTTCTCATAAATCATGTAGGTAATATTACCTCCTGTTTATAATATTCCCTCCAAGGTAGATATAACTTATGTTACCTTCATCAACTAATCCCGTACATACCTACTGATCTGGACATATTTAGTTTCACTCACGATAAAACGATGGCGATATATAGAAATATAATTACTGCTAGGGTCAGTTTCCTTTATGCATAAGAACGTGAGATTTCTAAACAAACAAATATATTTGTAACTTAAAATGTTTAAATAAGAGGATATAATATCTTTGTATAGTACTTATTCATTGATCCAAGCTGTTTAGCCTGTTTTGACACTGTTTATAATGATAAAATCTTATTATTAAGATGTTTAGATCAAAATACCAGTTAGGTCTTGGTAAGTTGACAATTAAATATAATATAAAGGTCATCAGACCTACTAAACTAACATCTTCAAAGGTCAGCGGACCAAAAAGATGAACTCATATAGGTAAATAGATTACCCCTAAGTAAGCTGAATGTACCTTCTGACATCTCTTGGCTTGAATTCTTTTTGACACTTTTTAAGCAATGGTTTATAATATAGATAAGTTGATGCTTTTCCCACATTTCCACCCAAAATTGATTAAGTATTGTATTTTTGTCTAGGGAACTTGATATAGTTTCAAAATTCTAATATGTTTGTAGCAAATGTAATACAAGTTTTGAAAGTATACTTATCACTGTGAAGCCTAATTATTTATATAAAAAAAGATAAAATTGACAATTATGTGTTATAACTAAGAAGTTGAGACAAAGGAGATGTTGTATACACAAGGAACTTTTTGTTGCTGTTCCCTTACTTGAGTTAGCATCAACCAAATGTTATAAAACTTATACACAATGCTTATATTACCACTTAATACTGATCAAGTTTAAATTTTAGTGATGTCACTTTACTGTTTTAGAGTTTGGCCCCTTTTCAATTGGATCATTTCCATTCTCATACTTTAGTTTGCCTAAACTAAATGTTATGAAATTTATACACAATACTTATTACAACAAAACTCAGATCAAGTACAAATTTGGGTAGCGTCACTTTTACAGTTCTTCTGAAATGTCCCTTTATAACTTTATATAATGTTTTAGTGGGGGCATCATCTGTGTCCCATGGACACATTCCATATTTATTTTATTTCTACTTCAGAGAATATTTCAGACTTTATTTAAGATTTTTCATTTAAGATGACTTAAAAATCCTAAGGATTGACATGAAGAAATATTTAGGATGAGTAAAAGCTGATAAATTAATAAATGTTAAGTTCCTCATGATCATAAGCTTTAGATGACTTGACTCAGCACATTTTCGTATTAGAACAAAATGTAATGCCAGAAATATTACATAACATTACATACTTTTCTAATATTCTGGCACCAGATAATAAAAAAATACTGCTCTGGAATCTTAGACTTTAAGTAAAGATATCTGCAGTTAGTTTGTAGATGTGTATTTCCGTTCATGTTGATGATTTCAAGAAATTTAAAGTTTCATCAATTAGATTCAGGTGTAAAAAGGTAAAAAGCTTCTAAATGTTAAATGGAAAGTAAACAGTGATGGTTTGTGGTTTACTTTATACTTAAATAACTGTTTGTTTTTTACAAAACCCTGCATTAAAATTAAAAAAATAATTTTATGAAAATCGTAGCTCACTATCCATTGAACATATAGTGAAGCTGAAGTTGGATTAACATGCGATTGATACAATATGCAGAATATTACATCTATTACAGTCAGTAATTAAATGTCTGGTTTTTATTGCTGTAACATAATTTCATTCAGCATGAAGGAAAGTGAAAAATCATATTGCAGAAAATCTGGGAGGCCAAGTTTTTCAGAAACTATAATCACCTGAACAGTTCTATTGCAAGAAACTGTTTTGTCTTTTAAAAATTAACCCCTTCCTAACACTAGAGAGGAATATAATATGTGTTGATAATGTTAATTGATCTCAAATTCATCTGTTGTGTTCAAAGAGAATGGAATATATAAATTAACATGGTATTTAACAATAATTATTTTCTTTGCATTTGCAGATTTACCACTGCTATCATTACAAAAGTTAATCAACAATTGTTTATACTTTCAAGTCATTAGAGCTGCTGTTTTTTCTAGAGTTCAGTTTAAGTTATCCTGTATTAGAAATGTTCAATGCTTATGATCTCATGTTTATTTTTCAGAATCCTGACAGCTACCATGAGAGTGGTGTGTTGGAAACCATTCTGGAAGAACCTGGTGAAGTTGATATAAACATGGATAGTAACTCTACAATTGAGAACATGGACAAAGATAAATTAGTTCAGGTAAACAACATGGAAATGAATTCAAAAAAACAACATATGTTAAAAATAACACAGAATGATATTAAATGGTAAACCTGTTTTCCACTTATCATTGCAAAAATAGTGCTTGTAATTTCATATGTCACATCTGACTTCGTCTCTCTGTTTCATGCAAAATAATTTGACTTTCACCTGTCAGGCTGAACTTAAATTGACCTATCCCACATCACATTTGGACCCCAATGAGACCCCCATTGAGTGGTACACAATGTTAGCTATTGGTAATACATCAGACTTTTACAGCCATCTTAGACCTGTAAATAGTCAAAACTTTATTGGTGCAATACTTAACCAAAAATTCTGAATTTGAACACATTGTCATGGACCACAAAATACAAGTCTAGTGCTATTTTGATAGTTTTGGTATTTGTCATTTAGGAGTTATGCTCCTTAGTTACCGTAGAAAACTGGATGATTCTAATTGTTCAACTGACAGAATCTGTTAAGGCCACAATTAAAAGTATTTTGGTTTGCCCAAACCATACTCAAAGGTTGAGACAGTGGGTAAGTAGGTAGGCATTTTCTTTTTTTTTTTCAACATAAAGAAATTATAGTATCTATGGTTTATAAGTCTTCATGGCTATCTGATTAAAAAAAAACTTCTTCAAATCAGGACAATAAAAGAATTTGGGTAGGCAGCTTTTTTCTGGGTAGGTCGCGTTTGGGCAAACAAACCTATTTTTTTTTATGGCCTAAAACAATATTTCATGTACTCTTTTAACAGTGGATATTATTAAATCATTGTGCTGCATTGGGTTTATCTTTGATCACAAGGTAACCTCATTCTTGTTTTTAAGACGAACACTGTCATACTAATGTACTCAAATTATTTTGCTAAAAAGTAAATGTTAGCTTTTGAAAGTACTGTATTACCCGATACATAATGTATACTATTTATTATAAAGTTTGGTTTACTATTTTTAACTTACATCAGTGAATAATAATGTTCAAAGTATGACATCAATTTATGACACAACACGAAAAAATGATTTTTGAAAACTTTTAAAATACAAACTATTGCAAGTCCCTGTTCCCTTACATATATATAACAATGATAGTATTAATTATTTTCTTTCAGCATGTCCAAGGTCTAGAGCAAACTGCCAATGAACTTCAACAGAAAGTAATTACTTTACAGCAAGAGAAAGAAACCATGGAAACTAAACTAAAGCATCATGGGACTTTGGAAGAGAGAGAACAAATGGAAGTGATGGAAGCTAAGGTATTGTTAGGTTTCTGTCATCAGTCACCCACTTCAGTGTTGTTATCAATCTTTCTAGATTTGCCCTCTTAATTTTAATTACTTTCAAATATTGTCTGTTGAAGATTTCTAGAAAGGTTCATAATTATTCCTAAATTTGCTCATCTGATATTAAAATCAGTAATATATATTTCAAAGCTTAATTTCATTTGTGCTGTATCATTGTGTCTTTTTCATGTACATATTATATGTACTTTTATTTGAAAAATCATATAATTTTATCTATTCATTAAAGAAAATATAAACTTATTATTGAATTAAATATTTGTGGTGAATGGGGTCAAGGGGAGATAATTACACATATTACTTATTTTAGATATGTCTGTTTAAATAAGTTTTATGTGTTCCCATTTTTCAAATATTTTAAATATTTAAGCACCTCACCTTTTGTTGTGAATAATTTAAACACATCTTTTCTTTATCTGATGTGTAATTAATTATTTAAATAATTATATTCTTTTATAATTTAAATGCTAAAAAGAGGGTATAAATACAGAATCAACTAAAAGGAGAAACATTTTCCCAAAAAATTCACAAAATGCATTCATGCTTTTCTTCCATCGATTATGCTTTATAAAATAAACTGCTTTGCTTTCATCTTCTATCTACAAATTACTACAGGTACATTGTATAAGCTAGTTAGATATAAACTTTATTATTATATTGTTAACTTTAGACCCTCTTTGAGCAATATCATTATCATTCATTTCATTGGCATGAAACATCCATTGATTACATTGGGTATTGATACATGCTGGGGCGAGGTTTATTTGGTGTTTGGTATAACACCTACTAACCTAACCTGTCAATTTAACACTGATATTACAGGTTCAAGAGGTCGAGGAAGATGGTGGAGAGGCTTCTCCAAGGCATAGAGCTGGTTCTTTTGATTCAAATTACTCCTCTAGAGATATGAGCAATACTAGTTTGGACTTAAGTGGCGAGGCAAATCTTTCTTTTATGTCAAATACTGACCATAGCAATGCATTTGCAGAGAACTGTGTTGATTTTGAAACATTGAGTCGTGAGACAAATTCCACACTGAGTCGTATTTTTGACACTCAGAACATGTCTTCCAGTGACTTGTCACAGCTGAAACTTCATCTTAATATGCTCAGCCAAGAGGTTTGCAAAATGCATGCAGGAAATGTTTCGCTTAAAAATGAACTGCATAACAGTAGCGTGCGACAAGAGGAACTTGAACAAGATGAAAATAAATTAGTCCAAATTATGACACTTTATAAATCTTTACAAGATCAAGTTAATCAGTTTGATGTTACTGAAAAACAACTGCGTGAAAAATTAAAGTTAACAGAAAATTCTTTAGCTGAGTTAGAACAGAGCGAATCTCAGTTACGAGAGAGGACCTTGAAGGCTGAGGAAAAAGAACATAGCGCTAGGAGACAGACTCATGAGTATTTATCCAAAATTGGGGAGTTGAAGGAAATTATATTAGATAAAGATATGGTGGAAAGCAAACTGAGTGAGAAGGTACAATATATGGAGCATGCTCAATGGGCAGCATGACCCCTGTTAGTAGTGAACTCGCAAGCGCATCTTGTTTAGATATATATCGCAGTCTCCTTTAATAGATTGTTGATATTTTTAGCATCCAATGATTGAATGAGAGTGTGAAATAGATATAGCATAAAATAGTCCCTTATTTGTTTTTTAGCATTATGTTTTTGCATGTTAGCTAATAATTTGATTTCTGAGAGAAAAAAGGAAAAATATGTGTGAGCATGGTTAATACATTTAACTTTTAATTAGATGGGAGAAACATAAAAAAGGTTTTGTGGTGGAATTTGACCTAGTCAAAAAGTCTTGCTGCATATCTTAATTTAAGTTTCTTGTTTGGTATTTGATAAGTTTTGTGTGATAATTTTAGTGTAATAATTCATTATTCATCTTGCATGACTTCATAAACATGACATCATGAATTATAACATACCTATGCTTGAGTGTGCATGGCATTCATGTGATTTAATCTTATCATTAAAAGCTTTCAATAAATGCATGTATCATAAATAAAAATCATTTTTATGACATCAAATATTACACAATATTTACATTACTTTAAAAACATTTAAAATGACATTTTATTGACACAATATAATGTGTTCCTTTTATTGACAAAATGAAGATACACCTTTGAATTAATAAATTGTATTTAAGGAAATAGTTTGATATAAACTGATTTTATCTCAGTATCTCAATAAGGTTTTTATTAAAATATTCAAAAATTTTCTGTTACTGAATTCCTAGAGGGAATGTTTTAGTGTATGTCGGGACAAAGACTATAAAAATGTAGATATTGGGAATAAAAGAAAGTCAGTACATAAAAAACTTGAAAAACTAGAAGAAAAAAGTAATCAATCATTGAATTAATAACTACCATAAGATGTTCACAACACCCTGGAGGTGAATGTAATGAAAATATTATCAAAATTTGAAGAAAATATATTAATTTAGTCTATTAGACTAAAAAACAAAAATAACAGTCAGAGTATGTTTGTTAACTAGACCAAATGTCTAACAAGTAAGATGCCAGCTATCTACACCCTCATGAACTCATAATGATATTTTATAATATTTAATCAAACTCAGATTTTTTAAAATTCTAAAATAGAAAGGAAGTTAGTGAAATGCCATGAGACAAACTGTAACACAGAAAATAGTAGACTATTTCATGTTGCCACACAGTATTTAACACTTAAAAACAAAATCTGTGTCCCGCATGTTAGGAAAAAAAACAGAATTTCGGTTGTCAATTTCTCTGAAGCTTACAAATGGATAAAGTGAAGTAAAAGATTAAGGAATTATTTCAAACAACTGAAAAATATTTTAAAATACAACACGTTTGCAAAACTATATTAACCATATTGATATTGTCACTTAAAATCAAATAACTTAACTTTATAAAATGTATTGATAATCACTTGTTTATAATTCTTATTCAATTTCACTTGTCATAAACAATATTTGTTGAAAGGGTTTTTGACAGCACATTTAAATATTTGAACTCCTGACTATTTTAGGTTACTATCTTGGGTAAGGCAGAACTGATATCCACAGAAAAAATAAAGGAGTTAGAGACTAGGAATGATGAATTGAAACAGAGGCTTGATTTGAAAGAGGAATTTGAAGCAGACGTTACTTTTGAGAAAAATCTTAACGACACAATATCAGAACTTCAATCTGAAAATGATTCTTTGACAATGAGATGTTCAGAACTGGAAGAAAATGAAGAAATATTAAGAAATAATTGGGAGAAAAGTGCTCAAGAACATATCAATAGGATACAATCTTTAGAGGATAAAATAGAAAGTTTAGAGTTTAGTAATATTGAACTGAAGAGTAAATTGGAAGAGCAGGATACTGAAGCAGACGCACATCGACCATCATTAGCTCTTGAGCTTTCAGAAGTTGACCAATCAAAAGGTGATTCACAAATTAATCAAACCATTGAGTTTTTGCTCCACCGCATAAATAACTTGGAAAGTACATTAAGTTCATTGGAGGAGGCAAAAAATACAAAAATTGAAAGTTTACAAGAACAAATTGCAAAATTGAAAGAGAATGAAATTAGATTGAGTGAGACTGTTAGTGAAATGGAACGTGAAGAAAAAGAATTGAAAAGTCAATTACAATTTAATCAAGGGAAAAGGTATTCAAATGATGCTGTTGTACAGTATGAAGGGAAAATCCATGAATTACATCGGTCACAGGAAAATCTCCTGGAGCATTTAGATTCAATGGAAGATCACGAGTCAAACTTGAAAGAAAGGATGAGAGAAATGGAGGAAAAATATGAAAGAAAGATTGAACATTTAGAGAAAGAAATAGCAAACTACATAGAACAGGAACAGGTATTTACAGAGAAAATAAGTGAATTTGAGAAATACGAAACAGAAATGATGGAAAAATTAGATGCTGCTGATGAAGAAAATCAACAATTAGCAGAAGAAAATCGACAACTTATTGACAAAGTGTTAAAAACCAATCACCTTGATAGCGAATTAGAGGAAAGTGAAACATCTGGAATTAATGGTCAAACTGAAATGATTGATCAATTAAATAATGAATTAGGTGAAATAAAAACTGAAAAGTGTCGTGTAGACGAACTCTTACAAAGAACTGAAACTGAGCTGCAACAAGTCCAGTTGGAAAATGACGATTTAAATGAACGCTTGATAGAACTTGATTCATCCGAGCAGGAATGTTTAGAAAAATTACATAAATACGAACATCAAGGTGCAGAATTAACACACCTCCGTAAAAAGGTAGATGTACTAGAAGATGCTGAGATCAAGTTAATGGATAGAGTGACTGAACTTGAAGAGATAGAGCAGGGCCTTAGGGCTCAGTTAGACAATAATAACAAGGATGTTCAATTAGGTGTGTATGATCAAGAAACTGACACGAATGACCTGAATGATAACATTCCATCATTGTCGACAGAAGGTGAAATCCCTCTTAATGACACTTGTGTTGAGGAATTCTGTGTTAAATCCCTGGCTGTAATCTCCGAAAGTAAGACTGACCACTTACGTTGTGATAAACAAACTGATACCATTGATCTTATGGATGTAAAAAGTGACGGATCAAACAGTCCTGGTAAGGTCACTGGACTGTTTGAACGCTTACAAGATCTAGAAAATGAAAATACAAGTTTGACGGAGAAATTGTCTAGTTTAACATCGACTGATAAACAAGTAAGACAGTTATCGGAAAAAATTAAAATGTTGGAAGGATCTGAGGATAAATTAATGGAGAGAGTCATGGAGTTGGAAGAAATTGAAGATCGTGTCAAGGGAGAGTTAAAACGAGCAAAAGCAGCGGAGAATCGTCTTGTTGAAGTTGAACAAGAATTGTCTGACGTACAAAAAACAATGGAAGATATGGAATACAAAGTGGAAAGTTTAGAATTAGAAAATAACACGTTAAGAAATGAACTTAATTCCTCGGGTGTTAGCCAAGTACATAGTGAAGCAAACATTGAAAAGATCCTGGAACTTGAGCATGCTAAAGCTTATCTGACCAAAGAGAGAGATAACTTATTGTTGCATTTATCTGAGGAGAAAACTAAAGCTTTGAAAGCTGACAATGATTTAAAGGAATTGCAAAATAAATTCAATGAAATTCAAACTAAACTGGATGAAACTGAAATTTCAGAAAAAAGTTTGAAAGAAAATCTGAATTCTTTAGAAAAGGAAAAAGAGAAATTGTTAGACACTGTTGATGATTTAGAACATAAAGTTAAGACATCAGAAGAAGACATAGAACAATTTGATTTATTAAAAGATAAATTGGATGAAAAAATTCAAAGACTTGAAAATGAATTGGCTCAAGTGGAGGAAAGTGAGTTTGCATTGAAAAAGGACAATATTGAGGTACACAAACTTAATGACCAACTAACACAGGGGAATAAGGACTTGGAGGGTCAATTGGAGGAGACCAGAAATAAGTTACGTGTGACAGAGGATGCTAAAACAGAGACAGAATCAAAACTGGAAAATTCCGAAAAATCAAATTTTGAATTACAATCAAATTTAGAAAGTGTTCAAAAATCAAAAGATGAAATTGAAAAAACAATTAAGGATGCAATTGAATCAAAGAAAACTGCAGAGAGAAAAATGGAATTTGCCGAAATTTCACGACAGCAAATGGAGAATAAACTTAAAGAGATGGACAAACTTTATGAAGAAGTGCAATCAAATTTAGAAAATTCTAAAAAGACAATTCTAAGTTTAAAAAGAAAATCTTTAACGGCTGAAACATCAGGTATGGAATTTCAACTTAAAGTAGAGAAAGCTAACAAGGCAAAGAATGATGCGGAAAAACAATTAGAAATAGTACGAAAGTCAAATAGCTATTTACAATCAAAAGTAATGAAAGGATCGGGATCAAGATTTAGTTCTGATAATAATCAAAACTCTGTGGAAAGTATCCACACAGATACATGTATGACATGTGGATCAAATCTGAAACTTCCGAAACAGTTATCCACATTCCAGGGTGGATTAGATGATTTAGTTCAGGACTATAGGGACCAATTAGAACTGGATACTTCTTCATCCACTGACTGCACACTCCCAAGTCATCTGGTAAGTTAAAATATACATTGATTATCTATACTTTATAAAATATATAAAATCAACTACCAAAATTTTCTAATGCTAATACAACCACTGACATCTGAGAAAACAAACAAAGAGCTGCCTCAATACAATTTTTTTTTTTTTAAACTGGAATTGAATTCAAACTAAAACTTATACAGCATGATCAGTGCAATTTATAATTTTAACTCAAAGACTGAGATATGTATTGAAAGAAATAATAGTAAAATAAAGGATGTGGCCGGGGTATCCATCCATCAATGTATTTTATGCATCTCTCAGTTACCTTAGAAAAATATTGATATAAACAGATTATTGTGGTCTTCAAACTTGAGAAAGTTTCTCTAATGCATTTCATTTCAGAGCTATCACCCTTCAATGAGATTTATAGCTGAAAAATTCTTCTTGTATGCAAACCTAGGATAATCTTTGAGTATTTTTCTCTCTCTCTATTTTCTGATATTGTTATTCCCTGTACAACCCTTCTTTTTGTAAGGTACAGGTTAATAACACTAGGATATTATTTACATTGTCCTGCTGTGTTACTGTATTATCCTAATCATTAGTGTAAAGTGATCATTAAAACATTTTAAAATATCAGTAATATTACATTGACAAGGAAAACTAAAACAGCAGGGGAACTACTTAAAAATCTTCAGTGGACAATCAAAACAACAACAAATAAACATCAAAACATTGTCCTTCAGTCAGACGCAACCTGTTATAAAGGTGTAAACAATTGTCCAGTCATCTAAAGGACATTCATATCTGTTAAAGTATTGGCCTGAAGCTGGATGTGATAACATAGTGTCTGGATGATCATAGGCTATCAAATTAATTTATTGGATTTGGAAAAGAAAACAAACTTTAAGGGATTGTCTGTAATCAGTATAAACCTTTAATAAAAAGACCTTTACATTTTAATTCTAGTGCAGTGGGTTTACATTAAATTTGCTATTTTTGTCTATTAGTGTATTTTTTTTATAAGTTTTTGAAGTGTTTTTCTGATTTAGATAGTTTGTTCATAGTGAATTATTAAAAGTAATAAGAGTAAATCAGGTGAGAAAAAACATGTACTTTTTTCATCAGGGAAGGAAAAGAAAACTGATATTAACAGATGTATTTTGTATGTCCTTTGTCAATCAGGTTTCTCTTCCCCATGTCATGTTGTTTGTCACAGTTCACTCAGTTGAATATTGATTTATTTTGACAAGTTCAGAGACAAGGTCATAGGCATACAAAATCAAAATATTTGTGGAACATTTCAACATTTTACTATGAACTGATATTTGTTTTAAAGCGATGTCTTAAAATTGTCTGCATCACCTGAGTTTTTTAGCTGATCTAAAAACATTGTTGCACTGATCATATGGGCCCTGCATCTAGGATGAGGAAGCCCCTATGTTTTATACGACCGCAAAAATTGAAAAATTTTTGGTCGTATATTGGTATCACGTTGGCGTCATCGTCGTCGTCGTCCAAAGACATTTGGTTTTCGCACTTTAACTTTAGTAAAAGTAAATAGAAATCTATGAAATTTAAACACAAGGTTTATGACCATAAAAGAAAGGTTGAGAGTGTATTTGGGTGTTTTGGTCCCAACAGTTTAGGAATTAGGGGCCAAAAAGGGCCCAAATAAGCATTTTTCTTGGTTTTCGCACAATAACTTTGGTATAAGTAAACAGAAATCTATGAAATTTTAAAATAAGGTCTATGACCACAAAAGGATGGGTTGGGATTGATTTTGGGAGTTTTAGTCCCAACAGTTTAGGAATTAGGGCCAAAAAAGGGTCCCAAATAAGCATTTTACTTGGTTTTTGCACAGTAACTTTAGTATAAGTTAATAGAAATCTATGAAATTTTAACACAAGGTTTATGAACACAAAAGGAAGGTTTAGATTGATTTTGGGTGTTTTGGTCCCAACAGTTTAGGAATTAGGGGCCAAAAAGGGCCCAAATAAGCATTTTTCTTGGTTTTCGCACAATAACTTTGGTATAAGTAAACAGAAATCTATGAAATTTTAAAATAAGGTCTATGACCACAAAAGGATGGGTTGGGATTGATTTTGGGAGTTTTAGTCCCAACAGTTTAGGAATTAGGGCCAAAAAAGGGTCCCAAATAAGCATTTTACTTGGTTTTTGCACAGTAACTTTAGTATAAGTTAATAGAAATCTATGAAATTTTAACACAAGGTTTATGAACACAAAAGGAAGGTTTAGATTGATTTTGGGAGTTTTGGTCCCAACGAATTAGGGGCCAAAAGGGTCCAAAATTAAACTTTGTTTGATTTCATCAAAAAATGAATTATTGGGGTTCTTTGATATGCCAAATCTAACTGTGTATTCAGATTCTTAATTTTTGGTCCTGTTTTCCAATCGGTCTATATTAAGGTCCAAAGGGTCTAAAATTAAACTTCGCTTGATTTTAACAAAAAATGAATTCTTGGGGTTCTTTGATATGCTGAATCTAAACATGTACTTAGATTTTTTATTATGGGCCCAGTTTTCAAGTTGGTCCAAATCGGGGTCCAAAATTATTATATTAAGTATTGTGCAATAGCAAGAAATTTTCAATTGCACAGTATTCCGCAATATCAAGAAATCTTCAATTGCAAATTATTTTTTTCAGATGACCTTAGACGAACCATTCCAAGTGATAATGAAAGATCTTATGACATGTAAACTTTGTATACAGACCAGAATTACTGGTCTACAGGAACAAGAAAAGTCACTCAGGTAGGTCTTTCTGGTTTGCAGAAACAGGACACATCACTTTAGTGCCTGCATAGCAGGTAAAGAAAAGTCTCCAGGGGGATTCTAAACAAGTCACTCCAATTGGTTTCAAAAGAAATCAAGACAATTAAATCATTTGACTTAAAAAAATTGGTCTTCAAATGTAGTCAATACAGTTGTCTCTAAGAGAATGGGTCATAAGATATAGCCCTACACTCTCAATGTAATGTCTAATTTCCAGGAATAAGACAAGTGTAAGAGTTTGAGACACTTAAGTATACTGTTTTGATGGGGATGGGATCTAGTAGAATTAATGTCTTGATCATTATTTAGGCTATTGGAATATGTAATGTCCATATACAAATATAAACCTAGATTTTTAGTATAACTAGATAAATGAAGGAAATCTTGGTACACATGTTCTAAACTTGGAAAAGTGAAAGATGTAAGTTAGATTTGTTTATACATCCCACTTATTATTATTATAGGCGAAACCCTATTTAGTAGTCCATTTAATAGGCTGGATGGTTGTGGAATGTACATGATTCATTTCACAATTCAACTTTGTAATTTACTTTATATTCTAATATGTATGGAATGCAAAATTATGTGATAATAAAAATGATGATATTAGATAATTAATATCTAGAAGAAAGTTGTATATAGTATCACTATCGTAATGGGTGGGGTAGATTTTGTGGTCTGATGAAATTTGATGGTTGAATGAAAGATACATATTTATGTCGTATCTAAAAACATCTACAGTTTAAATTACATGTAGCCATTTGCTGAATCAGGAGATTTGCCAAAATTGTACGAAGTTCAGTATTTT
Source organism: Mytilus edulis (assembly GCF_963676685.1). Lineage (NCBI taxonomy): Eukaryota > Metazoa > Mollusca > Bivalvia > Mytilida > Mytilidae > Mytilus > Mytilus edulis. The sequence continues at coordinate 86,388,833 of NC_092347.1, read as the reverse complement.
TTTTTTAAACCTTAGTTATGCATGCCAAAGAATGTCCCACTGATAATTAGCTTAAGATCTAATGAAGAACTTTTAAATAACTGGATATTAAAGTTTAAAATATTACATGAAGTTATTCAGTAATTCTTTATACAGTACTAAATGACCAAAAACTTTAAAAATAAAGTAATCCAGCTAGTTCCATTATGGGAAACTCATTCTAAAAATAGATATTAAATGGAAATAGAAATTGGATCCCACCCCAGCAGTCTGTAACTTGGATATTGATCTTCTACCTGTATTATTAATTAACCTTTAATTAAGTAGTCATATAAAAGAATAGCTTGATATTTGGCATCAGTTTCTTCTAGGTCAATAATTAATGTCTTAAACAAATAAAGTATGATTGATTATTGATTTGACTTTAGTTAATCTTACCTGTCCAGGTAATCAAGGTGTATTAAATGTTTACTAGGTACATGCTGTATCTTGAAAATCAAACACTTGGAATTTCACTCTCAATCAAGGTAAACTTTACTTATCAGTTGGTACATTTTACAAATTTGTAAACAAACTTGAGAAATTTTTGAAAGGATGAATAAATTTGCAATGCTGTGGCATGCACGATGTCAGTACTTGGTATTCTCTAATAAGGCTATTGTAATAATATGTAATGTCAGTTCAGAATGGTTTTTCGTAAACAGATTTCATACCAAGCATTGTGTTTACTTTTTTTTTCATATTCAGATGTTTGACACAATAGACAGTAACACTAGATGCTATTTTTTTTTTATTTACCGGTAAAGTGTTGTCTGGGGCTTTTAAATTTATTTAGAGGTAAAAGTGTTTGTGTCACACTAAAAACAGTTTTACTTGATGACCTAGATAATGACTTTTGCTTTCATTGAATTTTATTGAACCAAAATTTTAAAACAAAACGTCAGAAGTAATACTTGTAAAAATTAACTGAAGTTATTGTAGAATAAAGATAAAACATGTATATCAAGTATGAATTGCTTCCCTCAAAATAATTCAAAGACATTTGAAATTATCTTAAGATTCTCATCTTCAAATAGATCTGAACCCTAAAAAAAATCAAAATAAACGACACCCTACAGTTTAATGACGTTGAAATCTAATTTAATTGTCATTTAACAGGTTGAATATCAAATGCAGCAAAACATCCTTATTAAAACAATGCTTTGTGTTAAAGATTTTAACCTACTTTGGCCTGTAATGGTTTACTTTAAAAAATTGTGATGGAGAGTTGTCTCATTGGCACTTATAACACATCTTCTTATATCTATTTACATTACATAGGGTCTATTGATCTTTGAAAAACCAAATTTTCAAATGTATGTGATCCCTGTTTTTGTTGTTGATGTAACAAACTTCCTTTTAATAAACTGTCTTTGAACAAGTTCAGTATATTAAGATCTAGTTAAGTATGCCAAGCAGTTATAAAATGATCTTGCTGACAAACCATTTATATACCTGACATAGTTTGGTAAATTTCTTTTGTCAGTCAAAATTTTAAAGGAATTTACAACACCCTAGCCATTAAAGGAAAATAAGACACATTTAGATAGTTTAAATGCTTGTTTACCTTGTGAGATTGAATACCTGAAGGTATTTAACCCAGATCATTATAATCAGGGACAAATAGTCCAGGAGATGTACCAAAATATTTAAACTGAAAGATGTATCCTTTAATTTCTCTGAATACCAGAAATATATATATAACATTTGTAAATTAAAAGCTCTTTTATGACTGCAAATGTTTTGTTCCTTATATTGCAATTCATAAATAATTATGATCAAATAATTGTTTTATCATTAAACTTTAAAACAGGTCACTTTTCTTGAAATTTGATAAACAAGTTTTGTTCATGAGAAGTTCAATTGATAGAAGAATTAGTATAAACACTTAACAATCTAGTCCAAATTGCTTAGTTAGCTAAAATAATACACATTTTTGTTTAGCGGCCAGTGGAATTACGCCTCCAGGTTTGAGATTTTTTCCTCGTGTTGAAAACCTATTATTGGCCTTCACCTCTTTCAAGTCAGGTTGTTGTCTCTTTGATATATTCTCCATTTTGAATTCTCAATTTTAAAAGCTTTTTTTGAAAGCTGTACATATTCAAATCCATTATTTCAGGTTAAGGAGTAGTTGTAAATACTCAGTGCCTACAGACAAATTCCAACTGAATTGTAGGAACAAACACATAATCCCTATAGACCCATCCCCTGCTAATGGCAAACAAAAAGTCGTCATGTTCAATAATCTGATTAATTTGATTATTAAATCACTTGATTTTTTGTTTGCCTTTTATTAATACCTTATAGAAAGTCTTATTAAACCTGATTAAAGGGAGTTTTATTTCTTATCAAGAACTTCATGTCAATAATTATATAGAATTCTCATATTGCATTCTCACATGAATATGGCTGTTGTTATAAGATGCATGGGATATGACCTTGTTTCATAGACAAGATGAATAGAATGATGGTTATTTAACACCACCTTTTATAAAGACTTCATAAGTTACTTAGGAACCATAGTTCCATAATAGGTACTTATGTATTCCAGTAGATATATAAGGTCTAGTTGGTCTTTGGAATATGATTAAAGGAATACATGTTAAGTGAAAAACATGGATTTTATGAATATATTCTGACCATAAAGGTACTTTTACAGATAGGCATTGTGGAATACAGTTTTATTTATCATATTGTAAGTAAACTTTAGTTTACCAATTAATTATTTATGTTTTTGGATCATCACATTATCCAGGAACTTATCTATTCCTCCAAGTCATTCAAACAAAAAGGGACCTATAAACTTATTGTAAAACTTCTTCAGTAGTAAACTTTGGTAAGAGTTGCCATATTAAGATTTTTTATCTGCTCAGTAGGATGTTTAACATTTCTATTCTAAAAATCTAATAACCCATAGAAATGCACTATACACTATGCTATTTAGCTGAAAATCCATAGAAGTGCCATAAAAGAACCATGTATTTTTTCTGGAACAGGCAATTATGTTTATGTGACTGTAACCAGTCAGGAACCTTATTCTCAACATTTTAGACTGTATAGTAATAAAAGGGTTATATGAAATGTGCCCTTGGGACAGCAACCCAATGACAGAAATAACCAAAAGATACAAATATATGAGATATGTGTCACATCATACGTGTTGAAGAACTAATTAAATCTAACACCAGGTTCATGTGTCTTTCACAATTATGAATCTCAATGGTTGCCATTCATTATCCCCATGTTCTTGTCATTCTGGGAATTTGACATTAATGCAAATTTATGTTAATTTATTCACAAGTTTCCCAGACTGTGCATTATAGAATTGTACATTCTGTATAGATGGTTGTCTATTGTTCAAGACAGTGTGTTGACCTTCAGATGTCTTTGGTATTATGGATGTCATTGAGTTTGCTCTCTTATTTGTATATACCTTAAAATATATTTCACTAAACAGAAAAAGAATAAAGATTTGTAAAATTTTGACAATACCTTCAGAAAAAAATGATCATACAACAATTTAACTTAAAATTTTGTTTTTCAGAGATGCTAACAAATTGTTAGAGAACCATTACAAGTCTGAGATAGAGGAATTGAATAAATCTATAGCAACAGTCCAAAAAGATAAAGTTACACTCCAGGAAGAATTATCTGTGTTAGAGGAGAAAACACAAGAATCCTGTCAAAAATTAGAGGAAAAATTACCTCAGAATGTAGAAACTGTGGACAGTTCTAGTCAAACTGATACCTCAGAAGAAAACCAAGTCAGAGAACCATTAACCATGACGGGGGAGATGGAAGAACCAGAAGATATTCTTCGGCAGAGAATCATGGAGTTAGAAAAATTAGAAAAACATTTAAAGAAACAGGTAACGTAGTCAATTACATATATTTAATTCATACATGTATTTTAATAAGTGTGATAAAAAGATGTGGTGGTATGATTGACAGTGAGACAACTGTCCACCAAATAATAAAGGACGAACATGTTCTGCATGAGTATAATGTATGGATAAAACATTATCATGTTCCAGACAGGTAGCTCTGTTTATACTTGGAAGAAAAGGAGAATATTGTGTAAAGGTCAGTTGAAAAAAGAAACATTCTGATTAAAATACATATCCTGTGTCCACGCTATCATAACATGGATCTGACAACACTTCTGTCTACTGTCTGTTCTGGTAATTATTATATCAGCCTAAAATTTTGAAAGATGTATTTACAAAAAAAAACAGAGGATCGAGAAAGGTCTTTAGATCAGAAAGTAGAACTAGCATGACTAGTGTTGTCAGATCCATGAAAGTAAAGCCTGGACAGAGGATTTGTATTTCAATCAAATTGAGACATGAAACAAACATGATGAAGGAAAATTATCATGCACTGTATCATAAGCCTTAAAATTGAAAAAGAAGATCTGGTATTATTGTCAATGAGACAACTCTTGACCAAATGTCACAGAAATTAACAACAAAAGGTCTCTGTTAAAACAAGTTATTTAAAAAAAGAGTGGCTATAGACATTTTTTCCTTTCCTTAATCTACAATAAAGAAGATGATTTTGATGGGCTGGTGAGGGTGAAATAGTCTACCTATTAGTAATTAACAAGAATAATGTTTGTTTTACAATGTACTCTACATAAAACTGGGTTGATAACATTATGAGAAAAGCTAAGCACACTATAAGTTTATTGATGTTTTGACAAAAAATGACTTGCACTGGGATATTTTACCTAGAAGATTTTTTTCAGGAATCTGTGTAATATAAACATCATCACGTGAAATAGTTATTGGAGAATCATTTGCTGCATTATTTTCTGTTAGTAAACCAAAGAAAGCAAACAAATTGTTCATAAAAACTAAGAATAATATTAGGATTGTGCTTTACAACATCAAATACATTTACTTATCTAATATGAAACTCTTCTAGACAAAACAATACAAGGCAAAAAAGTATAAAACAGATGATAAGTGTCTCGAAAAAAAGTTTAAAACATATGTATGATCTATTGTTTATTACAGAAGAAAATTTTTGAAAAACAATACATTGTATTTTATTCCTAAACAAACTGCATAATTTGGCAACAGAAAAGGCCAATATAAAATCCTTTGCAAAACATTTCCTATCTTCAACTTTTATATTGATGGGAGAGTGTTACATCTGAAGAGACATGTATTGTCAAAATGCGCATCTGGTGCAGGGAAATTGGTACCGTTAATGTTATTAATGCTGAAAAAAAATGAGATGATTTCAGTACTCTGTACAACTTTTTTTAGGATGCTTCATGATATTATTGAGGGTAATTAATGGTCACACATTTAACTAGCTATATATAGTCATCTTGAGTATGCATGAAATATTTGCTACTGAGCATTGAGCAATCAATAATTAAATCGTGCATTTTCAGATGGCGAGATGATAACTATTGCTAATTTTTTACTGAAAGGATTTCAATTTTCAACAGGAAATATATCAAGATGATATCAATATTCCTTAATAAAAACCTATAATTTTTTGTTTTTCAAGGTATCAGATTTAGAGAGTGATAGAGAGGAATTACACGATATTGCAAGGAAAGATAAAGCATTAATCCATGAACAGAATGTCAAAATAAGGGAACTACAACTAGCAGAGAAAACATTAAAGGTGCAAGTCTCTAGTTATGAAGCCTCGGAAAATAAATTATACAAGAAAGTTGGAGAACTTGAAAATGAAATAAGCAAAATGGAGGACAGGATCAGTGATCTAGAAATTCTAGAAATGAGACTGAAAGAACTTGTAAGGAAATATAAACTAGATGAAGAAGTGTGGTTATCAAAATCTGTCAATTTGGAAACATCAGTCTCAGAATTAACTGTCTCGGAATATAATTTGAAAAAGCAATTAGAAAGTGTTCAAAAGGAAAAATTAAGTTATTCAGAAAAATCAGAATATTTGGCCTTACGTTTGAAGGAATTAGAAAATGCTGAAGCTAATTTAGTTCAAAGAATGAAGGACCAAGAAAACAAAGAAAAAGCTCTGAATCAAAGACTTGGGGAATTAGAAAGTTCAGGAAGTAGCACAGAAGCACAAGCTATGGAACTTCATAATTCAAACATAGTGTTGACACAACAATTAAATCAAGCTATTCAGGAAAATGGTGCCTTAGTCCATCAGACGTCTCAGTTGCAAAGTCAGCTGATCATGTTAGATCAGCAGTGTGTTTCCTTACATGAAGCTTACTCACAACTAAAAGAAGAAAAACATGTGTTAGAAAAGTCTGAGAAGGATTTGGAAGGTAAAGTGAAGGCAAAACGATTGTCTGGAGTTGATATCGAGGAACAATTACATAAACTAGAGGAAAATGAGAAAACATTGAAAGAAAAAATCAGTACATTACAGAGAAGTGAAAATAGACTGAAGTATAAAGTTCAACAAATTGAAAGTTTTGACAGTCAGGTAAGCTGTGAATTTTATTTCATTTGGAAAGTACTATTTGACATAGTATTCAGAATATCAAACCAAAACATGAAGTCTATGCACAATAATATTGTTTGTAACTTGTAGCTTTTGTAGATGCTAAATGCTAGGACACTACTACAGTTTTCTTTTGATTGCCTAATAACTATTTCACATTGGTTTAATATGTACATGCAAGAAAGTGAAGAAACAAAAGATAAAGTTAATGAACTGAACTCAATGTCTTCATGGTTTTTTTTTATGACCACAAAGATTCTCCAACTCTCTATTTCTATGAGGTTTTAAAAGTGTTTTTTTTTCAAACACCCCATACACAGAGATATAAATTGCATTTATTATATGAATTTTACAAAAATTTATTCTGGTCCCATTGCCGTGATCACCTGTAAGCTATAGGACGTAGTATAATTTGCCAAATTTCAATATAATAAGGAATAATGAACTAACAACTTAAAGTTAATATCTTTTAAAAAAATCAATGTATACATCTTAACAAAAACTTTCCTATTCACAGGAATTATCAGAGGTGTCTGAAAGTAAAATTCCTCACAAACTGGAGGAATGTCAACAAAGATTGGTCATTCTGAGGAAACAGAATATTCACTTGAAGAGCAGATTACTGGAGTACCAGAATCTAGCATCTTCAAAGTCAGTAGTCAAACTCCCACAGAGGGAGTATAAACAGATGGAGGCACGTGTGGCCCTGATAGAGCATACAGAAGCTCAGTTACATAACGTTGAGCAGATGAATGCTCAGTTACAACAAAGAGTAGACCGGCTGCTACAGGGGAAGGTTTGTACCAGTTATTCCATCTTGAAATTTTAACATTAAATGATTATTTAGTCCTCCTTGCAAGATTGCCCTAGGTAGTAGGTGGTAAATTGTGTATACAAATCACAACCTCAAATAAAGCCATGATAAAAAATTGTGCAGTACAGTTAATCTACTGGGATGTAATAGATTTTCCACATTACCTTTTATATTGATCACACATTTTGGGTACTTAACGTAGTTTAAAATCATTTAAAAGGTATAAATACCAATGAATAGTGTCTTACAAATGGCCATAACTTGAAAGTACAAAAAATGTTTATTAAATTTGAAAATCTTTTGAATTATAAAATGCAGTTCTCTGCATGTTTTTTGCAGCAAGCCCCTGAAACTGAAGAAGAAATGAAAATTTTAAAGGAAAGATTGAAACAGAATGAAGTTCATCTTCAGGTAATACATGTAATGATAGCATTTGTTGGGTATTAAGTTTTTATAAATAACTGAATACATTTCAATTAATTTGCCTCAGAATCTACTATAAATGCAGATTCTTGTTTCCAAAATACTCTAGGCTCTTGTAGGCAAATATTCAATAAGCTTTGCCAGGAACTTGATGAAAACCTATGAACATGAATGAATCATAGTAAGATTATCCATCTTTCCATCCTGTTTTTATGCCCCACCTACGATAGTAGAGGGGCATTATGTTTTCTGGTCTGTGCGTCCGTTCGTTCATTCGTCCGTTCGTTCGTTCGTCCGTTCGTTCGTTCGTCCGTTCGTTCGTTCGTCCGTCTGTCCCGCTTCAGGTTAAAGTTTTTGGTCAAGGTAGTTTTTGATGAAGTTGAAGTCCAATCGACTTCAAACTTGGTACACATGTTCCCTATGATATGATCTTTCTAATTTTAATGCCAAATTAGAGATTTTACCCCAATTTCACGGTCCACTGAACATAGAAAATGATAGTGCGAGTGGGGCATTCGTGTACTGAGGACACATTCTTGTTTCTAAATATTTTTAAGAATGAGATTCTGTATGAAAAATCTTTTCAAATAATCAGTTCGTTTTTCCTTTAGGTTGTATAACAATACATAAATTCAATTAATACCAAATGTGGTTTTATGCATAATGATTAAGTTGTACAATAACACATACTTTACATTTTCATCAATAAACATGTGTACATATATTTCAGATTTTCAGACAGCTTGCTATAGATGGTCAGTGGGATGAGATTCTCCCCATATTAAATTCAGGTAATGTACAAATTTTTTTTTTTTTAATTTAACTTTTGAAAGGAGTAGGCTCAGTAAGACCCCTTTTTGGCCCAAAAATATAGCAGTTTTATAAAATTGTTAAAACGTAATCTTTTAGCTATTTACTGGAAAGTAGAATGCTTCTGCTACATAACTATGATCTGTTTTTGACAAAACAATGCACATATATCGGGTACTAGCATCATTAAGTCATGCTAAAATACTGAAATCTTCACAATTTTAGCATTTTAGTTAAATTTTAGACGGTTTTTGTGTTCATTCATAATATTGGAATGTAAGTTGTATTTGATGATATTACATAACATATATAAAGATTGAGGATGAACGCGGATGCGGCCACTTTTAATTTTGACAAAAATACCATATGAAAAGTGACGTTTTTTTGCATATTTGATAGATTTTTCACATTTAAGCTTGAATCAGAGCGTTTTTATGACTAGATCAGTTAAAATCTTTCACATAAACTAATTGAATCAATTGAAATAGACACTTAAGTGTTTAAAAAATGTCCAAAATCTTTTGTTAGATGAACCTGAAATTTGAGGCCAAAATCGGCCTTTACCGGACCTACTCCTTTACTACACTGCAATGACCCCTAAAACTTGCAGTGAAATCAGACTCCATCAAGAGGTGATTTCTGACTACAAGAATATTTAGTAGTACTGTTTTGGAATGCATATGGCTACTACTAGGATTTCAGACAGCAAAGATAAGACACTGCATATATGTGGAGAATTTCAAATGAAAAAGGCCATTATTATGCTGACTCTCATCCTTTTTTACCCAAAACCTGTTTTTCTTTTCTCTGCAGCCATATAATAAAAACATTTCAAAATTGTCATTTAAATCATAAATACTTCAAAGTTTCAATTACCTTTTTATTTATATAGAACAATTTTAAAAATAAAAAAAAATAAAAAAAACCATGATTTAAATTTTTCCATGTTTGTGTTTATGTAGATGGTATATTATAGTCACTCTTTTTATTTGTTTGTTTTGATGTTGAGTCATTCAACAAAGGCTGATTATTATGACCAAATAATAAACTATAACACTTTCTCTTGATCATAAAATAAACATAACTCAAGAATTAGCAAACCTTTTATCCTCAATTTTTGAAGGAATTTGTTGTAAAGTGAAAATTTTATTTTTTTCCAACAGATTGTTATGAAATGTTTATTGATATTCCCATGAGAATGTGTAGAGGCAGTGTTTTATTTATTATTTATGTCATTGATCTATATAAGGCAACAGATGCTGGGAGTGAACCAAGGGGAAATGTTAAGGATTACCATATTTGGTCATTGATCAAATCATTTGTAATTTGGATATCTTATTAAACTATATGTTCTTTTTGTTAAAAAAATAATTTTATACAAGGATTATTAAATGACTTCAGTGAATAGAATAAGATTTATAAAACAAATAAAAATTAAAGAACCAAGAAATATAAATCTTGAAGAACCCAATGAACTTTAAGATGTGGGAGTAAGAATATCATTCACGAAATAGATCTTAAAAGTCCTAAGCATAAACCCATGCATTATTCTACAGATTTAAACACTTAATCTGGTTTTCTTAACATTGCCCTATCTATAATTAGACCAGGGTACTTAATATAGATGATTTCGGTTGGCCATTTATTTTTATAGCCATTAATTTTCCTCCATTTCCATGCATAAGTTGGAGGAACATCTATATAACATCAGGATTATGAGTGAGCTATTGTTGCTGGGATATTAACCTACCAGAGACCTCATTTGGACGACACAATAAAGCTTACACTGTCAATATCTTACACCCATATGTCTTTAATATATGTTGACAGGTTAAATACCTTTTATACCAGTGGGATTTAAATATTTTATTAACTGGATTATAATTATTGTATCATTACAACCAAGGTTTTGACTTGTAAAGGAATTTTATAATACAGTAATAAAGGGGACCATGTTGTGGACAAATTATTGTCAAAACTTTCAGGTCAAGATCAGTTCATCCCATCAAAGATATTGCATAAACTATACATTAAATTATTTGCTTGGCAGACCCTGAATTTGTATAGGTGGTGAATTATAGAATTACTAGAGTTATTGTTAAGTTATCTTTTGTGATAAGCTGGTTTAAGCCTTTTAATACAGATTGATTTGACATCTTTTTATGGAAATTTTAAGATATTAGTATGATATAGGATAAAACGAATAAAAAATATAGTTTATTTGTAATATTAGATCTATCTTATTTTAGTATTGGCCTTTTTACTTGAGATGATAATTAATTAATTAGTTTAGCTATTGATTCCACTAAAACATGAAATGTCAGCTTGGAAAATCCTGTTGCTGAATTATTAATGACCATTAAAGTAGCTATCTGATCCAGGGGTGATGGCCAATGTAAATGTTACTATCTTAATTAGGATCATACCTTGTATCAAGATGCTTGAATATCTTTTTTACAATCTATTTATGGTTACTGTTTTCAGCAGTCAACATTCTTTTTATAGTACGGACTTGTTGATTTAGTTGTCCTTTTCAAAGCTAGTGTTATCCTTTAAAATTGTGTTCCTGTAAGTAAATGATAGCCTTTCTCTAAATAAATCAACGTCTTGCCACTTCTGTTCTGTTAAAATTGAAATAAAGGATACCTCCAGGTACAAACAGATCTGCTTAGCATTGAGGATCAGTTTCTATGTACTATTTATGAACTAGTTTCTCAATCTGACTAGTTATCCATCATCCAAAACAATAATTTTACAAAGACCACTAAAATCCTTGTTTATCATACATGTACGATGGATTTTGTATATAATTGGTATGTTAGTTTTATATATTATGAATATTTAAGAAATAATTCATGGGGGCTTGAATATATCGTTATTTTACCACGGGTTGGCCCTTTATGACAAATATTTTACCCTGAGCGATAGCGAGGGGTAAAATATCGGCATAAAGGGACAACCCGTGGTAAAATTTAGATATATTCAAGCCCCCATGAATTATTTCGATTCTGATAAGACAAATATAGCAATTGTTTTGGTTCAAAGCGCACTACATGGAGGCAAATATTTGCCGTTCCCATAAATTAACCCACTTTAAGATTGGCGGTAAAGAACGGAGCAAACAGATTTAGTGACATGCTCAAACTATTTACAATAATATATTTAGATAGATTTGGATGAATTTTAATGATAATTTACTTATATATCTTCTATGTATATAAAAAAGGGCTTATACCACATTTTAGTATTGTTTGTTTACGTTTCGTTCTGGTGATGATTTTCGGTATCAGAAGCGTGTATTTTCCCGAAAAATGCTTAAACTATTACGTTATCATTCTATGACGTCGTGTACTCCATCCATAAACAATCATATGACGTGGGAGTACAATCAGAACAGCCCAACCAATATATTCATATTTTACCACGGGTGTGTACTCAAAGCGTTTGAAGGACGTCATGTTAGAATTGTATTTACAGTGTGAATTTTTGTTATATTTGTAAAGTTATTGTATTTTTAGTGAATTTAATAAAAGGCTATCGACCTGTGGAATCAGCTGGTCTCCCAACAGAGGGACGAAAGACTGTTACCTCTATGGCTGGTCAACCTTTAGAAGAACTGACCAAACAGATGGTCAGTACTGACCTACATATGGCCAGATACCCTGATGACCAGTCAGATGATAGTATGGTAGATGAGTATATAACTCCGGTAAGTTTTATGCACAGGGATTGATAATCAGATGTTAAGAGCTTTAGTTAGACACTGGTGAATGATTTAGTCAAAATAATTGGAGTGAGAATGAAAATGAAAGAAAAAGAAGTAAAATAAGAACTATAAATTGAGTCAGAGCTGATGTGAAGTACTTTAAAGGTGTGTCATACTAGATTGATCTTACACATTAGAATGAGCTAATACTCTAAATTGAAGCATGTTGAAGCATGTAGGTCATTTTAAAATGTCATTTTATGTATTAGCTGCTACATACAAAGTAACACTGACTGTTATGTGGACAGATGCAACTAAATTTTATTACTGCATCTTATATTGGTAGGGAAGTGGGGTTGTAGGTCTATAAAACAACTTCATCAAAAGACCCCTCAAGGATGACATGTAACAACATAAAAGTGTCTTACAATATCTGAAGCTTTTAATTACCAAGAATTGTGAAAACATTATGAAGACTATCTAAGATCTGATCAAATTCCAAATTTAACAAAAACAAACAGTGAGATATGGCAAAAGACAGTAAGGTGGTTAGGACAGTCTCATGAACATGTGACTGTAAAACTGGTGTAGTAATATCTCAATCTCCCTTTTTAATCATTGATCTGTGGACATACAATAGGTACTGTAAATTCAGAAATTATTGTGATATGTTTTTATTTTTGCGATAGATGTGACAGTAATCCCAATAACTTTTGAAATTTTTTATATGAATTGAACAGGATTTTTCTCAATATGGCTAAAATTAAAATCTCATTTCAGTCTAAAATGACAAAATCGCAATAATAAATGCAGGCAATAATTTCTGAATCTACAGTAGGTCCGAGTACACAGTTATTTCGTAGTGCATTTCTTTTAGACAATAAATGAAAATTTAAAAAATCCCACCTGCGCTTTCCCAATAATATTTTTACAGTGTGTTGTACTACTTTTGGGACAAATTATATCAAAATTATAGAAAACTTCATCAGCTCTAACTCAAAATATGGACAATCTTATGTTAAGGGGGTCTTGAAATCTTTTGACAGCTTCCGAAGTGCTAATTTTTGACCTTTTTTAGCTGGACCTAATCACTACTTTACATTAATATTTATGACCCAACTTTTTTTACAGTGTCATTTCACCCCCCCCCCCCCCCCCCCCCCCCCCCAACTTGCTATATGAGGCATAAAACATGGAGATATAAATTTGGAAGGGGTATAACAAAAATTGGCAAGTAACACACTGTCCACACTAAGGACTATATTCGTGGACAACGAAAATCAAAGGACGATAACTGTGTACTCGGACCAGTACACACAAAAAACTAACTATACAAATTAGCATAAAAAGATCTAAACTCTACAATCAGTAAAGCAATTTAAAGAATATTTCACAAGTTTTGATATATAACCTTCTGATAAAAGGTAGAACTAAGTTGTGCTGAGTTAGAGGTAACTGAGGACGGACATTTTATTCTGTTGAATCAGGTAACTTGCTGCTTTGGAGAAGGATAGCATTAGCATGTCAGGGTAGCTCTATTAAACATTAAAATTATTTGCTTAGCTGCAATGCTGCCGCAGTTTTATTTTAGTATTACAAGAATTTTAATTGGGTCCTCAAGTTGAATTAAACTAAAATTTATTAGTATTTAAAGAACTATAGTATTAGTGTGTTTGTACACAAGTAATATCAGTACCCATAACCAGTAATCTTATGCCATTGATGAACAGAAGTGTTTTATCAATTAAGTATAAATAAACTGTGTAATACTTTTTAACAGGATTTTTGTGACAAAAATGTTGGTTACTGATATGGGGATGTACAGCAGGAGGTCGGGCGGGCGGGCTTCAACCAAATGTTGTCCATGCATTTACGCATGAACTGTTCAACCAAATCTTCCCAAATTTTAATATGTTGTTTGACGATTCTAACTTTTACCGTTCTGGAGTTATGGTTCTTGAAAGATTGAAAAATGTCGTTTCCAGTCGTGTCCGTGCATTTACGCATGAACTGTTGAAAACCAAATCTTTTCAAATTTTAATTTGTTGTTACTGATGACAAAATGGAGGTCAAGTTAAATAATGTATATTTTGACTTTTACTGTTCAGGAGTTATGTTCTTGAAAGATCGAAAAATGGTGTTTCCATTCATGTTGTTGCATTTACTCATGAACCATTCAACCTAAGCTTTTCAAATTTTAATATGTTAAACTGATGACAAAATGGAGGTCAAATTTGATATTGACGATTTTCACTTTCACCGTTCATCAGTTATGGTTCTTGTGATATTGCCAGAACACAAATAAATGTTAATAAATCCTGTTTGCTGTCGTTGTAACAGCCTCTTGTTAAAATAATCATACAAGGGTTTATAGAATTATTTAAAAACAAGTTTTGCACAGGTGGCAAAGTTTCCGATGACAGTAAATCCTTTTTCATTTGCTCTAACATTGGTATATATATGTTGTGGGCAAGTTGTCATTTTTTTAAGATTGAAAAAATAAAAATAATTTATAAATATAAGCTTTTCTGTAAAATACTATTACGGCTGTACTTGCTTATCACAAATAAAATGCTTTGAAAATATTAAACATTATATAATAATTAGCTAGAAATAGACTGGAAATAATTTCAGGGATATTAAACTGGAAAATCAGACATTCTATTACAGAAGCCTACAGCTTCTTGGTTAAAGATGAATATCTTATTCTACAGGCTAGTAACGACCTTGTTTTACAGTTGAGTGATTTTAAATCATAATCACCTGTACAAATCCACTCATGCGCGCATATATAAACCCGTGCACACCTGTATTCTGTCTCATTTTATTCTAAGGCTAGAACGAGTAAAGTAAAGTAAAAATAAAATTGCTGAATCAGCAGACACGACTCGTGTCTATACTTTATAATGTCTAGTACTGAAGACTCCGACTCGGGTCTTTCCCAGTCCAGCCAAGTGGCGGCGGACATTATGTCCATTCTGGCTTCGGGGGACGAAGCTAGTTTCTCTGGGTTTTCTGCAGTGGCTGATGAGTCAGTACACTTCTCACCACCCAAAAAGAGACAATTAAAGTCGGTCGTGGTTCCCCCAGAAAGTGTTAAGAAATTAAAGAAAACTAGCACAAGTAAACAAAACAATGAAAGAGGCCCGGGTAAGGGACCTGGCAAGAACAGGAAAGGAAAGGCTCCCGTAAAACGGGGAAACATTGCAAAACCTTCAGATAAAGATAAAGAAAGAGAAGATGAATTCAGAAGAATTTATTCTAAACTAGAACTCTTGTTAGACAGGCAAAATAGTAATGCCGACAGATATGAATTAGCGAGTGCACCGGAACACCCGGTTGCACCGGAAGAAGACGAAGGTGAAGGTGAAGTTGACTTTAGTCAATATGACATTTTTGGAAACAATGCAGATGATGAGTTTGAGTCAGAGGTAAACAGCGAGGAAGAGTTCGCTTATGCTATACCAAAAATTTTTGAAGATGATGACAAGTTTGGTGACGAAACACATAAGAGTATCGCTGCTCTTGTAAACGCTGTGACAAATCGTAAGTCTGTTATTACAGAAATAGCTAAGGATTATAAAGTTCCTTCAAATAGCAAGTCTTTGGCACCTCCTAAAGTTAATCCTGAGATTTGGCATCTATTGAATCGCCAAGCCAGAAGTGATGATCTGTCCTTTCAAACCATACAAAGGATCTTGGGTTTTGGCATTGTACCAGTAATACGTACTGCAGAAGCACTGACCAAACCAGATGCAGTAAAA
This sequence comes from Mytilus edulis, assembly GCF_963676685.1. Classification (NCBI taxonomy): domain Eukaryota; kingdom Metazoa; phylum Mollusca; class Bivalvia; order Mytilida; family Mytilidae; genus Mytilus; species Mytilus edulis. Next base: position 86,372,845 of record NC_092347.1, on the reverse strand, counting down.
ATGGTGGCTAAAATGAGGGTCAACATTAATAATGCCCTGTCAATGCTTTGTGCAGCATTTTTTGAAATATCATATGTTAGACGCATGACACTGAAAAACAATATGGATCAGAAGTACCATCAACTGTGTACAAGACATTTAGACGTTACCGAATATTTGTTCGGAGATGATGTGTCCAAGAAAGTTAAAGATATTAATGATGCCCAGAAGATGAAGGGAGTTGTTAATACAGCTACTTCAAAAAACTGGAGACAAGGGGGTTGCAGCTATGGTTGCCCCCCAGGTATAAACAGGGGCAGAGGAAGATACCAAAACAACAATTATGGCCAAAGAGGCATGAGAAACTCCCGCTACAGAGGGAGAGCTGGTTACAGAAACCAAAGAGGCAGGAGATATTAGAGGTAAAAAATCTATCTCCCACTTTTATAGCTGGGTCTATTCGTTTTGGTTTACATAATTGGGAAAAAATATCATACGATCCTTGGATTCTTAGTCTAGTTCAAAACGGTTATGAAATTGAATTTGAAAATAAACCGGTTCAATTTTTTATGCCAAAAATTATGAATTTTGACAAAACTGAAATAGAACTAATTGATAATGAAATTCAAATTTTATTGTCAAAAAGTGCAATACAAATTTCGAATCATGAGAAAGATGAATTTATATCAAATATTTTTCTTGTTCAGAAGAAGAATGGGAAATATAGGCCTGTAATAAATTTGAAAGGTCTGAATCAATATGTGAAATATTTTCATTTCAAACAGGAAAATTTACAGTCTGTTCTGTTGAATATTAGCAAGAATGATTATTTTACATCAATAGATTTATGCGATGCATATTTTTCAATTTCAATGAACAAAAAATGTAGAAAATATTTGAAATTTGTTTGGAAAGATCAGATTTATGAATTTACTTGTCTTTGTTTTGGGTTAGCAAGTGCACCTAGAATTTTTACAAAACTTATGAAAGTAGTTTTTTCTCATATAAGGAACCAAGGAGTAGGGTCTTTTTTCTACATAGATGATTCATTATTACATAGTCCCTATGAGAACATTTGTTATGAAAATACTGTCATGTTGAGAAATCTGTTACACTCTCTAGGGTTCTTAGTAAATAAAGAAAAATCAGTATTCATTCCAACACAGAGAATAATTTTTCTAGGATATTTGATTGATTCTGTGCAATTTAAAGTGTTTCTGACAGAAGAAAAAATACAAAAGATTTTGAAAAGTGCAAACAAAATCTATAGTTTATACAATCCTGTTATCAGGGAAGTAAGTTCTTTAATAGGTTTATTTACTTCAGCTTCATGTGCAGTTTTATTAGCACCAATTTTTCATAGATATTTAGATATTGAGAAAACTTTAGCTTTGAGCAAAAACAATGACAATTATGATGGTATCATGAGTCTCTCCGAGAATTCAAGAAATGAAATTTTATGGTGGATTAAAAATGTAGATAGGAATGAAGGGAAAAGTATAAGCTTTGGTACTCCTACTGAGTATATTGAAACTGACGCTTCTAAAATTGGATGGGGAGCGGTTTATGGTAAAAATAAGACTCAAGGAAGATGGATGAAATCTGAAAGCATTTCACACATTAATATATTAGAACTTTTAGCTATAAAATATGCATTTTTTTCATTAGGAAAAAACATTTCAAATTCTCATATTTGCATTAAATCTGATAGCTCTACAGCAGTTCAATATATAAATAACATGGGAGGTAGTGTTGTAGCACTATTGGAAGTAGTAAGAGAAATATGGTTCTGGGCTGCTGATAAAAACAATTTTATAACAGCAGTCCATATTGCAGGGAAAGATAATATTACTCCTGATCAATTGTCAAGAAATTTTAGTGACTCTTCTGAATGGAAGTTGAAAGAAAATATATTTAGAAATATTTGTGGGCATTTCTTTCAACCAAATATTGATTTATTTGCTTCTAGACTTAATAAACAGTTAAGTAAATATGTCTCATGGTTTCCAGATCCAGATGCTATGGCTTCTGATGCTTTTTCTTTTTCTTGGAAAAATTATTTACCATATGTTTTTCCTCCTTTCAGTATCATAGCAAGAATTTTGAACAAGGTAGAAGAGGAACAGGTGAGAATGGTTTTAATGATAGTTCCAACATGGCCATCCCAACCTTGGTTTCCAAGATTATTGAATTGTTTGGTCGATTATCCTGTTATTCTCCCTTTTTGTCAAGATCTTTTAAGACTTGTACACAACAATCAAAAGCACCCGCTAAACATGAGAAAGTTATTCCTAGTCGCTTGTGTAGTATCAGGCATTCCCTCCAAAAGAAGGGAATTTCAAAATCAGCTAGAAACATCATCACTCAGTCATGGAGAGTCTCTACCTCGCGACAATATGAATATAGTTGGCGGAAATGGTATCTTTGGTGTAATACACAAAAAATCAATACCACTTCACCAAATGAAGTACAAGTATTGAATTTTCTCGCTAGACTCTATGATGATGGCAAATCTTATAGTTGCATTAATATGAACAAGTGTTCTATTGGCCAGACTCTGGCATCAATTGGCTGTAATACAGTAATCAATAGTAATCTCATTTCCAGATTTATGAAAGGAATTTTTAATGCAAGACCACCTTTGCCTAAATATTCCATCACATGGGATGTTGGTAAAGTTGTTCGTTATTTAGAAACTTTATTTCCACTGGAAAGTTTAAGTCTCAAGATGTTAACTTTAAAAATTGCAACTTTATTAGCTTTAACTACTGCTCAAAGAGCTCAAACTTTGACAAATTTGAATTTGAATTACATGGAAACATCTAGTAAAACTGTTGTTTTTACTATGAACTGTTTACAAAAAACAGACAGAATTGGTAGGATTAACCAGAACATAACTCTGGATACATACAAGAAAAAAGAACTTTGCCCAGTATACACATTGAAATATTATTTGAAGGCTACCAAAAAATTGCGCAAAGATGATTATCTCCTGGTGTCTTTTAGAACATGGCGTAAAATATCAACCTCAACTTTAGCTCGATGGTTAAAAATTGTCTTGACTTCATCTGGTATTGATGTTACAAAATTTCAGGCGCATTCTTTCAGAGGCGCCTCTACATCTGCAGCTTTTAGTGCTGGTATCACTCTAGATATAATTATGAAAACAGCAAATTGGAAATCTGCAAAAACATTTAAGAAATTTTATCTAAGAGAGGTTGAAGCTAAAAGAGGTGTAAAGACAGGTAAAAAGAAATTTATTAATGCTGTTTTGTCTGTTTAATGACAACCTAAATAATATTTTACAGGAGTTCCATTCTTTACAGAAACCGATAACTTTGTACGTGGATTGACCAGAGCCGTCGATTTTTCCAGGATTGTGTTCAGGATGTTGTGTTGGATATATATAAATGAACTTTATGGACTTTGTGTCATGATTATGTGATTATGATAATTGTAATATTTATGACAGCATTAAATGTGGATGTTTCAAATCTTATATTTGTGGCCATTTTTATCTCATTTAATTGATCTATTTGCTTTAAAGATTCATCTTTAACCAAGAAGCTGTAGGCTTCTGTAATAGAATGGACCATCATCCAAACATCCATAGGATGTGATGGATGATGGACATTCTGTAAGGAAGCCGAAGGCTTCGCGGGTTAAAGACCCGCCCTTGATTTATGGCCCACCCATTTTATATACAATTAAATGAGTTTTTTCGCTCACATCCTTTTTCGGGATACTTTAAAATGAGACAGAATACAGGTGTGCACGGGTTTATATATGCGCGCATGAGTGGATTTGTACAGGTGATTATGATTTAAAATCACTCAACTGTAAAACAAGGTCGTTACTAGCCTGTAGAATAAGATATTCATCTTTAACCCGCGAAGCCTTCGGCTTCCTTACAGAATGTCCATCATCCATCACATCCTATGGATGTTTGGATGATGGTCCATTTCATAAATATGTTTCAACATTTTTTGCCTTTTTGCATGTTGTATGTCTCTCAGTGGTCATTTTGCAATGTGTTAAGTTTGATATTCAAAAGAAAAGAACAGAAAAATAAAGGAAAAAAATAGATAATGGAATTCAACTTTGAATCTTCCTAAAGAAAACAACAATTTATCTGCCTAAAGACTATATATAAAAACAAATTCACATTTGTCCAGTTTCTTTGCCACTAGCAGGTAAATGACAAGCTATACAAATTACAACCTTCGCTTGTGTAAAGGGATACTGTACTATAGAAATAGGAATCAGCTTTATATTGTTAGAAATAGGTTAGGTTTAGTTTTAGGACTAGAATTTCTGTTAGGATTATTTATCGGTTATCATTAGTGGTGGGATTTGATTAATTTAGTATAGTGGTATAGAAAAACAAAGGATAAAACAGGCTATTATTTGAACTTGGAACAAAGGATAAGATGTATCCATCCATGACACAAAAGGATCAATTCATACACAGCAAATAACACACAAAAAGTAAAGGACAGCTCTTTTATTGCTGTTCTTGATTTTAAAGTCACAATGAAGCCTTTGACACGGACCCAAAATATCTTTTTTAAAATTTCACTGCAAGTCCTAAGACGACCCCTGCGGATGGGTTGATCAGTTACTCTAAAGTGAATGGAGGGATGACATACTAGCTACTTTTCTGATTAACATATATAACATTGTTTTAGTAATTTGATATTGATAGTAATTAAAGTTGTTTTGATTATAGAGTAAAAGGGGTACAGATCAAAGTAAACCTACAGCAGAGGAGAAGAGGAAATTAATTAATGATCTTATCAGCCATCTTGATAAAGATAGTGACGACCTTGACAGCTCCATAGAGGAGATTCATTGGAAAAAGGTTGAATCACTCCTCCCTGTGAAATCACAGGAGAGAAAATGGATAACAGTTGGGCAAGCAACTAGTTTACATTCCAGCAAACCAGGTGATACCAGGAACAAAGAAGAGGAACTGGTTCTTGGTATAGAATTACCTTCAGAGAGTGAAGGAATGACACAGAATGGCACAGATTCCAATACATCAAGTCCTGTCCTGAAAAGGAGGAAGTTCCTTTCAGCAGACAGCACTGATATGTTAAAGTCACACTCAGGACAACACCACACGATGCCTCCATCTACAGTCTCTAAGACTCCTGATAGTTTATCGTACTATCTACCAAGCTCAGAACAGAACAGTGGGGATGATATGCATGGTAAGAACAGTTTATATCTGGTCGTTTCATTTTGATTTATCAGGCAACAGCTGATTGATATTTTCATGTTGCTCCTTTAATTGAAAAAATAACTGAGAAATTGACAAAAAATGTGTTGATAGAAAAATAAGATCAAATAATTTAAACATTATTCATTTCCTCATTAAAAGCTGCAATTTCCTTTCAAAATGTTACCTGGTCAATTACAATTCACGGTTTCAGCAACAAATTTCAAAATGCCATACTTTCTGAAATTATTATTTATACATATTTTATTTGAAGGGACATGATTTGACACTAGGATGAGTTAATTCTGAAATAAAATTTGTATTTATTTCAGGTTTTGTAGAAGAGATAAAAAGCCATGCTGCCCCTGTTAATTATGCTGCTCCAAGACCATCTAGTCTCCATGACAGTGGTCATGTGACTGCCTCGACAGGAAGAGGCACATCACTTCGGGAGCGAATTATGGAAATTGGAAAAACTCTGGAGGTAAATTTTTGACTATGTTAATTAACAACTATGAGAAACTAAAGAGAAAAAATAGGGGTGAAAAAAAGATTTAAACAGATGGTCAGAATTCCCTCCTCAGATTATTCAAGTTATAATCTTCATATTAGATGTTCAAGCCTTTTTCTCAAATTTGCTAAAACAATAAAGAGAATTTTGTCTTTTAGTATGTGAGTTTCTCCCTCGAAAATTTGTAAACCTAGTTTGCTTGAAACATTACAGATTTAGAGATTATGGTGTTAAAAATAATATCGCTTACACACATAATAGGCATTTTCTTTTGTTTTCTCAGTAATTTTAAAATGTATCAAATTTAAATTTATTTTGTCTATTCTAGAAAAAAACAGCTCCTTATTCAGAAATATCAGATGAAGAAGAGAGTCTGTTTACATGGAAGACAAAGGTAAAATAGGCCTAAGGAAATAGATATTTAGGTTATTGAATGGCTCTAAGGAATTCTAGTGACATGCTACATTATGTGCATGCCTCCCAAAATAAAGAGTTTTACACAAAAACATTAAGCTAAAGTATGAATTTTTGAGTCAATTTAAAAATTCTAGAAATATCAAGGATGTAACTGTTTGATATTTATAATTGGAGTTACCTTCCTTTTTACTCTGATTGCAGATGGGCTAACAACAATTTTGCACAAAGGAAGATATTTCTGTTCATATTATTGCCTTTCATATTATTTAATACAATGCAATTCTAGTTCTACTGCAAAATGAATGCAATATATAGCTTTCAGCGTTCACTTTAAGAAATGGATTTAATCACAAATTTACTATAGTCAGTATTAATGCTCCATGTGCTAGGAAAACAGCATTGTACAGGGACAAAAGTAATGCCATATTTATAGATTCCTCCTATTTCGATGAGAAAAACAACCTGTACTAGTACAATAATAAACAATGGTGAGCATTGATGCTTTTCTATATGTGAATGAATGTATGGTTTATTTATGTTTTAGGCTTATGAAGCCAGAAGAAATTTTGATAATGCAGAGAAAGAAATGAAACACAGTAAAGATGAGGTACTACTATGCTTAAGCTGTCTGATTTCTGATTTCATTCATGCTAAATACATTATATTACATCATTTAAGATAATGCTTGTGTAAAGATAGTATTTAACTTGCCTTTTCCTTTTGTATACCAGTAATAATGTAAATAGTAAGAAATGTTTTAGCTAGTGGCTAAAAAATTAAAATTCTTCAAGAGTTTTAATACAAAAGAATGGAGAGAGCTTATCTTGCTAGTAGCAATGAAACAAAATATTCTTTAGAATTGTGATTGAAATATTTCGTTGTACAATGGGATGTCAATGCCTTTGTTAGTCTTGTATTATTTTAATTTTAGTTTCTTGTGTACAATTTGGAAATAAGTATGGCGTTCATTATCACTGGACTAGTATATATATTTGTTCAGGGGCCAGCTGAAGGACGCCTTCGGGTGCGGGAATTTCTCGCTACATTGAAGACCTGTTGGTGACCCTCTGCTGTTGTTTTTTTCTATGGTCGGGTTGTTGTCTCTTTGAAACATACCCCATTTCCATTCTCAATTTTATTATAATATATATTTCTTCAATTTATCAGGCATTCTCCACACACAAAAATGACCAACAGATTTTATGAATCAACAGTGATTCTTTACACGAACAAATCTAAAAGTTGTAAGAAGACCTTAAGGACATTAAATAATTTATAATCGACTGTGAATAGAATAGAATAGAATATCTTTTATTTCCATAAGAGGTACCCTCAAGGGGCATAGTGCATATACATTCATGACAATATATAGTTACAAACAATTACAAATACAATAAAGCAAAACAACAAAACAGTATGCTTTAAAAAGTTAGACATTTTAAATATTACTTACAGTATCCCAGTGTTATATTATAAATGTTTACTCAAGGCAGGTGTTTTGATAAGAAATAGCCAAGTTGTTTTAAAATATTAATAGACTCACAGTTTAATAGCCAAATAAATTTATTGACCATATCCAAGGAGTAAAAATTTTTACATTCTTTAAATATCAGATCAAATAACATGTCTCTATCCTTAGAGTATACAGGACATTCTATAAGAAAATGAAGTTCATCTTCCACTTTATTCAAATCGCATTTATCACAAATTCTTTGATGAACTTCTAATTTGGAATATCTCCCAGTTTCAATTTTAAGTCTATGAGATGAAATCCTGAATTTTGTGATAGCTTTTCTCAAATCAAAATTTTGCTTTTCTCAAATCAAAATTTTTCAAGATATTTAAATAATTTTCTTTACAAAATGATGTTTTAAACTGACAATATGTTCTTAGTTTTCCTTGGCTATTTTGGCTATAAGCATTTTCCCAAGATTTGACATAGGATACTTTTAAACAATTAAGTAAACATTTTCTGAATTTGTATTTACTAAAATTAATGAAGTTACTGGGCAGGTCAATAATTTTACATAAGTGTCTGACACTGCTATACCAACTATTGTGATTTTTATCAATTTTATTGTGAATAAAACTACAAAAGTAAAATCCACAATTTTCCATTTAAGAAGGTAGTCTGATAACCAAAATACTACAACAGATTTTATTATGAGGTCGATTCAGAGTACTGACACCATTAACCGTAAGATACACAACGTAATATTATGGGTTGATAGCCATTAACATTATTTTCCAAGCTTCCTCCTGCCAAAAAACGTAGACAAAGGGTATGTCACATGTTGTCCACATCACTTATTGTAAAGCATGTTAAAAATTTGCACAAATATTTACACTGATATTTAAATGGATATACATGTAATTATTATACCCCCGCTTTCCCCCGCTTTAAAAAAGGGGGGGTATACTGTTTTACCTCTGTCTGTCCGTCAGTCCGTCCGTCAGTCCGTCCATCAGTCCGTCAGTCCGTCCGTCAGTCCGTCCGTCAGTCAGTCCGTCCCATGAAACTTTCGTCACATTTTTCTCAGGAACTACACATCCACCCTTTCTGTAATTTGGTATCAACATTTATATATGTCAGCCATACCGTGTGATGCGTTTTCAGATTCATCACTTGACAACTTCCTGTTTACCGAACACTTGTCTGATTTTACACATTATAGCCAAGTTGAAAATTTTCGTCACATTTTTCTCAGGAACTACAATACAAGGATTTCTGAAATTTGGTTTCAGGATTTATATAAGTCAGCTATACCGTGTGATGCGTTTTCAGATTCATCACTCGACAACTTCCTGTTTACCGAACACTTGTATGATTTTACACATGATAGCCAAGTTGAAAATTTTCGTCACATTTTTCTCAGGAACTACAATACAAGGATTTCTGAAATTTGGTTTCAGGATTTATATAAGTCAGCTATGCCGTGTGATGCGTTTTCAGATTCATCACTCGACAACTTCCTGTTTACCGAACACTTGCATATTTTTACACTATTAATATTATCCACTTGCGGCGGGGGTATCATCAGTGAGCAGTAGCTCGCAGTTTCACTTGTTTTCTTTGTTTATGAGCTGAGTTTGTTTTATAGAAATATAGTGTTTGGACAATCTCATACAGTGTTGTTTGATATGAAGATTTTCATTGGACATCATCATTCTATGGTCAAACTTTTAATATTTGCTTGATGGAGACCAATGCAAACTGTAATTGACTTTTCTATTGTAGAAAATTTATTTTATGAATGAAATTTGTAGAATCTTGAAAAGTATGGTGGATAGATGTTTCTGTATCTTGTATATGTTTTATTATATAGTTTACTGTAAATTGTGGGTGCTATATAAGTTGTTGATTGTACTATTAAGTTCTTGCGTATATGTAGTTTCATTTATATTATGATTGTAATTCTCACAGGATTATTTGATATTCTTGAAATTTCCCAAATTACACTATGGTCAATGCAAAAAACAGTTTTGATACAAAATGTATCATGCAAAGGTAATTGAGCATCATTTCAAAACAACCTTTTCAAACTAGTAACCTTTTTTTTTTATTAATAGATAAACAAGTTAGAGAAAGAACTTGAAGAAAAATGTAGACACATAGAAATATTAGAAGCTTTTGTAGAAATGTTACAGAACCTACTTTGTAACAAAGTAAGTAGTCTTAAAATAAACAAGTATATGCATCTTTAAAATCACAAATGTTTTCCTACATCATTTTTACAGTTTTTCACGACTTTTTATTCCAATGCCAAATCTGAGAGGGCATTTAGTTTTACCTTTGTCTGTGTGTATGTCCATAAGTCCCCTAATTGGTATCCTTTCTCTAACTTTGGTTTGCTTCAAGCAAATATTATGAATCTTATACACAATACTTATTACCACAAAACCCAGTTTAAGTTTGAATTTTATTGTGTTTTCTTTTACCCTTCTAGAGTTATGCAATGTGTGTTCTCTGGCTTATTTTTACCTCAACTCAATATTAAGAAACTAGCAAACAATGCTTAAGACAACAAAACTCAGATCAAGTTCTTATTTTTGTAGCTTTCATTTATACTTGTCTTGAGTTATGTCCCTTTATAACATTATATGCAAGCGGGGGCTTCATCTGTGTCCCATGTTCACATTCCCCATTTATTTTTTGTTCTTCTATTTCTAATTGAATTTGTGAATCTGCTAACTTCATGATCATTGTATTATTTATATGCTGTTTTATGCATGAAGAATAAAAAACAAGATAAATTATTCTGGATTTTAACTAAACCTTTACCTGATTTCTACAGCAGTGTAATGAATTTATGGATTTTTTTCTATTGAAGGAGAATAAAAAAGATAGAGAAGTGCTCAATGAAATTGAAGTTGAGGTGCACAGAATGAAAGAAAAACTTACAGATCAAGTGACAGGTAGTACAGGAAGTGATGTCACAACACAACTCAAACGTAAAGACAGAGAACTTCAAGCAAAGGTATATAGATTTATAAGTATTATCTAATATGAGATTCCATTAGAAATAGTGGAACATACTACATTGTATAAACTTCTGTCACAATAAAATTACCATAATGAGCTAAGATTCCCAAACTGATTAAATAATTGGCCAACATTTATAGTGTTTAAATGGAAGCTGATTTTATAGTTTAATAAAAGTTATACCAAATGTAGTGGACTCTTTTAGTTGAGAACATTTTTAACTATAGGTGTAATACCACCATTGATTTTCCCCTATTATTCTTTGTTAAATTTGCACTTTTCAAAAAAATGTGTGGAATTTATCTTTGTTTCAAATAAAGAAAAACTTGGCATGAGTAAAGTTTTATCCTGTCCAGTACTATAGAAAAAAAATGACATAAAATTACACTGCATATAAGAAAATAACCATCACTGGAAGTTAACAAATCAAATTTCTACCCTTATTAGTCACCATGTAAACTCATTAAAACAAAATATTCTATAGAAATCCCAAATAAAAAAATAATGGTGCTTTGAAATACCAAAGACATATTTTTATGACACAGAAATCTTTTACTGCAATAAAATGTAAGATTAATTACCTACAACTGTCAAATTCAAGGGAATATTTATTTTCAACCTATTTTCGTATACAACGGGATGTGACGTACCATGATTTGATGGTATTACACCTATACAAAAATTATAATGTTTGGTCTTTTCTGCAGACAAATGAAGTTGACAGTTTACTGGTGGAGTTAAGACAATGGCAGGAGGAGTGTAGAACAATAGAGGATATGAGAGTTAATGCCCTTGAAGCTTTACATTGTCTAGAACAAGAAGTGTCAGAAACACACATATCAGAAAAACACCTGAAACAAGACTATAATAACCTGCACGAACAGGTAAATTATATAAACATTTCACTTTTTCCTGTTTCTTACAATTTGACAAATCTATATAATATTTTCTCGGAAAGCTAACATTCAGTTTTTTTAACTTGAGTAATTTGAACTCCAACCAGTAAGATAACATCTATTTCATTTCTATCTCCTTTTGTATACTTTTAAACTTAAGCAAGTGTTGTCTTTTTGGACTGGGATTATTAGGTCTAGTTGAGATAATAGAAATATATGTGTACATTCAGACACTTTACTGGATTGGCTAGTGTGTGGCTGAGTAACAGCAATTATGTGATATTATCCTTTAATGTGTAAAACTTAGTAAAAGGTAAAAAATCACCCATTTCATAGTATGCTTTGTTTATTGGAATTTAGGTTCCAGTCAATGACAAATATATGTAATGTTCCACAAAGCAAAAATTTAGACTATACTGAAATGAATGGAAATATGAACATTTTAAGACATACAAAATCACTACTTTTACTAACAATATAAGCTGTGAATTCTTTATCTAACACTATTAGCTGCAATTCATGGATAGTGAAGCTCGTTCATTGAAAGTTGAAAGGGATCAACTCAGATTTGAAATTATTCAGTTGAAAGAGAAAGCCAAAAACTTTAGTCATCTGGACTTTGAGAAAAATAGCCTTGACGACAAAATGCAAAGTGTTTCAAGACTTTTAGACGGCAAGGTATTATCTTTATGTGATAAATACAAATTATCCACCTTGAATTTAGTATTATATTTAGCATTAACAAAAGTTCAAAAGTTAAATTTTAAAGATACATGTATTTGCTTTCTTTTGTTGTCAGCTGTGGATTCAATTTTAATTCTAGAAAACTTAACTGTTAAAAAATGATTAAGAAATGTCTTTTAACTGAAATACATTTGAATCTTGTAAGACAAGCTGATAAAAGCATAAGATAAGTATGTGGTATGAGAGATTTATTTTTAAATTTCACTTTCTTAGAAACGTTATCAAGGAATGTATGCCACTTGCAGATCAATAAGATTTTTATTGGTTACTAAGTAATCTAAAATGTGAAACACTTTGCAATTTGTATATTTAAAACTAAACAGACTGAGACAGTTAACAACCAAATGAAGGAGGTTAAAGAACTGAAAGTATCGATTATCTCCCTTGAGGAAGAGAAATATCACCTACAGAGAAAACTACGGGATTATGTTAACATTCAGACAAGGGTACTAATAAGTGTTGTTGGCACTTGTAACAATTATACTGAATGTCACATTTACTTATATATTAATATCAACTTGATTTGTTTTAAACATTTATCATGTATTATGTTTCTTGTCACTTGTGTATACAACGTACTATGTTGGCATTTTAACCCCCCAGGGTTTCATGTTTTGCAATAAAGAGTATTATATTGTATGTTACTGTACCCCGAATTATTTGGTCCCTCACAGTGATCAATCTTTCCTACTTTCAAAAAATGTAGTAATCATAGATCAGCGGAATATAATTAATGAATTATTCAGGTTAATGTTACTGAAAAATTGTTTGTATTATTATTTTGAAACTAGTTGGAGGTATTAGGATTTTATGGTCAAAAGTAGGACACAATTCATAGTTCTTGTCTGCTTCTATGCTAAGGAAATGGAGCAATGATCAAGTTTGGGGTGTTTTTGTGGAATGTTACTTTGTTAGCTAGCATGGTGAAACTTCATTTCAACAAGTGAACCACTACAAAGTGGAGTTAATATTCATATAACATTAAAAGTTTATTTCCTCACTATCCTTCAGACAACTTGCTGATATTTTTTTTAATTTTGTAACCAATTTATTTAAATGGGGATGTCATTTCCACTTTAGATTTAAAAAAAGGAAACTGCAAATTTTATGGTATTTAGTTTTGAATTACAATTTAAACATCAAAATTGGTGGTGGGTGGGTTAAATGTCACAGAAAATTGCCAGTCAATTGCAAAATGTAAAATCTCTGTTTTTTTTTTGTTTTTTTTTGTGTATTTATATGTGTATGCATCAGTCAAAATTGTGTGTTGGGAAGTTTTAGCAGCTATAAATCACGGCTTACCTATTTTTTATCTCTTAATTGATTTGTTTATCAGTAAATCATACTGTGTAATATATTTTATATACTGTTTTATGTATTTATGTTCTCTCTATACACAAAAACCATATAGGATATTTGTAACAAATGAGATTTCCACATTTTTTGTCAACTTCAGTAATTCCAAGGCTTTTTATTAAACACCTTGCTTCATCTCTGTTGGTTACAATGTGTAGTACATTTTCATTGATATTTAGGATCCTATAGGTAAGGTAGATCTTGGCTTCATTTTCAACCAAACTGCTTGACTGCTTAATATTTCAAGACTAATATATTAACTTGCCTGATTCTTTTTTTCAAAATTTATATATTTACCAGGGACATATCTAGGGTTAAAGGAAAGGGGCATAAGTGTCCCTTTTGGTAAAAAAAAAGCTGAGCTACGCATATTTTTTTTAAGATTAAATGCTGAAAAAGGAATTATTTTCCTATCAAAGGGTATCTCTATGCCCCACCTGATTTCCCTTTGTTTATAAAATAAGTATAGGAGTTAAAATACAGTACGTGTTGAATGTCTGCTTTGTGTGATGTTTTGTATATAAAAAAGAAGATGTGGTATAATTGCCAATGAGACAACTTTCCACAAGAGACCAAAATGACACAGACATTAACAACTATAGGTCACTGTATGGCCTTCAACAATGAGCAAAGCCCATACCACATAGTCAGCTATAAAAGGCCTTGATAAGACAATGTTTATCAATGCAAATGAGATGTATGCATGTTAAAGTATGTTGTCAGAGCTCATGTGTTATTGAAATTGTTGTCATCTGTATATGTATGCAAACATAAATTAATTTCTCAATTATTTACTTACTCACTGACTACTTTTAGAGTTGGATTTGTATTTTTGAAGGATGAAATTATAAATTTAAGACTGAGGATTGTATGAATAAAGTTGGAGTTAGTTGGTGTATAGTCAAATCATGTTAATTGGTCTTTCAACAAAAAGTTACATAATAACTAAATGATTGATTAGTAATTTAATACATGTTATTCTGTCTTTATTTTCACAGATATCAACATTAGAAACAAATAAAGAAGATTTAACAAAGAACATTGCTATTTTAAAAGCCAGGATTAGTCATCTGTCACAGAAATGTAAAGAAAAGGTACTGATGCAAACACTTCAAGTTAGGCTTTGTAAAATAAATTATCTGCATCATGTGTGATGGGATATTCTGATATTTGAATTAGATAAAACTCAGTTACATTTTATTATATAATTATCTTATGTAGACTAATATTGAATCTCACTGGATGTTGTGGTCAAATCTAGATGTACTCATAAAAATTACTTGATATTATAACATGACGTCCTTCAAATGCTTTGAGTACACACCCATGTTAAAATACAAATATAAATAGCAGGTGGTAAAAATATTTGACATAATAGGCCAACCTTTGATAAAATCATGATATATTCAAGCGCCCATGAATTATTCTCAACTAACTTTATAGGAAAATCAACAGAAAATTACAAAGGCATATTTTTCAAATCAAGCCTATATATGTCCAACAACATAAAAAGTTTTAGTTCAGCTGTTTTATTTTGTATCTATACAGAAGGTAGTGATTTGAAGAAGGATTTGTTTTGTTATATTTTCAGGACAGCCTTTTACGGCGCCTTAAAGATGAATTTTGCCAGGGATCTGGGAAATCATCAGCTCTGCTAGAGGAGCTTAAAGTTATGGAATCTTATATGGACAAACAAGATAATGAAAGTCCATCAATGGTATGTTATTTAGTTATAAAAGAGATTTTTTCTAAAAATAAGATATGAATTGTTTTAGATTTAAAAAATCAAAAGAATTTTGGTGATATACTATAATCAAAATTATTTCAGATGTATACACTCTGTGACAATGTTATCATAAACTCAGGTATATTCAAGACAGTATAACTGACAACACTTCAGATTTAGGGTGAAACTTCCTTTTTATTTATAAATATAAAATACCTATTGGACCTGTACCCTGACTACTTAATTTTGAATGAAAATTCAAAAATGTTGTCAAGAATTATCTCCCCTTAATCGAGCTGGATGGAGATCTTCCACATTGTAGCTCCTGAAGGTGTGCAGGTATGACAAAGTTTTTTATCATGTTTTCTGGTTTGTCCATTTTTTTTTTGTATGCACATGATTTTGTTTAGGTTCCAAAATTAGTGGAAAAATTAGTCTAAATAAATCTTATATATAGCTACATGTCAATTTATATTTGTATTTTATAGTTATCTAATGGTAAAGTCCCTGACCAGAATGACAGACATTTAATATCAGAACAGTTTGTACAAGGAGAGATACCAAAGAATCCACACTTCACAGTAGTATCAGACTACGATCCTTCTATGTTTTCTAAAAGTAACAGTCCTCGACTGGAACTACAACTGAACAAGGGAGATAATGTCCTTATTACAGGTAAGTTCTATATTTTTAAAAAAGGTTTTCATTTCATAAGGTAACAGTCCTTAATTAGAAATGTGACTTGAAAAAATTGGGATATATTTTCTTGTACAGGTAACTTATCCATTGAAATAATAAGAAATTTATGTTTTTCTTTTAAAAAATCATGTAATATAATTTACTAATGCTTTTGGTAAAAACCATGACAATATTTAGGGAATTAATAAGTAAAAATAAATACAGATATTGTATAAAAAAAAAAAGAACACTTATTGCTGAAAGTAAATAGGAACTATAAAGTAAAGATATGAAAATTAAATGACATAGATTATTGTTTTACAGGTCCATTAGATGACAGAGGGTATTTTGAGGCTGAGGTTAATGGAAAAGTAGGACTGGTACCAGCAGCTTATTTAGGTAGAGCTCCTGTAAATGGCCACCATTTTCCCACAGCTAATGACAGGCGGTGGCAACAGTATGAGAAGCCACCAAACCATCTTGATACCTCACCAGAAAATATTGTTCAGATGTATGGCCAGTTGGTTAAACAAGGGAAATCTGGATGTTCCAGTCCTAAGTTTAATGGATTAAGGAAAACAACAGGTCAAAACATCAAACAAGGTAATAATTTACTAACTGTTGGATATGTTTTAAAAGCAAACAAATCTACAGAAATTATTTGATATTCTGACAGCTTATATACATTTACATTTTGCATATGTTTAATTTTTATATGTTAACAGATTGAAAAATTGTAAATGTTAAGAACTTGCTGAACAGTTTTTATACGACCGCAAAATTTGAAAAAATTTTCGTCGTATATTGCTATCACGTTGGCGGCGTCGTCGTCGTCGTCCGAATACTTTTAGTTTTCGCACTCTAACTTTAGTAAAAGTGAATGGAAATCTATGAAATTTTAACACAAGGTTTATGACCACAAAAGGAAGGTTGGTATTGATTTTGGGAGTTTTGGTCCCAACATTTTAGGAATTAGGGGCCAAAAAAGGCCCAAATAAGCATTTTCTTGGTTTTCGCACTATAACTTTAGTTTAAGTTAATAGAAATCTATGAAATTTTGACACAAGGTTTATGACCACAAAAGAACGGTTGGGATTGATTTTGGGAGTTTTGGTTTCAACAGTTTAGGAATTAGGGGCCAAAAAAGGGCCCAAATAAGCATTATTCTTGGTTTTCGCACAATAACTTTAGTTTAAGTAAATAGAAATCAATGAAATTTAAACACAATGTTAATGACTACAAAAGGAAGGTTGGTATTGATTTTGGGAGTTTAGGTCCCAACAGTTTAGGAATTAGGGGCCAAAAAGGGACCCAAATAAGCATTTTTCTTGGTTTTCGCACCATAACGTTAGTATAAGTAAATAGAAATCTATGAAATTTAAACACAAGGTTTATGACCATCAAAGGAAGGTTGGTATTGATTTTGGGAGTTTTGGTCCCAACAGAATAAGGGGCCCAAAGGGTCCAAAATTAAACTTTGTTTGTTTCATCAAAATTGAATAATTGGGGTTCTTTGATATGCCGAATCTAACTGTCATGACTGTGTATGTAGATTCTTAACTTTTGGTCCCGTTTTCAAATTGGTCTACATTAAGGTCCAAAGGGTCCAAAATTAAACTTAACTTGATTTTGACAAAAAATGAATCAGTTAGGTTCTTTGATATGCTGAATCTAAAAATGTACTTAGATTCTTGATTATTGGCCCAGTTTTCAAGTTGGTCCAAATCAGGGTCCAAAATTAAACTTTGTTTGATTTCATCAAAAATTGAATAAATGGGGTTCTTTGATATACCAAATCTAACTGTGTATGTAGATTCTTCATTTTTGGTCCTGTTTTCAAATTGGTCTACACTAAAGTCCAAAGGGTCCAAAATTAAACTTAGTCTGATTTTAACAAAAATTGAAATCTTGGGGTTCTTTGATATGCTGAATCCAAAAATGTACTTAGATTTTTTATTATGGGCCCAGTTTTCAAGTTGGTCCAAATCAGGATCTAAAATTATTATATTAAGTATTGTGCAATAGCAAGTCTTTTCAATTGCACAGTATTGCACAATGGCAAGAAATATCTAATTGCACAATATTGTGAAATAGCAATTTTTTTTTAATTAGAGTTATCTTTCTTTGTCCAGAATAGTAAGCAAGAAACATCTAATTGCAAAATATTGTGCAATAGCAAGATTTTTTTTTAATTGGAGTTATCTTTCTTTGTCCAGAATCAACTTAAATCTTTGTTATATACAATATACAATGTATATTCACTTTTTACTACCAACTGATAAATTAAAATAATCTTTACCATTCAGTGATAACAAGCAGTTTTTTTACATCTTAATATTTTATGATGTATTTAAATGAGTAGTTATTGTTGCAAACTCCATTAGAAATTTTAATTGAGATTAGTTTTGGAATAAGGGAAAGGGGGATGTGATTAAAAAAATTGGGTTCAATTTTTCTCATTTGAAATTTCATAAATAAAAAAGAAAATTTCTTCAAACATTTTTTTGAGAGGATTAATATTCAACAGCATAGTGAATTGCTCTAAGAGAAAACAAAAAATTTAAGTTCCTTAGAACACATTCATTCTGTGTCAGAAACCTATGCTGTGTCAACTATTTAATCACAATCCAAATTTAGAGCTGAATCCAGCTTGAATGTTGTGTCCATACTTGCCCCAACCGTTCAGGGTTCAACCTCTGCGGTCGTATAAAGCTACGCCCTGCGGAGCATCTGGTTATTGTTTTATTGATTATTTTTATTTGAAGACTCATCCAATTTTTCAAAGATGACTTATTTTTTTTAACATGAATTACACACAATAAAAGCAGTTATGTGGTTTACATCAGCAACTCATCAACACCCATTACCAAAACTAATTTGAGATCAACATAGTCTTCATCAATAGAACAGTGTCTATAAAACATGTAAAGGTCAAAATCATTGAAAAAAATATATAGTTCATAGACATACAGAGGCTATTCAAGATCTGGCTTCAACATTTTTTTTTTTAGTTACAGTCGTTCCTGATCCACCACAAGATTTCCAGGCCGTGGAAACAGAAAGGGGGATAACTCTGTCATGGAAACCTCCTGCAACACCTGTTACTGGATATAAGGTATTATTTTCAAGTCTTTGTGGTTAAATAATAAACCACGGATTCTTAATAATTGGATGTGATTTTGTGGGTAAATTTTTATTTTACACGAAAGCAATATATGACATAAAAGTCCTGATTTTAATGGAAATTTTATCATTTAGTGGTTAGATTCATAATTTGACAGTAACATCTACTTGTACCTATAAATATCATGCAACAACTGACACTCTAGTTACCAGTTTTTCATTGCTTAGAAAAAGAAAAGTTGATGTTAGAGTCTGTGGTGTTAAACCTAACTTTTGGTAGTCATAAGCATGTTACAATAATATCTCTAAATGAGGTTCCTGTTCAATATTTAAGAAAAAATACTGAGTTTCTGACAGTAACTGGTACAACACTAAAACAGGCAGTTCATATTTCAATTTGAATTGCTTTATATAAATAATCTATAGAAAGCTATGAACTAAGCTTGAAATCTTTATAACGTGTATGGTGTTTGTAGATATTTGTGGATGGCAAACTTCACCGACACCTTACCAAAGCAAGCATAACCAGACTGGTCCTCCACAGTATCAGTATGGACAGGGACCACATATTTGGTATCGAGTCAGTCTGTGACAGACAAGTGTCAGAGATTATAGATATCTTCTACGGAGACAACGATTCTAGAGAGGACAGAGTGTTAACAAGTCATGAATTTATTAAGTTACATCAAAGACAATACTTAGGCATCTATGATTATGACCCACAAAAACAGTCTCCTAGAGCTGATACGTCACAGGAACTGGCATTTAGTGCTGGAGATTCCATAACGATATACGGAGAAGAAAGACGGGATGGATACTTTTATGGTTGTGTAAGTAATTGTTAATTACAAAGTTCAGATGAAGATAAAACTTGTACATCATAATATAACTACAAATCTGGAATTTATATGTTTGAAGTCAGCAGATCAGAAACTGTTAAATGTCTTTATGTTTATGAGAAAGCATGCTGATTTGGATTGGAAATAACCTGCAATTCTTAATGTTTTGATCTCTTTTACCACTGTAATCAATTACCCAGAAACAAATAGTATTTTTTTTCTCTCTTTTAGTAAATGTGTGTTCATTGAAGAGATTTGCTTAATGAATATATTAATTGATTTAAACTTTTTAGTTAGTTAAGATTTGTTTTAAGCTTCATTGATTTACATTAGTTAAAGCCTTTTAGTTTATTCATAAGTAAATATGCTTCATTTTTAATTTTTTATATTCTTTTATTTTTAGGTTGATGGACATTATGGTTTAGTCCCGTCTTATTTCGTTGAAGAAATTCCAAAGACAAATAGACAGGTAAATAGTCACATCATTAACCCCTTCTTTAGACATCAGATAGCCTTTTCAGATTCCCACCCTCAACCATACATTTTCATCCAATGCATAAATAGTTAAATACAATAAAGGATAAACCAGTTGTAGACCACATTATCTATATCTTTCATTATAAGTATCTCAAACCAAATTCATGTGACATAAAAATTGGCTTGATATGACGGCCATAGTGTAAAAATTTTAAAATATATAAAAATTCAGCAATAATAGGCCAGACGATCATTCTGTCTACTTAGACCAATCAGTGACATTGGAATCACAACAGTAAGAAGACTAAACAAATAGAAAATTGAAGAGGATCAAAAAGGAAAATTCCTTAAAAGTTGTGCCAAAAATGGGTTAGACAATCAATCTCTGACTGGGTGCTTTCAATATTTATATAAAGTAAATTTATAGGAAATGAAAATATCAATGATACCTGCTTAGGCAAAATTTCCACTAGCAGTCAGTTGCAATCACCCAGGTATGCCAGAGGTGCATTATGCCTGCAAAAGACTCTTTAGTGAATCTTGAGTCTCTAATCAAGACAGTCCAAAAAACAGAGCTAATGTAAAGTAATAGTGCATCAAAATAAAAAATTATGCCAAATATGGATACGGCTAAGGCAATAAAAGCCATACTAAGTTTTAAAAAACCGATTTGTTTAAATTTTTTATGTATACATTAGATTTGATATTATTATTGATTTTTATTACAGAAATTTAATGTTGATTCTCATAAATACAACACTAGATGACATCTCACATAAAGCAGTTAAACAGTGCTACACCCAACTACTCAGGAAGATTAGAATTGGTCACATGATCCAGTGCTGACCAATGACAACAGTGCTATATAAACAGTACTAAAGAATGGGCCACTGTGCATTAGATTCTGTATCATTGTGTTGAGAAATCATTGAAAAAGTGCAATATATAAACATCTTAATTAATTATAACTTTTACTGCCAAACCATTAATATCTGTATTTATTATATGGCATCATTATGATAGTTTAACTTGACTTATTTCATTTTTTGTTTAAACCAACAGCATTGTCAAAGGCCAAACCATACAATTCATTTTAACATAGAAAGGATTGTTATCTTGCCAAAAATAATTTGTTACAGTATCTGCTGATATTTAATTTGTTATCAAACTTTCAAAATGAAAAGTTAGCCCCAAAAATGTTGGTTAGGAAATGGAATTTTTATATATGATTTTTACACAATTTATTGTCTTGTTGTTTAATATTTTGTTAAATTTTGCTATGCAATACATGTTTATGTTTTGATTAAGAAATTATATTTTGTAATCTAAAATATATTTCTAATACTTGTATATTGTTATGAATCAAACATGCTTAAAAGTGTATATTTTGTGAAATATATTTATAAGTAAAGTCTACCATTTTGTGAGTCCATTGCTTCCGATTTAAGTAAATCATTGTCAAATATTTATAAATAATCATTATTTAAGACACCTTGTAAAATCTTCATATTCATTTATAAATCATTTAATGGTTGTATCAATAAAAGAAACATTTCGGTTGTGATAATGATGATATGAATTAATGTTTCAAGGGCACATAACTCTGTTAAAGCATCGAAAGAAGATCATGTGTTTTGCAATCTCTTTGTTACAAAGCTATTTGTTATTTATATATTTTTATAAGTAAGTAATAAACATATTTTATGAAACAGAAACTGTGTGTTCCTTATTTTAAGTAAAAAAGAATAATAGTGAATATAAAAGAAAAAACATCCAAGACTTTGATCAGAAAAAAACAATATCCAATGCTTCAATCAGAAAAAAAAATCAGCCAATGCTTCAATCAGAAAAAAAACACCCAAGAAATAAAAACTTATCATAAAGAGCAACAATGAAAAGTACCTTCTGTATTTTGACCAAAACTGTCAGACCACACCTTTAAATAGAAGAATTGTTCCTTATAAAACACTGATTTTTACAATTTGTGTTCTACTTTGATGGAGTCAAACAGCAAGACTTTATAGTCATGCTGTTTCTGGTCAACTATAGGTTCTGACTGTTCAAACCTTTATTTTTTAGTTTGTGATTAGGTCAGTGTATGGGGAACCACTGACATTTGGTATGCAGTTGTTTTAGCATTAGCTCATCTTATTTCTATTAATGATGATTTGGCCTTTCTCCATCAGTCTTGGTCTATTAACTTTAAAACATTTGTTAGTTTAAATGTTAAACAGAACCACTGATGGTAAATCAGTGATAATTAGTATGCACTTGTAAAAAAGTTGGCATATATTCATTCTATGGTCTTGTGACTTTGGAACTTTTGCTTTGTATACATTTTAAAGTTTGCGATAAATCCATTTTAAGGGTACCATTTATGATAAATCAAAGATATTTTGTATTCAGTTTTATAGGCATTGACACCTCTTTTTGCCAAGGATATTATTTGGCCTTATTGACTATATCAGTTTAATGCAAAAATATTATGCGAGTTATATAGGCTCTTAAGGGCCTCTAGTTTGAATTAACAGTCTATTGAAGTGTCAGGTCAAAGCAGGCTGTCTGCTTTTTTAGAACTTTATAAAAACTCGTCAAAGATGACTGGTTAATAATTAAATATGGCAGACATATGTGTGTGTTCATAAAACAAAAATTGGAAAAAAAATATTTTGCCCATTGAAAACCAAAAACTAGAAAAAAAAAGTTCCACTTAATTTGGATAAGGTTATCTATGCCTTGGAAAGAAAAAAAAACAGATAATAATATTAACTGTTAAAAATATTAACTGCCATTAGAAACTAATCACTCATTTAAAAATCTTCATGTTTTTTTATTAAAACAAAAGAGCAGTGATTCCATCATGGCATATTCTGTTATGGTTCCATATATTGACTGCCAACTCATTACAGCCATGTTGTATCACATGACAGTCATGTGGATGATGTGTTATATGTACACCTTCACTGAAAAGAGAAAAAAAAAGAATTGGCATATATAATGTATCTATATACATTTTGTACTTGTGTGATATTAAACGTCTTATTATGTAACATTACTAGCACAAAACACCATATAAAACCACAATATGTTTTTAATATGACTGATTATTGGTTTCCCTGATTTTGTTTGTGATGAAACTATTGTGTGACTTGTATCTTTTACTTGTTCAAAATAGGGAGACACTAACATAAAGTAAATAAGAGCAAATGTTCGATTTGTTAAAACAATTTTTTTCTGCATCATTAAGTTAAAAAGTTTAAACTTGTGAATATCTATTGTCGATAGCCTTTTTCATATGATTTTAAAAAGTAGTTGTTTGAATTCTATCAATTGATTAATGTAGTCATGTATGTCAGTTTCCTGACTTAGAGGAAAATAACAACAGAAACAGTTATAATTTCATAGTTTTATGTGTTTATACCAATCCTTAGAAAACCGCACAGTTAAGAAGATTGACGGAACGTAGCAGGTAACTAGGGTTAAAACCATCAGGTTGAGTTATGATGCTGATAATAACTACAATAAAGGTACATCAAGATTGTAAATTGTATACCGGTATTCACTTATTAATGGCAGTTACCAGATATCAGTTTTGACTACTTTACATTAACCAGCTGCCTACAGGTATTGACTTCTTGATGACAGTAACCACATTCTACTTCTACATCTACCAATACGCTTCCATCATCAATAAGTTGATTATTTTGCCACTTTTGGATGCGCATTTAAGATTTGGTAGAAGTACTGACATTTATCACCTACCCTTTGGTAGAAGTACTGACATTTATCACCTACCCTTTGGTAGAAGTACTAACATTTATCACCTACCCTTTGGTAGAAGAACCGACAATAACAAGATAGTCGCATTGACTACTTACTGACATTATCCATCTTCCTATATTGACTACTTACTGACATTAACCATCTTCCCGTATTGACAACTGACTGACATTAACCATCTCGCCGTATTGACTACTTACTGACATTAACCATCTTCCCGTATTGATTACTTACTGACATTAACCATCTTCCGGAATTGACTACTTACTGACACTTACTATCTCCCCGTATTGTCTTCTCACTGACATTCACTTTCTCCCCGTATTGACTACTTACTGCTACTAACAATCTTCCCATACTGACTACTTACTGACATTAACTACCTTCCCGTACTGATTTCTTACTGACACTAACTATCTTCCCGTATTGACTACTTACTGACACTAACTATCTCCCCGTATTGACTTCTCACTGACATTAACTTTCTTACCGTATTGACTACTTACTGACACTTACTATCCACCCGTATTGACTTCTCACTGATATTAACTATCTACTCGTATTGACTACTTACTGACATTAACTATCTATCTGTATTGACTACTTACTGACATTAACAATCTTCCACTATTGACTACTTACTGACATTAACAATCTTCACATATTGACTACTTACTGACATTAACAATCTTCTCGTATTGACAACCTACTGACATTTACCATCTTCCCGTATTGACAACTTACTGACATTTACCGTCTATGTTCCCGTATTGACTACTTACTGACATTAACTTTCTTACCGTATTGACTACTTACTGGCACTAACTATCTCCCCGTATTGACTACTTACTGACATTAACAATCTTCCCATATTGACTACTTACTGACATTAACCATCTTCCCGTATTGACTTCTTATTGACACTGACTATCTCCCCGTATTGACTTCTCACTGACATTAACTTTCTTATCGTATTGACTACTTACTGACACTTACTTTCCACCCGTATTGACTTCTCACTGACATTAACTATCTCCCCGTATTGACAACTTACTGACATTACCAATTTTCCCGTATTGACTACTTACTGACATTAACCATCTTCTCGTATTGACTACTTACTGACATTAACTATTTATCTGTATTGACTACTTACTGACATTTACCATCTTTCAGTATTGACAACTTACTGACATTTATCGTCTATGTTCCCGTATTGAATTCTTACTGACAGTTACCATGCATCTTCGCATATTGACAACTTACTAACATTAATCAGATAATTGTATTGACTACTTACTGACAACACTGCATTCCATTTCTAACACATGTACACTTCTCACATAAGTCCCGGTTCACTACAGAAAATCCGTGTGCTATCCATTTTCCACCATGATGACAGCGATGCATTCCAAGTATTCCGAACCCTGTTAATACAGTTGTACTTATGTGTTAAAACATGACCTGATTCGTTACGTTATACATGTAGTATATAAATAAAAGAACTGTATAATTGAAGAAAACATTGAAGAAACTAAAAACTAGGGAGGAGGACAACAATGCTGGTTGGACCAATTATCATCTAAAGCTAGCCTGCAGTTGCTACATGGGTTTTGGTTAATGTTTTGAATTGCTTGAAATCTTATCTTCACGAAGATGTAAACATGAGTTGATTGACTAGCTTAACAGACTGGCACACGGCTTCCGTGTCCCAAGTGGAGAACCCGGCTCGTCAATATTTGTTGCATATCTTATTTAATGGTTTTCATTATTTGAAGAATATAGTGTTAATGAAAGATCTTAGATTGTTTATGTTACAATTTACACCTTTTATAGATTCGGGACGACTTAGGGCTCGGCAAATTGAATAGACACAGTCCTGTCTATTGTTGGGAACTATATGTTGCCCTTTAGATGTCTTTTTTGTCGTTGGGATGCTGTCTCACTGAAGTTTATCCCACATCTTTTTAAATTCACATGTACCTTTCGTACTAGTATTCCATTGCTAATTTCAGTATGATTATATAAAAATAAGGAAATGTAGAATATATCCATTGAGTCAACAATCCGATTTTGTTTAAAATAACAGTAACTTGTTAATTTTTTTTTAAATTCTACATAAAATCTATCGGGCGTATGACATTTGCGCCGATTTTGAAAATTTTATAAAAAAAATCTATCAAATTCAAAAGAGAATGCACGTACAATGCCGAATCTTGACTAGTCATTTTCATATCAGAAATTACATTACCTGGACGAAAAGAACAATGCAGACAGCAATGCCCAGACACCATAACAGTTAGAATTAACAGCATTGTGGTTACTGGTAAAGTAGATTTCATCTTCCTTTCCTATCTGTATACGTCTATATCAGATTTATATGACCGTCGTTTTAGCTATGTGCATCTATGTATGATGCCCTGTTGTTTACCAATACAATGTTATCAAGCTTAAGCATTTTCAAATGATTATTTTTCTTCTTAAGACCATTGCTTAACGTTTAAGAACATGATTTCTATTTGAAACAAACTTTATTATAGGCTAAGCGTATATTGATGAGTGCGATCATTTCAAATGACCATAAGTAAAATGAAAACAATTGTAGTTTAAAAAGCTGTTGTATGTCTTAGTACTTTTTTCGTTTTTACATAGGTCAATAAGTGGACTCGGTAGTTTACTTGGCATATTCATATAATATTTTTCCTACCAAACATGGACACACATTTATATGTACACAGTTTCGACAATAAAGTTTATCGACAGGTTGTAAGTATTCAAAAAGGCACTTATTAGGACCCTTTTTATAGCTGATTAATTTCTATTGTTTTATACATCACAGTGTATGGTCAAACTCTATAAATATCAATCTAAATTTCATATAAAGATAAAAATTTAAATAGAAGTCAGAGAGAAACGTTGCCATTATTTGGAAAAAGATCAATCACCATGAATCAGTCCAATCAAAAAACACCTCCCTACTATAAAAATCAGTATGTTCCTATCAATTCTAAATCCTATTTAATACCAATACTCCTTCTGCCACGTTATAACCTTCATCCTGTACATTCACAATAACACTTCTCGAAAAAAATATGTGTCTACCAAAGGGTCAAAATATAATGATGCTTAATTTATAAATTGGAAACACAAATGTAAACTAATTATGGATTCGAGGATTATGCCAAGGAATAAACAAAACGTTTGAAAAACATTGACACACTTTTCAATTTGGTATGTCATCCTTTTCTTTTCTTTTACATCACCGAAGGTGAATCATCCCCAAGCGTTTACCTGTAATCATAAACAGTTGTTCTGGGTGCCCTTCCGGATCATCGTTTTTTTGTGAAGTTCGTGTTGTTTATAGTCTTTTTTTGGAAGTGGGGTTAATATATAAATAAGAAGATGTGGTATGATTGCCAATGAGACAACTGTCCACAAGAGACCAATGACACAGACATTTACAACTATAGGTCACCGTACGGCCTTCAACAATGAGCAAAGCACATTAAGTCTGTTCTTTGGAAGGAGTTGCCGCTTTATCAAGATTGATGAAAGTCAAAATCGACGAAAAAAAACACTATATAATGTGGGAGTAGATTCATTGTGTCTGAACATAAGACTATAGTTGAGGTGAAATAAGATTGTTCTGAATAATAAAGTTATATTTGTAAGACACTGTTTATTTTTTCGGGTTCATCTCAATTCAATGAATTATAATGTTTTGGATTTTAATCGAGTAAACTTCTAAAATGAATAGGTCTGTTGATATTTAGTTTACCAGAGCACTTGCATTCTGTCGTCTCATGAGGGGTCAAAAAGATGTGGATTCATAAACATTCAAAAAAAGGTACAAAACCGTCTTCAAAACAATATAAAACGTTGACTCTATAACTGTCCAACTCTTAACCACTTTCTTTCATACTAACTTCAATGTGAATGGTAGGCGTAGATACAAGTTTCTTGTTCAAAGTCTGGAAAATCCTACTTATATAGTCCAGGACATTCTGATTTCAGTACAAATACACATTAGGCGGAGGTGTCAACATGCTGACATTGTAAACGATACCGTATTAAGGCTCCAGAATATTGATATTCCATGTACATTCTGTACTACAATGTGCTCTCATGATAACTAGTCAGCCGACTTCTAAGTGTACCCATTTGATTCTGATTTGATACTCAGGCTTTACATGTAATGTTTGATCAGCTTTTATTCAAAGAATTCTTACTCACCTTGGTACTGGTAACATCTTATTTTTGTTTTTGATGGTACAAATTAACCACAAGTTCAATTCAGGAGAAATAAAATTGAAAACGAAAATGGGGAATGTGTCAAAGAGACAACAACCCGACCAAAGGTCAGAAAATTTTGTTTGTATATAGATATACGAATATACATTTTTTTTATTGTATCAAATAAAACATAAATAAATTTCACTTTTCAAAACTTTTTATTTAGTTTTTGTGCCCTGTAGCCGCCACCATATCTATGTATGTTTTTCAGTTCCTTATACATAATTCGATGCAGCATTTTAACTGGCTTTTGTCGACATTCTTCTCCGTCCATTGCGTCACTCGCCCTGGAAAAGAAATGTAATGAAATTTAAAGTATCCGAAAGCAGATTTTGATTTCGGATCTTATGAATAAAAACATGAATATAAACATAGATATCGAAATAAACTCTTCTTCGTATAAGAAACAAAAGAAAAGAAATATGACTACTTTTGTAAGTATAACGCGGGCTATGGACTTGAGCAGTTGAACATGTAAAGCTTTTCATCAAGACAATCATCCGTATTATTATCTAAATTAACGTTCTCTCTACATCAACGTTCTTTCTTAATTTAAAAACGTTGACATTAAATAGTTGCTCTGATTAACTTTTGGACTTTTCTTCAAAGTTTGAGGTTGAACTTTGGAACCGTCCATGCTACTTTTGCCGATCCCTATCTGAATACACTTACGGACAACATCTGAGTAGTCCACTGTGTCTGCAGAAACAACTCATACAGTTTATCATTTTGGTTTTGTCATTGGGTATGTAGTCTCCTCCATAATAACAACCAAATGGAAAGGACACTATCTTGTAAAACAAAACAATACATGCATCTTAAAGAATTATAGAATAAATAAACAGAATATTTGAAGCATTCAAATATACATTTCTCTGTTTACTAAGGGAATGTTCATAGACAAGGAGTATAATGTGCTTTTATCAAGATAAAACAAATATTAAAAAAAATATTTATATACAAAAACGAAGATATCCCGCTCTGTGCTTGATTTGATCGTCTATATGTATGGTAATATTTTATCTATCGGGAGTAAATTCATTGTAATTTTTCACTGTCGGAATCATCTTGTAAAACATCACCAACACATCTATAACTAAAATAAGATGTTGATATGTGCCTGTGATTTGCTACAAGCTACATGTTTGAATGAACTGATCAATAGTTTCTGAAGGTGGCGCTTTCTTCTTTTTCGTGGAGCTTAAATGGTTTAAAATGAAAGTGTACATACCTTGCTTTTCGTAATACATGCACCAAGAGTAGCATTGTTTTTCAATTAGTACATAAAATAAAACAAAAATAAAAAACTTCATCACGTCGTAACTTCATCGATATTTTCGCTTCATAATCCATCGTAATACTATGAAGAATTGTACTTTGTAGCGGATTAAAATCATTCCAACCTGTTACACCAAATACGCAATAAAATAGTAATGTGTTCGGGTTTAACAATGAATGTTAAAACAAATAAGGCGACTCCTCCATTTAACAGTGTGCAATTTATTTTACGCGTGTCTCTAACGAAGAGTGTGTGGTCTATGTCTTAGAAACAAAGCGTCAGAGAATCTCCTCAAACTTAAGTTTGGCACGTTGAACCGCGCACGTGTAAGAGAGCACCGACATAAAAAGATGCCTTCTTGGATTCATAATTAAATTGACCTCAAGTCCCGTACTGAAGATGATATTACCTAATAAAACATCATGTATCTTAGCATAGACGAATCCAGCGAGAGGGGGGGGGGGGGGGTGGGGTTTGGTTGATTATATAGGGAATCACTGAAGCATGATTGGAGCGGCCTCATTTCGCACTTGTATATATCTACAAATGGATGGATCTTTATACTCGTTATCTGAATTACAGAGATAAGATACAAAATGCACGTGTTAATACATAAATAATAGTTCTGTAACCAGTTGGATAGACTTTAATTGAAGTATAATTTTTAATAAATCTACAAACTTTATGGTCAAATAATATTCTCTGCTGTGAATACTTTATTGAATTTAAGACTTTTGATATATGTATAGAACTTGTGTGTTAAATATCTATATCGCTTTAAAAAAAAAAGGGGGGGTACTAGACATTACATATTAATGGAATATATCGCTGATATTAGGAGAGAAGAAATTGTGGCATAATCTATCTAGTTTTGGAACATTATGCCATCACATGTCTCCACTCGCAGGCAGTGATTGCTACATCTTGTACATAATTTCATATTGGTTTCATTCCTGGCTATATGCTATTTTAAATAGCTTCATGTAACCAGTGCTTTCTTCTCCTGCTGAATTTTAAAACTTGATATAACTTCATTGATTTTTTCTGAATTATTATTCGTGTTCAAGATTTTAAAAGTGCTTTTATTTCAAGAGAATGTTAAATATTTTAAGATAATGCTTTTTTTATTGGAATTTATTTTGTGTTAATCTTATTAGATAAGCATGTGTTCTAATATCTTTATTTTGATGTGTATTTTTCTTATATGGTTCTTTTTTTTTATTGTAATGTCTTGTACATGTATGTATGCTATTGTCGATGGTTAAAGCTATCTTAAGGTCACGTTAATTGTTAACTGTACATTTGTGCAAGCTCTTAATAAAATGAACTTGCTTACTTGCCTACTTAATTTGAAAGGTCGTCACTCACAACAATGATTCGAATAAAAGACACATTGAATAAGCGTTAGGTGGTAAAAAATATACAATTCGCACTCTGGACTCATGGTATCTTTTTAATAAACCAACGATTGTGCATTGTATATCCTTTATTGAACGCTATTTAAGACAGAAACCAACAGCTAATTAGGTGTTATGGTGTAAACTTTGGTGGCATATCATTCTGTAGTGTGACATTTATTCCTCAAGTGAATCTTCGGCAAACCAAAAACTATGGTCTCAAAATTGACAATTGCTATCAACTAAAAGGGAGAAGGTACCAAGGGAACAGTTTGGGAATTTGGATGGTGGCTACGACATGTGGAAAAAGATACTACATACGAGTCATTCAATGTTTTTTTTTGTCTGTGCAGGTTTATTTAATACATTTTAACACTGATTTGTTACTATTTTTGTGATCTTTGTGTTAGTCCACGACAATGCCATTTGCTTGCACTCAGTGCATTGGTTGTTGCCTGGTTGAATTAAACCAAACAATGTTAGCACTGCATTTTTGCGTAGGCTGTGTTTGACATTCTTTCTCTGTTTTGGGGCATTACAGCGGTCAAGAAAAATTATGTATCACTGTTTTGTTTGGCGTTCAAAAGAAAACCAGACTGTTTTATATTTAAAAATAGTCTTTTTTAATGAAAACATAATAAAAAGAATTTGCTTGGTTTAAAGACCATATTTCGCTAAGTTCTGACGATCCAGAAATTGTATTTTGAAAAAAGTATTTAATACAAGTTAAATAATTCCACTATCTTGAATAAAGATAAGGCAATTAAATATAAAGCAAAACAAGTCGGAGTTGTACATAGCATGATAAACTTTTTTCTTTAAAATATTTTCATCAAATGAATGTTAAATTATGTCTCAACAGCATACGAAAAAAATCTGTTCAAATCAAATAAAGACAGGGAAACATTATTATCCAACCATAGCAAAGATTGGACACTCTATGGTATGATCCTTTTTCTTGACCACTCTAGCATAGCATCCATCCATTACTATCTCACAATCATCTGGGAACTCTGTCGGTCTACCTGCAGTTCTGTAAATATATATACTTTAATGAATGAACATTATTTTTTTTTACCAAATTCTTAACAAATATCAGAGGGTAATTAAGTATACATTGTGTTTTTGTTGTTGGGATGCTGTCTCATTGACATATACCCAAACCTCTTATCATTCTGATAAATTCGTCGATTCCGTTTTTGATGAAAGTAAACATTGTTTTTCACAGATTACAAATGAAAAATGGTATTTTAAGCATGTTATAATTGTACAGCAAATAGCGTCAAAGTATAGATTGTATACATACGAACAACAAGTATAGATTGTATACATACGAACAACAAGTATAGATTGTATACATACGAACAACAAGTATAGATTGTATACATACGAACAACAAAGTATAGATTGTATACATACGAACAACAAAGTATAGATTGTATACATACGAACAACAAGTATAGATTGTATACATACGAACAACAAGTATAGATTGTATACATACGAACAACAAAGTATAGATTGTATACATACGAACAACAAAGTATAGATTGTATACATACGAACAACAAGTATAGATTGTATACATACGAACAACAAAGTATAGATTGTATACATACGAACAACAAGTATAGATTGTATACATACGAACAACAATCGATTCCAGTAGCAACACATGCACAGTCTACACAATCAGGAGTCCACACTGTTACACTTCCCTTGGATGGAATAAGGAAGCCTATCTTATCATAGTAGCAGCCTGTAATCAATACATAACTTTATTAACTGGAAGATTCCACAAATAGTATATAACTATATTCAAAAGTCACTGGAAGATTCCACAAATAGTGCATATTTTTTCTAAGACGTTCGAACAACCTACCAATTGCTGACAAAAAATCTTTGGACTCTTTTTTTAATTCAGTAATGAACATAGTTGATATACGTATTCAACATTTTAAAGAACATTTTATTCTTAACAATAACCACAATAAACCTATTTCTCGTATCAAACATAAACCAAAAGAACTAGTCAAAGAATTTGTTTTTGTTCCGGCCGATAAAGCTGCTAATAATATTGTTATTGTTTGACGAAAATTTTACATTGAGGTTCTGAGAAAAGAAATCACCAATTCACCAACATTCCAACTGACTCCATTTTCAGAAAACGACATCTGTAACAAACATACACTTTTAGCTGTCGCTTTACAAGCAGAACCAAATACAATGAAAGTTCCGAAGCTACACAAAACACCTTACAAATATAGATTTATTTCGTCTTCAAGCCATTGTTCCACTACTAAATTGTCTATTCTTCTTACCAGTACACTTGGTATAATCAAAAACCTGATAATAAATTGTTCAAATAAGGCCTTCGAAAATAGTGGAATCAATTCCTTTGGAGTGTCAAGAACTCGTTGGAAATACTTGATAAATTGCATGCTTATATTGGTGATTTTGAATCCGTTCAAAGTTTTGATTTTTCTACCCTATATACCACATTGCCTCACATTCTCATTAAGAAAAATTCACACACCTAATTAAATGGGCATTTAAAAAGTCAGAATATATATGTTCAAACTCTTTTAGGTAATTTTTTAGTATCAATAAACAAAAAAACTATGTACATTAATTGGACATGCTTGTTGGCATGACACGGGTTATGTTCTTCTCATATATGTTATGATGGTATGATACTAAACCCCTAACGGCAAGGATTGTACCTGATGTTCATATGATGAAATCATAATCTAATAGTCAGTTTAATTGAAGTCTGGAGCTGGCATGTCAGTTAACTGCTAGTAGTCTGTTGTTATTTATGTATTATTGTCATTTTGTTTATTTTCTTTGGTTACATCTTCTGACATCAGACTCGGACTTCTCTTGAACTGAATTTTAATGTGCGTATTGTTATGCGTTTACTTTTCTACATTGGCTGGAGGTATAGGGGGAGGGTTGAGATCTCACAAACATGTTTAACCCCGCCGCATTTTTGCGCCTGTCCCAAGTCAGGAGCCTCTGGCCTTTGTTAGTCTTGTATTATTTTAATTTTAGTTTCTTGTGTACAATTTGGAAATTAGTATGGCGTTCATTATCACTGAACTAGTATATATTTGTTTAGGAGCCAGCTGAAGGACGCCTCCGGGTGCGGGAATTTCTCGCTACATTGAAGACCTGTTGGTGACCTTCTGCTGTTGTTTTTTTTCTATGGTCGGGTTGTTGTCTCTTTGGCACATTCCCCATTCCCATTCTCAATTTTATTTGATACTATATCTGCCCTTGAATTTTTACTAGATAACATTCTTGTTCCCTTTGGGGATTACGTATATCGTCAGGTCATCGGAATTCCAATGGGGCCATACTGTGCACCAATTAATGCGGACCTGTTTTTGTAATGCTATGAGTTACAATTTATGACAAAAATCAGCAAAGACCCATCGAAACAACATCTGATAAACAAATTTAATAACACTTTTAGATATTTGGATGATATTTAAGCTCTCAATAATGACGACTTAAGTATGTATACTAAAGAAATTTATCCTGTTGAACTTACTTTAAATAAAGCTAATACTAACAATGACCACTGCCCTTTCCTCGATCTTGATATTTATATCATTAACGGAAAGCTTAATACTAAAATTTATGATAAAAGAGATGATTTTTCATTTTCTATCGTTAATTATCCATTTTTATATAGTGATGTTCCCTTGTCACCATCTTACGGTGTTTATATACCTCAACTTGTACGATTCGCTCGTGTATGTAACTACGTTTTAGATATTAACGAGAGAAATTTATGTATTACTGAAAAATGATTACACCAGGGTTTTCGATATCACAAACTAGTCAAAACATTTACTAAATTTTATCATCGGTATAAGGACATCATTCGTAAATATAGCTCAACATGCAGACTTCTTATACGTTCAGGTATTTCACATCCAATTTTCTTATGGAAATATTCTTTATAAAGCACAAAAATGTCAGTATTCACCTCAGGAGCTAACAAAACCTTTAAATAGACTTATTAAGAAGGGATATAGTTACGATACTGTTGCCAGGTCATTAAAGGTTGCATATTTTGGCGTTAATTTTGATTCACTTATTGGGTCTTTGCATCGGAACTGAACACATTTATTTAAAACAAGTTGTTGGCATGACACGGGTTATGTTCTTCTCATATATGTTATGATGGTATGATACTAAGCCCCTTATGGGAAGGATTTGCCTGATACTCATATGATGAAGACATAATCTTTCAATCAGTTTAATTGAAGTCTGGAGCTGGCATGTCAGTTAACTGCTAGTGGTCTGTTGTTATTTATGGTTTTTTTTCTTCTTTGGTTACATCTTCTGACATCAGACTCGGACTTCTCTTGAACTGAATTTAATGTGCGTATTGTTATAGTTGCATTTACTTTTCTACTATACATTGGCTAGAGGTATAAGGGGAGGGCTGAGATTTCATAAACATGTTTAACCCCGCCGCATTTATGCGCCTGTTCCAAGTCAGGAGCCTCTGGTCTTTGTTAGTCTTGTATTATTTTTAATTTTAGTTTCTTGTATACAATTTGAAGTTTAGTATGGCGTTCATTAACACTGAACTAGTATATATATGTGTCGAGGGGCCAGCTGAAGGACGCCTCCGGGTGCAGGAATTTCTCGCTGCATTGAACCTGTTGGTGACCATCTGCTGTTGTCTAATCTATGGTCGGGTTGTTGTCTCTTAGACACATTCCCCATTTCCATTCTCAATTTTATTTTTATCACTATTGTTCAAGACATTTCCTGTGTTGAAGACCCATTGGTGGCCTTGCTTGGGCTGTTCGGTCGGGTTGTTGTCTCTTTGACATATTCCCCATTTCCATTCTCAGGTTTATTTGAACATCCGACATATAGTTCCTAGCTTTATCAAAGTTATTCAAACTTCTACATCAGCAGCGGATGCAGCATCTGTTTCGCCTTAGAAATTTCATTTCGCGAAAGTTGCAAAATGCATCGATTTCGTTTTTTGCGAACAGAAAATATCAGAGGCTCATCACGTGGAAATTCGGGTAGTGTCATAATTGCAAGTATTTTGCTCAGTCTTCATGTTTTTTTTAAGTTGTAGAGACTATTGTTTGTCTTTCCGTTGTTTTTTTATGTTGTACAGACTATTGTTTGTCTTTCCGTTGTTTTTTATGTTGTAGAGACTATAATAATTGTTTGTCTTTCCGTTGTTTACATTTTTTGCCATGGCTTAGTTAGTTTTTCATCGATATGTAAGTGTGAATATCTATTTGGTATTTTTTTACCCTCTTTATTTTCTTTCTTTTTTAAATATTTCTTTTGTCGGTTATCGTCCTTTTCCCTGATTTTGGCTATTGTCTTGAGATGTCCTTTTGTTAATTTACGAATTATAATTAAAATTTGAAAACTTCGTCTTTTCTTGGCATTCAAACCTATCACCTAAGTTTTAATTCCCATACTTTCTGTTCCCTATTTTTTGTTTGTTTACCCAAGCATAACATCTCCAAAACACTTCAAACGGAATTCCAGAAATAACTTACCTTTTTGTTGAATCATAAAACAAGCGCCCGTACACAGCCTAAATGAAACAGACAAAATACATAGCAAAACAAAAGCCCTCATCCTGCTATCGTGAGAGTGTCAAACCGATGAATAATGTCTATTTTCCTTACACTGTTTTATAGCGTTTTGGGATCACATATAATCCAAGTTTATTCGAAATCAAGTGTGTAATATGTCTTAAATACGTTATCCCTATTGATGCTAGTTTTAGTTACTTTTATTTTATTAATAAGGTTAAAAATAAAGAGAACTGTTACCTAAATACTCTGTTGTGATTAAACTGTGCATAGCGTCATCTTGAATCGAACTAAGAAATAGTTCAGGGCCTCCTATATTTCACCCAAATCCGTATCTCAACAGGCATATATATATATATAGTAGTTAAGCTTTTATCTATAGTGCTCACTAATGATACCACCGGTACTATAAGTATTTGTCAAACTTCAAGAAGTATGCCAAAGAGCATCACATGATAAAGCATGCTCACATGAAGCCTGCTATAAATAAACGAAGCCTGGACTTTTTTGTTGACAAAATGCGTCGAATAATCCATATACATGGCCATTACGTGTAAGAATATAGAAGTATTCGGCAATCAGGAAGTTAACGAGCAATAAATGTGAAAAGCAACACACAGAAAAGCATATTCATTTGAAGCTTGTCAACATCTGACTTGTTGTTCCGCTGAAAAGTGCGACGAAAATTTAATTGGGATGAATGTACGTAAACCACCAAACGTCCAACGTTGGGCTAGTGACTAGTGTATTAAAAGATTTTATGTGCACGTTTGTGCATTTTCCCAAACCAAAAGTCTTTGAATCACATTTGGCAATATAAATGATTGTATAATAGAAATCTGAGAGTACTATAACACACTTTTTATAGTGGTCTCAGTAGAGAACACATTTAAAATGGGTTTCATAAGTTTATAATTATTACTGTTCAGATGAATTCCGACTACAGTTTTATTCATAATAACTTTGGCACAACAGTTGGCGAATCACAGTGAAATACTATCGCTTAAGAATCTTCATAATACTAATTTGCCAAATGTTTTGTTCTTAATTGGTCAGACCAAAAATTAAATCAAAATTTCGAATTTTATCTTTAGGAAAGGCAATTTGAAAGACAGGACTCTGCATGAGTGTTTACCCTGATAACCAAAACTGTACCTTTCACTGCTAAAATTTCTTTCCAAAAATAAAAATAGATCGAAACAAAAATCACGATATTCTTTTATCACATACAGATCATGGACTAAGGTTTTATTTGGTTCATTTTTCTTAGTTGTACCAGGAACATATATATTGACTATATTTTATATATTTTATACTGAAAAGCCCATCAGATTTATTTCACGTTAGAACAAAACTGTTCCCAGGTTGTACCAGTTTATTTCGAATGGTCTTATTATACTTTCATGCACTGTCCTATATACAAATTATCTTGTTTTCCCGTTTTGACGGTTTTCAATCGTCACATGTTTACACGTCTGAATAACATTTTTAAGGGTAAAAAGTTCACAAGTCATCGGAATCTTACTTGACATGTTTATGGTTAGGCTGTTTATAAGTATAAGCATTAATAATCCTATTATTTAGTTGATTTTATTTACAACAGGAAATACAACTTTTTCTTTTGAAATAATGCTTGAATTAAAACTGATTTGTTGATTTACACTGTGCCAGATCAGGGACTTTCTATACTAAAGTATAGAAAGTCCCTGGCTAGATGTAAGGACAACTTAGTGTTTTTCAAACCAGCGTAGCATTATCATAATTAACATTTAATTTAGCTAGTGGTAACAAGAAGCACAGAAAAGAAATAAGGTACATGTAGATAAAAAAAATCCGTAAAACATACAATGATTTAAAAATAAAAGAAGAAAAATGATAAAGGATAAGACAGGTTTTGAACTTACCGAGATATTCTCTGATAGGAAATAATCAGTTCATTAGAAAAATGATTTTGAAAATTGAGGTCAAAGTAAGACGAACCCTGCAAGGCAGATATGTTCCACTTACCAACTATAATGTTCATGTTGCTTAAAAAGAATTAGAAAAACGGACATAACCACAATTGAATTAAGCAATGAACCATGAAATTGAGGCCAAGGTCAGATTAATCGTACCATACGGACATGTACATCTTTCAATCATTCCATACACCAAATATAATTGACATGTTGCATACAGTATGTGAGAAACAGTCCTAACCTCGTAACATAATGATGACCAACAAATTATGAAAATTAGGTTGAGGTCGGTGGAAACCCTTACCTACGGAAATGTACACCATACAATCAATCCACTTACAAAATATAGTTGACCTATTGCTTCTAGTTTCTGAGAAACGAACATAACCACAAAACTTTACATTGACCAATAAACCAATAAAATAAGTGAATTTGTGCTCTACTGTTCATTAATGATACTCTCGCCCGCCAACAGTATAAGGTAAAGTACAGGAATTGTTGAATGATGAATTTGAAAACGCATCACACTGTATAGACGACTCAAAAAAATCATGAAACAAAATTTCAGAAATCCATGTAATGTAGTTAATGAGAAGAATGCCACGAAAAATATACATGGGACAGATGTAAGAACTGATGGATAGACGAACAGACAAAGGTGAAACGGTATAACCCCAATTTTTTAAAGCAGGGTATAATTAGGGCAAGGTTAGATGAACCCTGCTATACAGACATGTACACCTTCATTTTTTCATCATTTTTATACAATCAATTCAGATCTCCAATATTGTTAAGCTGTTGCACATACACTAATGAACCATCTACATGATGTCAGATGAATCCTGTGTGAAAGACATGTATACCTTACAATCATACAATATACCATCAACATGATGTCAGATGAATCCTGTGTGAAAGACATGTATACCTTACATTCATACAATATCACAGATATTTACCAAAATATTAGTATGGTTATTCAGTTAGATCATAAACCTAAATTAGGTTATAATAATAAATCAAGATTCTTCATAAGTTGTTGTCATAAAATCTCTGCTTTTATTTTGATTTTTTGTTAAAGTATCTTTGTAACCTTGACCATGGACATGTAAATCTCAAACCCATTAAAATGATGGATACATGTGGAACGTCCAGCAGCAAGATATATACATATTCAGGACAAGAACATGTTAATATGATATGAATAGCAGCCCTGCTTTTGTACTAAACTGCAAAGCTGAGCCAGATTTTTAATCTGCTAGTTCACAATGTAACAGTTCTCAGGAAGACATATTACCCTTAACCCTTTTCTGCACTGTTATGGATCTATCTTAGTTTCTGTGACCTTAACCAGTTGCTGTTTAACAGAAAATCTGTGTTAAAAATATTCTTTTTTCATATAAAAACGTTACCAAAAGTTAGGTTTTAATCCTAGACTTTATCCTTTCATAAACAATAAATTTGGGTAACTGGTGTGGCAATTATTGTATGAAATTTTATGGTTACAAGCACCCATTACCATCCTTCCTAGTAAACAAGTCATCAAATACAGTTATATTTTGCAGTTTTGTGACAAGAAGAAAAGTTTGTGAAACTAAGTATTTGTCTTCATACTTTCCAAACCATATCATATGAAATGATAATAAAATCTTGTGCCCAAGCTTTGCTTACATGGATGTGACAATGCTTGGTTTCAATTTCTGTTCTGGCAATTATGATAAAAGCCAATGAAATTTTAGCATTTAAATTGTTGAAGGTGTGTATCATTACTACAAAACCAGTATCTCAAAAGGTTTCTAAAAGGAAATAGAATGTGGAGATGTCCACCATTGTTAGCTAAGTGTGGCCATAGGATTTCTATAGAGATGTCACACCCTTGTAAGCCAAGTGTGGCCAAAGGATTACTATAGAGATGTCACACCCTTGTAAGCCAAGTGTGGTCATAGGATTTCTATAGAGATGTCACACCCTTGTAAGCCAAGTGTGGCCATAGGATTACTATAGAGATGTCACACCCTTGTAAGCCAAGTGTGGCCATAGGATTTCTATAGAGATGTCACACCCTTGTAAGCCAAGTGTGGCCATAGGATTACTATAGAGATGTCACACCCTTGTAAGCCAAGTGTGGCCATAGGATTTCTATAGAGATGTCACATCTTTGTACACCTAGTGTGGCCATAGGATTTCTATAGAGATGTCACACCCTTGTAAGCCAAGTGTGGCCATAGGATTTCTATAGAGATGTCACACCCTTGTAAGCCAAGTGTGGCCATAGGATTACTATAGAGATGTCACACCCTTGTAAGCCAAGTGTGGCCATAGGATTACTATAGAGATGTCACACCCTTGTAAGCCAAGTGTGGCCATAGGATTTCTATAGAGATGTCACACCCTTGTAAGCCAAGTGTGGCCATAGGATTTCTATAGAGATGTCACACCCTTGTAAGCCAAGTGTGGCCATAGGATTTCTATAGAGATGTCACACCCTTGTAAGCCAAGTGTGGCCATAGGATTTCTATAGAGATGTCACACC
Source organism: Mytilus edulis (assembly GCF_963676685.1). NCBI lineage: Eukaryota > Metazoa > Mollusca > Bivalvia > Mytilida > Mytilidae > Mytilus > Mytilus edulis. Next base: position 86,331,564 of record NC_092347.1, on the reverse strand, counting down.
CTTGTAAGCCAAGTGTGGCCATAGGATTTCTATAGAGATGTCACACCCTTGTAAGCCAAGTGTGGCCATAGGATTACTATAGAGATGTCACACCTTTGTACGCTTAGTGTGGCCATAGGATTACTATAGAGATGTCACACCCTTGTAAGCCAAGTGTGGCCATAGGATTTCTATAGAGATGTCACACCCTTGTAAGCCAAGTGTGGCCATAGGATTTCTATAGAGATGTCACACCCTTGTAAGCCAAGTGTGGCCATAGGATTTCTATAGAGATGTCACACCCTTGTAAGCCAAGTGTGGCCATAGGATTACTATAGAGATGTCACACCCTTGTAAGCCAAGTGTGGCCATAGGATTTCTATAGAGATGTCACACCCTTGTAAGCCAAGTGTGGCCATAGGATTTCTATAGAGATGTCACACCCTTGTAAGCCAAGTGTGGCCATAGGATTTCTATAGAGATGTCACACCCTTGTAAACCAAGTGTGGCCATAGGATTACTATAGAGATGTCACACCCTTGTAAGCCAAGTGTGGCCATAGGATTTCTATAGAGATGTCACACCCTTGTAAGCCAAGTGTGGCCATATGATTCCTATAGAGATGTCACACCCTTGTAAGCCAAGTGTGGCCATAGGATTTCTATAGAGATGTCACACCCTTGTAAGCCAAGTGTGGCCATAGGATTTCTATAGAGATGTCACACCCTTGTAAGCTAAGTGTGGCCATAAGATTACTATATCAATCAGACTGCCATCCATTCTTCTTAAAGTACCAGCATATTATATTTTCTTACAAAACAGAAAGTAAATTTAACTAACATTTATTTCTCATTAATATCTCAGTATCAAAATGTATTATGAACAGAAGTATATCTACATAACTAGTCGTTTTATTCAGATAATGTATGATAAAAACATTCCATCTTTGTCACGTCTGTCTGACTTTGGCAGTGTTCATTAAAGCTTTGTTTGTCAAAAGAGATCTTAAGTTGGATGATGGTTCTGGCAGTTTGGATCCTGAAAAAGAAAATAATATGAGAATGTATAAATTTAATCTTTATAAAAATATAAAGCATATTTGTTTATAACAGTTTACAATGACCAACATAGTTTTGAAACATTTGTTATACAGCATTACATTTTTAATAACATCTCATTAACTTTTAGTGTTTTTTAATTAACCTTTAACAAATTCTTTTCTAAAAAAAAATTGTTCCATCTTGGTTAAAATCATTTGTGGTATTCACAAAATTCTTTATGTAAAGATCATATTATGGTTATTAAGCAGAGACTTTGTGGTATTGTCAAACAAGAGTTTAATGCTACTTCAGAAAGTTCATCAAAATGTTTTTTGTAAAGATATATGATATCCAATTTTTCTTTGCAGTCATATTTGTGTAAACTCATACATGAAATTTATAAAAAGTGTATTATCAAATTAAGATTGTCAACACATAATCTAGCTATAGAGAAGGAAAGGTATTCTAATGTTAATAGAAACCTTAGAACCTGTACATTGTGTATTGATGATATTGAGGATGAAATGCATTTTATTTTATCTACCATGTCCATTATATTCAAATTTGCTTGAAAGTTTGATAAAACCATATTATTGGCGTAAGCCATCTGTTTATAAACTTTTACAATTATTAAGCACTAGAGTGAGGTGCTTATTTTCGCCATAAATTTCCATGTTTTCTACAGTTTATGTTCAGGTCTATATGTTTTTGAAGTAAACTGATATTTCTATATGAAGATAACTTCAAATGCGAAATATTCTTAAGCTTGAAAAGGTGTTTGTTTGAAAATAATCATCTGAAAAGTTAGATTAAAGGGTGTTTGAAATTTCTTGAAGTTTTGTCAATGGGGGACACATACTCGCCGTTTTTACACATCTATTTAAAACCAAATAACTGTAGCTTTAAACAATATTTATCAAATCAATTTCATTATAGATAAATAGCAGACATTTCAAAGGTGTAAAGAACTGAAATTTAGGGCAATCAAGTCAAAGAATAATTAAGAAATACTTCGTTGAAGTCGTGTTTTTCATTCAGGAAATTAGCCGAAATTGTTGTCTGTTTTTGGGTCCTTTGCGGTAATTGCCGAATCTTTGTCTCAGTTTAAAAAAAATAATCATGTTTGTTATAAAAATATAATTTACCGGCATATTTCTTCATTTCAGCCATCCTTTGAAGTTTTTACACCCCAAAATCATATAACGGCGATAGTGATTTTTACTTTTATTCCATATTTATGGCAAGTAGTTAGTGTACTCGAAACCTGACAACATTTTGTGCCTTTACTCAGCCAGACTACATCTATATATATGTTGATGATGCCTTTACTCAGCGAGACTACATCTATATATATGTTGATCATGTCTGGTTTGTTTATTGTTGTAAAGCTATTTTTCTCAGTCTCGTAGGTCTGTAATAATGACTAAGTTAATCCTGTTATCTTATTTTGTACTGAATACTCCCTTTACTACATACATATATGCGTAACAAATTTTATCATCTCAGTAAACAAAGCAAGTTTCTTGACTAACTCAAACTTATTTAAAACAATTTTAAGAGCTGTATAACCTACCATTATTTAATACAATTTTAAGAGCTGTATAACTCACCATTATTTAAGACAATTTTAAGAGCTGTGTGACTAGTTGTAGGATCAAGGGCATCCATTTCTACAGTGTCTGCATTTTTGTTGATTTCAAATTTGACCCATCTGTATCCTGTACAACGTTTAGAACCAGGACAACTTTGTATTAAGTTTTGTGTAACGGGATGTGATAAACCAAAGAAATCAGCTCCTTTTCCTGTTTGTTCTAAAAATTCTAATTTTCTGAAATCAGAAAAGATTGCATTATTATACATATGATTTGTTTACGTTTTCATATCCTTAAGCATGTTTAGACTAGATAAGACTTGGGAGTTCATTTACTATTGATATTCCCACTTGTGCAAGTTGTGCAAAATTGTATTACATCAGTTCCTATTTTTACATTTTTCTAACTTTCCCCTACATATAACCTATTATAGTTGTCTGTCACCACCTGGTCTTCTATTTTCTGAGATATTTTCTTACTGTTATTTCGACTTTTGACAAGTTCTTCCAGATAGTTATAAATTTAGACACTTGTAATTGTGTGATAACACTTGGCATTTCATATATTTGTTCCTTTTAAAAAATTTGGTCTAGAGAGAACCTATATTTTAGTATAATGTGCTGTTGACCTGAATATTTAATTGTAAGTTTATTTCGTAAACTATGCCAACCATTCAATGAACCATGACCAAATAATCTTCAAGGAAGTGAGATATGACAATGCTAATATCAGTGTATACTATTGACTTATATGAAAGAGGTTCTCCTTAAACTGACGTTATTACAAACTTGAACATGTACACTAAACAAAAGTTTCAAAGTGTATAGAACATGGCTGATGGGTGGGCAAGATTGTATCTCAATTGAAAGTCTAGTTTTCTTTTTATCTTTGTCAAGCAGAGACAAATAAAAATTACAACTAATATCATTTACTAAGTGTCCTGTGTATTGTCCAGTGGCAAATGTGTCATGCATATTTAGAACAAGTAGTAATATTTAAACCCTCCCTTTAACCATTAAAAAAAGACCCTGAATATGAAGATCCTCGTTGAACTTGACTTTGATGTCATATTTATCACACCAGCACTTACTTGTTTTTCTTAACTGCTTTAATTAGTTGATTATGACAATCAGATATTGATCTGCTATAGAATACCACACCAGGACTCTCTTCTGATGCTATCTCAAACTACAAAGACATACAAAGTATAAAATACAACCGAAGACATTTTTTATGATGCAATCTATCTATGAAAATATACACAAACTACATGGATCTAGTGTTTCTGTTAGATATGGATATTCTACCTACAGAGGGTTGTGTGTTTTGTTACCCAACTATTGATAGAGACCAAGTTTTTTTTCAATATTAAAAATTGATTCATTGAATGATTCAGTTATCTTCCTTGGTACAAATGTGAACAATCTCACGGTAGTGCTCCATACAAATGTGAACAATTCCATGGTAGTGCTCCATACAAATGTGAACAATCTCATGGTAGTGCTCCATACAAATGTGAACAATCTCACGGTAGTGCTCCATACAAATGTGAACAATCCCATGGTAGTGCTCCATACAAATGTGAACAATCTCACGGTAGTGCTCCATACAAATGTGAACAATCTCATGGTAGTGCTCCATACAAATGTGAACAATCTCATGGTAGTGCTCCATACAAATGTGAACAATCTCATGGTAGTGCTCCATACAAATGTGAACAATCTCATGGTAGTGCTCCATACAAATGTGGACAATCTCATGGTAGTGCTCCATACAAATGTGAACAATCTCATGGTAGTGCTCCATACAAATGTGGACAATCTCATGGTAGTGCTCCATACAAATGTGGACAATCTCATGGTAGTGCTCCATACAAATGTACAAGGGGTCAATATACAGAATATGTGCACATACATATGGTGTTCCAAATTTAAAGAAATAGATGACACAGATAAACACTTCAGATCTTAAATAAATTGTATGAAATTAAAGACAAACAATGTTTTTTTTCATATATACATTCAAAAATACTTCATTCTAGATAACATTTGTTCATTGAACCAGGACAAACATTACAATCAATGACAACTAGATTCCCTGAACAGAGTAAAATATCCTTTTGATATATCACATCACATATCCAGATTCTTTGAACCACAAAAATGTGAGTTTACATTTATTCTAAAAATGTTATATGGTAAGAACATATATACTTAGTTTTTAGTTGTAGTAACCACAGCATCATGGTAAACTCTGTTTAACAAAACATATAATTGCTTCTTTAGCGACTAATAAAAATACTAATGTTACTTAGGGGGAAAAATTTTCTTTGCAATTTCAATACAGATGCTTTCCAGCTATCCCCTTGTAACCATGAAAAAGCAGATACACGAATGTGTGTCGTTAATAAGCTGAAAATAGTTGATAAATGTAATAGGTTATAGCAGATTTCTTGTTTATTCAATTGAGGATTTAAAATTTCTTGCAGCCCCCCCCCCCCCCCCCCCCCCCCCCCCCCCTTTTTGGTACTCTGGTACTACAGAACCTCTCAGGATAGACTTACCACTGGTCCTTTTCCACCATCAGATATTTTACATGTGTACAAACATCTATTGTCTACATTATTAACATCAACATATACTCTGGTACTACAGAACCCCTCAGGATAGATATTAGATACAGAATGAAATCCTGGTCTGTCTACCACAATCTGTAAACAAAACAAAATGTATTATTTACACAGTGTCTAAACATACACTAAAACTATAAAGTAATGTAACCTGTCTAAAGTATCACAAAATAGTCAGTAGATGTCTGACCAATGATAAAGTTATTCTGTAGTATTTAAGGAATGTGTAATAAAAATTATCAGATCATTCAAAATATCGAAGTATCAGAAAACAGGCTGTACTTATAGTAACTCATAGATATTGAAAAAGTATCGGCAAACAAAAAAAGATATTCTACAGAAATTAAAAAATGCTCCTAATGACTTTACAACATGTGATGTGACCAGTGTAACATATATACCTCTCCAATGCTGTGTATTGTTAAGTCTCCTATAATCAGAGGAAAGACGGGTCTCCCTAATGAATCCAGCTGTAATGGAGGTATAACTTTCTTTGTTGGCTGATTTTTACCTCCTTTCTTAGGTTTGGGTGGAGGTAACCCTTCTGTAAGTACAATGTATTATTAAATTAATCATAGAAAGATATATGGCATGATCATATAAAACATTTCATTTTCTTCTTTAATATGCATTATCCATATGGTCAGCTTGTAAACTAGAATATAATGAATATAACAGCTTTGATTTCTTAATGTGTTGGTGTTATCCACAGCTCTCAACCTTAATTACCTAGTATTTGTTTAGTAGTTGGTGGTCGTTTCTTGTCAGGTTTTTTCTTTGGTTTAGCCTTGGTCTGTGTGTCAATAGGTTCTTCCTTCACTTTGACAATTGATGGAGGAGTTTTACTGATAGCAGCTGGAATATCTGACTGGGACTGATAATGTAGAACTTTCCTTAAAAGAAATCTGAAATGACAAAAAAAAAATCTACATCTTCATCATTTTGTCTATGGTGGATAGTTGTCACATTGGAAATCATACTATATTGTCTTATACTATCATTGTCAAGACAAAGAAGCCTCTTCATTAATATTGAGAGCTTAAAGTTAGGTATAACATTTGTTCACTGTTGAAGGTCTATGTTGATTTCTAGAAGTTTTTTCAGTTTAGGTGTGTTAATGCATATATGTACCATTGTTCTATAACCCACACTTCATTTAATTCAATAAGTGTATAACCTTATCACCATCTAATATATATACAAATATTTCTATAGTAGTATATTACTGTGCACTCATATTTATTTGTTCGATAACAATTTTTGTGGAATACATGGGTATTGGGAATAAAGAATCAAATTTCCAAAGAATTACAAATTTTCTTTATAAATATATGCAGTCTTTTGCAAAACCACAAAATCATATATCGATGACAAATTGAAATACAGTTTCCCTCAATTCACAAAATTTTGTACCGGTACCCATTAAAATAAATGAATATCTATTCCTATCCACACATTTTACCTCCTTTCTTCTTTGACTTTGGCAACTTTTTCCTCTACTCTCACAACTTCATCACATATGGCAGCATTAACCTGAAAAATACAGCAAAAATAATTATAGTTTAATTACAGCAAAAACTAACTTAAGATAATTTTGCTTAACTTGATAGCTCTCAGTCGCTAAAATACGCTCTCACCCCATATGGAATTTACTGACCCCATATATACTGTATTACGTCACTGGCACACTATGTAACGAATTTATCTTACAGACTATCTTAACGTGTGAAATTAAGACTAGTGATTCTCAAAACGAGCAAGTCTTCAATACTGTTAGCGCTAAAAAAATACTTCCATTGATCCTACAAAAACAGATGCCAACAATAACAACTTGTAAGGTTTAAATGTGTTTTATGAATTTGTTTCAATCTTAATCATCAATTTCTTCGTCTGTTGGAACTTTTAAGATTTTTTCTCAGTACTGTTTTGTTTTTTACAAAGGGACATAACACCATTACTAACCATGTATGAAATAAGCCCCGCCCCCTTCTTACCTAATAAGGAATATAAAGGGACGTAACTTCACTGCTAACCGTGTATGAGATAAGCCCCGCCTCCCTACTAACCTAATATCAAATATACACGGTTTGCACGCAGACGCTTTTAACCAATCATATTCCTGGAAATGTATAGGAGGTAAGATAATTATTAACATTTATGTTTATCTTTAATCATAAAACATGATTTAGCAGTACATGAACAAGCATCATCCATTCCTTTTGACATGTTTGAGAGGATGTCCTGGATTGTGCAGGACTTTTAACAATACTTACAAATATAAGATCTTTGACAACTTTCTTCAATCTTTTGAGTTTTCTGTAATACTGTTTCTGTGCAAGAGAACGTGATGATACTCCACTGGTTAATCTAAAAAAAAAAGGTTTGTAGCCAGGTTTCAAAACAAGTATTCATACATGTATAAAATTATGAAGAAATAATATAAGATAGCACCAGTTCAGTTAAAATGATTGTGTACAACACTTACGGTCTTGTTGAAAAAAAGTGGTTATTTAAATGAAGACTGTTACAGAAAAAAGTCATTAGCAATTTGCATGATGGAAGTTTTTGTCATTGAGAAAACCATACAAATTTCCATCCTTGATAAATCCATGCAAATTTTCACTCGACCTTGACAATTCCATGCAAATTTTCACCCAACCTTGATAATTCCATGCAAATTTTCATTCAACCTTGATAATTCCATGCAAATTCTCATTCGACCTTTGATAATTCCATGCAAATTTTCATTCTTGAAAAAAAAATGCTATTTCAATACCAACAATGACCAACAAAAACTTTCTGTATATATTGTTACTAGTGAAATGATAAGTATAATAGAAACCAATGTATCTCAACAAATTTATAATGATGATTTGAACACTGACCATTTCAATGTTTTCAATCGACATTTTTAAGAGGATGGGGGTAAGACCAAAAGTATGACAGTCATTTTCAAAATTGTAGTTTCACTGGAACCATGATGTTCATGAATTTTGAAAGAGGGGAATTTTAAAGTGTATAATGTAATAAGAATATCAAATTTAAAGAATTAAAATATTCAGTATGCAATAACAAAATTTGTGTGATTACCCTTTTTTATTATGAGGAAAGATAAATGTATACATTGTACAAACATATCTACCTTGAAGCTTGCTGCTGTAACAAACTACCAGGCAAATTACTTCTTATCTGAAACAAAAAAAAGATGTGTTGTTTATAAATAGATTCAAAGTCTACCACGCTGTGGTCAACTTAGGCATTATTCTAAAACAGTAAGTGCCCAAATTTTAACTCTATTTGAGTTTTGGTTCTTAGGATTGTGTACGAGTTTCATAAAATTTGGATGAAAAAAGCTAAGTAAGGGTGCAGAAATGAAAATGGGACAAAAGGAAGAACAAATGGACACTGGATGGTCAAGTTTTATTTTATGCCCCCTTCACTAGAGGGTAGGAGGTCATACAAATAAAAACAACACTCTATAAATTCCATGGGTTGGTATTGATTTTCTATATAACTAGTTTAGAAAAGATTATTGAATACCTAAATCATTATAAACATGACTAATGGGTTTCCTGTTAGGAATAAAGGCAATAGTAGTATATACATGTATATAGAGCTGTTCAATGGTCGTAAATTGATTAAGCAAAATAATACTGGGTAACAAACCAAGGGCACCATGCAATATGGATACTGTCATGACTGTCATCATCTTTTTATAAAATTTATTTTAATGTGAACACTACAAACATCCCTCAATTATTTCAAGAGCACCTCTCGAGAGCTTCATGGGTACAGTGGAATTTGTGTACAAATGTCCACTCCCTATCAGGAATAATGGAGATGTGTCATTAACATATAGAAATCAGAATTTAACAATATTCACATGTATAAAACTGTTTTGACAATACATTTTGTATCCATCATACATGTATCACAAAGGAAGTGCTAGGACACCAGGAAAAGTCTGTTATTATGTTGTAGGAAGCCCAAGTGCTAGGAAAGAATCGTTGGGATGCTTGGCAGGAAAAGTCTGTTATTATGTTGTAGGAAGCCAAAGTACTAGGAAAGAATCGTTGGGATGCTTTGCAGGAAAAGACAAATCAAAGAGATATCAACAGATTTATCTTCGTCTTGGGCCACTGGGGTACTTCTTCTGGTTCAAACTTGGGTCTTAGTACCAGAGATTTGTGTGAAAATCTAATGTTCTGAAATTTCCAAAGAATGGAGTCAGAATTGAACCTTGGACCTTCAGTACTGTATCAATACATGTAACTTACAAGTCTTATCCACTAGACCATGAAGTGGATAATTTTTTTTCTTTAGGCCAAAAAAAATATGTCTGTTTAAGGTTACATGCTTTAAAAAAGTAGGGTACATGTAGGTAGGTCAGTATTTTCATTTTATTTTATTTTTGTGACATGATTTTGAGTGTGCCGTTTCATCTTGTTGTGGTCCGAGTTGACCCGTAACTTTAATGATTGGATTATTTCCCTTTGTTATTGATTGGAAAAAATGGCGGCAAAATGTTTATTTCATCACACGAGTCGCAAATTTCCTTAAAACAGCTATCATATTCATGATTATGAACATTGGGATGTATCAGGCAACACTACCTGATGAAACAGGCTAAAATAAAAGCAACCGAACAGCAGGGGTTAAAAATTCCACTAGCCCGACGCCCGGGACTAGATCATTTACACCTCGGGCAGTTAAAATGTGTAACCCGATATGCCCGACTAGTAATAAAAAATTCTTGACGTTTCCAAAATAGAAGGCATCACTATTCTATGTTAGCCAATCCGATTCAATTAAGTCATCCGGGATTCTAAGAATATGAACTGGTTTGTACAGGTCCTGTTGTACATATTTTAAAAATAGAAAAACAACTCTGGCTGCTCGGTATCATGTGTTGATTGCAATTCTCATACTTTAAATGTCGATTTCTCATACCATGGCTTTGGGTATTGTACATTGCTAATGCCGAGATTTTCAATTAACGGTATTTGGGGGTATGATGTATTGATCAGTATTGACCTGTCTTGTTGCACAACTCTTGAGCACAAAATCATGCAACAAAATATTTTAATACGGGAACCCCAGGAACTTCATCAGTTTCAAAACGAAAACTGTAGATGAAGGGGGTAATGAGACTGACAAGTCATCCCCAAAAATGCCAAATACGACCGGGAAAAGCGGAAATGTTTTTGTAGTGTCCAAGACGGGAAGCCTGCCAAGTCCTTTGCGCGAGATTCACTCATTTTCATACTAATTTGAAAGCATTTGCCTTTGATCTATTGTTTTTTTTCTTTGATCTTTACAATTTGGCCAAAAACTCACGCATTTACCTTATTTACTACCTGTAAAAAACAGTTGGCAGAACTAGGACACAATGATTCCCTTGGCAAGGTTGGCTGTTGCTGATGACAAAAACAGACGATGCTCTGTAAAAATTGCCCTTAATTGCCCCAAGCACGCCAAAAAAAAAATCTGCTTTGAATGTGGGAACAACTAAGTTAGATTAAGCACCAGCCGAATAAATAGCAGAGTAACAAAAATATGAAATACAGTGTATAATGTCTCCTTCAAAACAAAGGACACACACTTTGTATTATGCAGTAAACTCTTGATTTGTAAGGCATACTATAGCTAGCAGGTCAGTTTTGACGGACTAGCAGTTCTTCCAACAGGGCTAGTGAAATCCTGCTGCCAATATATCCTGGGCTAGTTAGCTGTTACAAATTTTTTTAACCCCTGAACAGGTACAGAAAAGAGCAGCTAGATTTGTAAACAACAACTACACAGACCGCAAACCTGGCTGTGTAACAAAAATGGTAACATCTTTAAAATGGGAAAGCCTTGAAAACCGCAGGAAACAAAATAGGCTATGCATGCTGTTCAAAATCCAACATGATCTAATAGACATAGATAGGCACCAATATCTGACGCCAAATGATAGCTGGACCGGAGGTAAAAACCACTTCTTCCAAGAAAGGGCCATGACAGACACCTTTGGACAATAATTTTTTCCAAGCACCATTAGAGAATGGAACCAACTGCCAACATCAGCTGACACAGTTGATGGATTCAGAGCTACCCTGAAGGCATGCTCTGCTAAAATTTAGACAGTAACATCCTGTACATAGTTTTAATTGTATATATATATAGAGAACGTTTTATCATGTAAATAGCCAAGAGAAAACTTTCTGTGTTGTCCGACATTGCGTTAGTTTTCACAGGACCTCATACATTCAAATTTGAATTCGGTTCCTTACCTGGAAGAAGAAGAATAGTTAAAACTTTACAGTGTTTCGTCCAAATATCCTTATTGTGATTTGTCAGAGGTCTCAAATAATTATTGTTACCTTTTTTTTCAGGGATTTAAAGATTGTCTTAAAGATCAGGTACATTTTAAAGTTATGGACCAAAATTTACCGTTGTCGTCATTTGGCAAGATATTTTACCATAATTTTATGCCTCATGAAGGTTCCCCCATTACGACTCTCTTACATGTATGTCCTTGTTATAAATCTGTCATAAGCAAGAAAAAGTATTGTACCTGTATAACATGTTTATAATTTAGATATCCAACTGAATACTTCTATCAAGGATAAAGCATAAAAAAGGATAAAAATAAAAATAGTAACCAAAATTGTAAGTTCGAGCACTAATAAATAGTGCTGGCTAAACATTTTTCATCTTAATCGAATATTTTTGTCTTACTAGTCGACCTCTAAATCATGATGGATAGAAACAAGCCAGTCAAGTGTCTGTGTTTCAATTTTGATTTGTGTGCCATATATTTTTTTCTATAAATTAATAATTTATATGAACCATATACATATTTGGTGTGTTCGCCATTACATGGTGCATACCTTTCCTGACAATAGGCTTATTTGTTGTGGAGATTTCTGCACGATTTTCTGATTTGCCTGATACTCCATCAGGAAGGCCGAATCTTCATTGAAAAGTCGTTTATTTTCATGTGCCATGGTTGATTGATTTGAAACTAAAATTTCGATCATCAGTGCGCTTTAAAAACTTACAAAATTACGTCCAGCAACTCCGAGCTTGAACCTAAATTAGCAGGATCAGTTACCAAAATTGTTCATGTAATACAACCGTGAGATAATGTAAGACAACGCTAGAGGTGCTACTCTTGCTTTTCTGAAATTTTAGAGGTTTTGAAAGATAGAAAAAAGATCATTGTTCCAGATAAGATCTAATATAAAAACAAATCCATTGTTTTTGCCGCCGGGTTTTATAACTGTAATAGTCTGTATGATTAAAAAAAATTATTTACTTCTGCAGTAAGGATTTATAGAACAGACTCTATCAGACCATTTCAGGTCTTTAAAATAACAGCAAATCATCAGTTTCAAAGGTTTATATGCAGTCTTGACACCGGCCTGGCATCCTTGTGTTTCTAAGACTATTAGCGCCTTTATTTGTCTTTTCTTCATGTGCTTAGTTTATTGATAATGCTTTGTAATGCTTGTTTGTGGATAGTAAATATCACGGTAGGTATACTGTCTGGCTAGGATCGTGGTTTTTCGAGTGTGACCACTTTTTTCTGGTGAATATGAACAAAAATGTAAACAAACAGACTTAATCTCTAAAAAGACGTGATATCTATAGACGCTTGTCACGGTTTAATATACAAAGTTATATTAAAGTAACACTTGAAAAAAATGGACCGAATCACTCGAAAAACCTCGATCCTAGCCGGAAACTACACTTACCGTGAATATGCTTCCATGTTTTTATAAGCATGCCCTTAGTTTGTATTACCCATGGTGTGTTAACTATGTATTGCCTAACTATGTTTTTATTATATGTAATTAATTATGTTATGTTTTTATAATATATCAGCGTGTGATAATAGTCCTAATATAAAGAACCCATATTCCATGTTATTAAATGATATGAGCAAATAAGCCCTAATACGGATAAATCAGCATGTGCAATACTAAAAACGTTCCACTGTCGATATAAATCAAGATTTATTATTGTATGTAAATGTTTATTTGTGTTTTCGACTTTGAATAAAGATTACTTACTTGCTGATTTGTTTGTGATTTTTGCATTTTTATTCACTCAAGTAATTGTTACTGCCATATGAATTAAGTAGATTCTGGAATGTTAAATATATCATTTTGTTTAACTTCTAATACAGAAAAACTAAATATGCTAGGTTAAATGTAATTTTTCTCGTTGACAACCTCTACGTTCGTTTCGACAATAATGTGTATCGACACATATTGTATATTCATGTCACGTATACCAATTGCACTCCTTTAATAGTGGAGTTCTTCGTGCATTGCTATGAATCACAATTTATTATAAAACTAACTTAGTAAATATCGTCCCATGTTACATCTAATTGAAGAAAAACTTAAATGAATTACGCTCACAGTTAACATGATGAGATTATTGTTTTAAATAATCATTGCATTGGTTTTCGTGTTCCCCCCCCCCCCCCCCCCCCCCCCGCAGTAATCATGGCCGATTTTTTTCTCGTTTGAATTGTTTCCCTTTTTGTAAATTACTATACGGTATGTTCATTGTTGAAGGCTGTGGGGTAAACTATCATTGCATCATTTGGTCTCTGATGGATAGTTGTTTCATTGGCAATAATACCTAGTCTTCTTATTTTGATAAACATATCTATAGTCGAAACTACCAACTTAATATATAAAACACGTAATCCCAACACTTTGTCGTTTTGAATCGCCCCAGTGATCACATGCATGCATTCTCGCACGATGTATTAGGAAAAAGAAAGAGTGATCGTGTCGGATCTTTTAATAGTTTACCATCACAAGTGAGGACTCATGAAGTACCCTTCGGGGACTAATAACCCACTATTAGATATATCAAATGAACGAGGATGTGTAGCCTTCTGTTCCAATGAAAACAACCGTAATAAAGAGGCAGAAAAAGGATTGACATAGATACGGTATTAAAAAAAATACAAATGCTTTGGTTTTTTCCTTCGGAAGATCGTTTAAGGGGAAAGTCTTGAATATTTGATAAATATTAAGACGCATAAGAATCGAACCTTTATATCCGTTAAAACAATTCAACAAATGAAAGTACTCGTTAAGAGATGGGTGAAGAAAGTGATTTAAGTTAAATGTACTTATAAGTTAACGGATATATGTCATCGGACCTACCATCATTATCGACTATATATTTCACAAAATAACTTCTGTCATTCTTAAATAAGTAAGTGATAAGACTCATCAAGGTCATCCTTTGTTTTTAACTTATACATACTAGTAATACAGATGTACATCTTAATATTGTTTGCAGTTTTCCACTTTGCAGTTCCACGACACATTTGTAACCCATGTGATCCTCTAGAAATACCAATGCTTGATTTAGTTAAGCATGCTACAATTTGTGGCGCATGTGGGCAGTTCTATGGAGAAAGTATGGAGAACTGCTGCTTCTGTAGCTCTGATATAAGACAACTATGTAGTATCGCTTACAACTGAAATTCGACATGGCAGGATATCAGAAGAAACAGAACTTTGCGACGAAAAGAAAACCACAAGATCAGTTGATTCCATGCAGGCTGAAAAGTGATTTTGAAATCGTTCAAATATGAGCTGTGCCAAGGATAAACTTTGTTAGTGTTTTAAAGTTAACTGTATACACATGAAATAACTCATTATTTTCTAACAATTTACTTTTGTTGTTCCTCATATAAAAGAATGAAATATCACGGTGTCGCCTCATTAATCTGCATTTTCCCCTAATGCACAATATATACTTCAAGCTTTTACTTACTAATAATAATATAGATATTGGTAAAAGCAAGTTATTATTCGATGGATATGAAAACGCATCACACGGTAAAGCATGCTCACATGTTGATTGATACAAAATGTTAGCAAACTCTGATATTTAGTTTTTAAGGAAAATGCGACGGAAATGTCACGGAACGGACATACGGGCAACGGTAAACTAGTTAACACTCCCTATTTCTTCTGGATGATATTTAAAAAGGTTTTTATAATAAGTGATGTTTGAGACTTGAGTACTGCTGTATCATTTATTTAAGTGAAATGAGGCTACGGTAAGTCGATAGTCTTTCTGTACAAGTACTCATTTTGGCACTCATACCACATCGTCTTATATCTTTAGGCTCTACATTCACGAAAGTCAATCGAGGAAAATTGATTAAACATAGTCAATATGAGTTTAAAAGAAACAGAAACGTTGTATACCAATAGTCCCAGATATTCTTTACAGATTTTTCAAATGATGTTAAGACTAGTAACCCCAAACTGGCTCGCTCTCGATATTAATAACCATGTAACTCCTTCGTTTGAAAATATGAAATCAACTTTTATTTTGAAATTTTAAGCAAAGTAAACAGCAAAATTAAAAAGAACATCAATTAATCCAATGAATTTTTTTTTTTTTACTTTGACTTAAAATTTAAGCATGTATACGTGCCTGTCCCAAGTCAGAAGACTTGTAGATTAGAAGTTGTCGTTGATTCATTTCTGTCATATTTGTTTATCGTAAATTGTTTTACTATACATTGGGCCGTTATTTTTTTTCTTTTCAAATGTTTCATATTTTTCTGTCGTCCCTTTTTAGCCGACTATATGGTCTCGTCTTTTGCTCAACATTGAAGGCTGCGCGGTTACCCATCATTGATTACACCCCTTCACTTGAGCTTTGGTGGATAGTTGCCTCATTGGTTATTATACCACATGTCCTTATTTTTATATTAAATTAAGTTGTCTTTCTGTCGGAATTGTAATAAACTTTCATAATATATACTGCTTGCATCCACTTGTGATGAATATTTCTAAATACAAGGGTTTTGACAATTTATAACGAGTAATTTTTATTGTCAATGAATTGAAGAGTAAATCGAATAATGATTACAGCTTTCATCACCATTTTAGGTAAAGTATTATTATGTTGATTTTTTGGTTATTAAACAGTTGAATGCAAATAGTTGCGCCATTTTACTGTATTGTCGATAATGATAAGGTCCAATCAAGTTCAAACACACCTTTAATTACAATTTTACCATAAATTGCAATTGTAAAAGTCGTTTGGTCATCAAAACTACATTGTTTCAATAGTCTCATTAGTCACACGGTACTATCAAGTACGTCATTAAGCTGATATAAAAAAAAAGTAAAATAACAAGAATAAGACATTTGAAAAATAAAAATGACAACGACCGAATCTTTCGATTATTCTATGTTTGTTTTTCACGATATAACTCTATACACTGAATATGTAATCGGTATGAAACTGTGGAAATATATACCACCATTACTTCTTCTATTCGGAACTACTGGAAATATTCTCTCAATTATAGTATTGCGTAGAAAGAACCTCAAAAAGTCTGTATGTACCATATATTTCGTTGCTTTAGCGGTTTCCGATCTTCTGGTACTGTATACTGGATTATTGAGACAATGGATGTTTATGACATTCGACATTGATATCCGCCACATTGGAAATACATTTTGTAAGATTCACACTTGGATTCTGTATTTTTCGTTGGATTTTTCAGCATGGATTCAAGTGGCCGTCACCATAGAGAGGTTATGTGCTGTTTGGTATCCAGTTTCTGGTAAATACAAATGTTCACGACACACTGCTGTTGTAAGTTTAGTAGCTATAGCATGCTGTCTTTTAGCAATAAACAGTCATATTGTTTATGGAATCGGGGACTATGTAGAAATCATTAACGGCACGGAATCAATTACCAAATGTACTTACATGTCAAAAAGCTACAAGAAGTTTTTCACATCAACATGGCCCTGGATTTATTTAATTGTGTTTTTTCTTTTTCCATTTTGTATTTTATTTACTGGAAATTTGTTTATCATTATAAAAGTGGTTCAGCATAAGCGTGCGATCCATCGCCGTATTTCACCAGTAACAACGCCATCTAGTGTCACGCAGTCTTCGAAACTAGCATCAATGAGTATTACTCTGTTTACTTTGAACTCAGTGTTTCTCGTTTGCAACATACCAATAAGTATATATTTGATACAATATGAACATTTGAGGGATACATTAAAGGGAAGAGATAGCGCGTTTTTCAACATGATGTGGGCCATTGTCAACATTCTTATGTACTCAAACAATGCTATTAGCTTTGTGTTATACATATTGAGCGGAACAAAGTTTAGGAAGGAGTTTACTGCAATGTTCCGTTGTCGAGAATCCCAATGAAAACAGTTTATATACGTTTTAACATTTTAACATTTAAATGTAGTACGATTTGTCTTTATGTGTGTTTTTTTCATAGCAAAGTGTCTTCTTGTAACTTTATGTATTGATAAATCATGTTAACCACGATGTATTGTTTGTGATGATTTGTGATGTACAAGTTGTTGTGTTTTGATCGCTTTGTTTTCCATTATCAGTTATTTAAAGTATTTAACGGTAATTTTCATTGATTGATTTTCGCTTGCTTAACACCAAGCGGCAAATATTTCATATATATTCAGTTCGATAACAAATTAAAAAGTAATACATAAGGAAGGTTCTGAAAGGTAGATAGGGATTAAGTGCGCGGAAGAACTGCCGCTGGAAACTTGAAGTATATAGGCAGACTAATGTCATTTATGCCTGAGGAAGAAACTCCCTAGTATTTCGATTGAATTTTATTTTAACAGTTTTCACTTCATTTGGAATCATGTAAATTACCATATAAACAATATTTGGTTCCTCACTTCTATGCTTAGCTTCTGATTACTTCCTTCGGGTGCGGGATTTTCTCGCTGCCCATTGGTGGCCTTCAACTTTTATTTGCTCTTTGGTCGGGTTGTTGTGTCTTTGACATATTCCCATTTCCATTTTATTTTATTACTTCGGGAGTGATTATATCCTATTGGATGAAACGACCACCACAATGACAAGTAGTTTTGAAACCGTCGTCATGCTTTAACTGCTGGACTGCTGATTGATATAGCGACATGTAAATACATCTTAAAAGAATTGTGTAGTTTTTTTTTCTTCTCTTGTTTTTATAAAGATATTGTATTAAATTTGTGTCGTGTGAGAACAAGAACAATCCGGTTAGCAGGGTGCACATTCATGGGAATACTATAAACTAAAATTACTAGTATCCTGATTGTGAATATGATTAACATTGATTGCTCTCAAGTTATATGTATAAGTAATTTCCTTTCCAAAATAAATGATAAACCAACACAAAAAAATAAGTGTCGGTCAAAAATAAAAATTGAAGTGTCGGACAAAAACCAACAGACAAAAAAGAGAGGAGTCGGACAACACACACATGTATAAGGAAAAGGTGTCCGCACAAAAGCACTGTATCAGATGCATGTATATTTCATCTTCCATACAAATTTAGTTCTGAAAAAAGTTGATGACGTTACGGACACATGAAACAATTCTGTCTATGAGCTTATACTTTTTAATAAAAAGACGTGTCACATCCAAAATCAAATTATTTATTAATATATCGTATACATGTACACGAGATCTTAGAGTAATATAGATTTGAATGAGAGTTACAGAGTGCATGGGAATCATAAAGCAGTTCATATAACAAAACAATAATAACTAGTACGCAAACTTGAACTCTAAAATGGGGACTTTCATTTACGAAATAAATCCATTTCCTTACCCTCACAATTTCTTTCGATGCAAAAAAAAAAAACCAAACAAACAAAACTTAAAAAACAAAAAACGAAAAATTGACAATAGAAATAATAGAATAAAAAATAGAAGTAATAAGAAACCCAGAACAATAATATTTACAAATTTGTTCATTGACGTTTAAAGATATTGTATTGATGATAATAGTTGCTGATTTTAAGGTTCCTTTCATGTAATAATAGTTTCAAAGCAAATTCAAAGACAAATACGCTTTAATTTGCCTAAAATTGTTTTAAGGTCTGTAACTCCTAAATCAATATAAAATTTTTGCAGTAAAATTGGCCGGCTATTTCGAAAAATTGTAGATCGTGTATTATTGACCGTTTTTTTTGGGGGGTGTTTTTTGACAATCTAACATGATAGTTTTCTGGTTAAAAGGCAAAAATCAAAACACTAACTCTTATGGCCAAGGCTCCGTGTTGAAGACCGTACTTTGACCTGTATTGGTTTACTTTAAATTCAAAAATTGCGACTTGGATGGGGAGTTGTCTCATTGGCACTCATACCACATCTTCTTATATCTATATATAATTGAATTCTTATGGATTTTGTATTGTTTTGGGTTTTATCTCATTGGCAAAAAGGTCGCTTTCATATATTTATCAAAAATTGGGTGATGTAGAGTTTGAAAGCTAAGGTACAGACCATTCAACTTTTGTGTTATGTGGAAAATTAGGGGGAAATAATACGAAGTACTAGTAGTTAAGTTACATACAGCATACATATTTCCTTGTTCCTGACTATTATTACATGTTATTAGAGCCGAGACAGATAATCCATGTCCCCAACAAAAGATGTATGATCAGATGCAAACGTATACATTGTGAAGAAATAAAAAGATGTGGTTTGATTGTCAATGGTACAAATATCTACCAAAGACCACAAGACAAGGCTGTTAACATTCGTTTATTGTCAACAAGTACTGGCCATATACCAGCCTATCCATTTCTGTTCTTTCTTTTTATGTGTATGTGTGTGTTAGCTGCCCTTTTAGATTTGCTTATTATATGTTAGTTGTTATTCATTAATGTATTTATATCATGTCTACATTTCAACTGAATAATGCCAAAAGTTTCCTTGTGCGGGTAGATATATCTATTTGAAAGTCTGAGCATCACATATCGCACAAGATCATGTGTTTGCAGAATATTGTTAAAGGAAAATAATTTTTAAAAGACTGTCATTGGCGAACTTCGGGCACAATCGGTTGATCCCATAGGTACTTTAACCAATGACCAATAATTTTAGCCCTCTTCTTTTTTGACTTAAATCCGTCAAATGTTTAATATAGAGATGTTATCAGTGAATGCTGGGAATGGATACTAATTTGTTAATAAATGTCATTTTCAGATTATTTGTGTAAACATATTACAGGAAAACGCAAAAATAATTGAAATGAAAACAAGGATTTTTGAAAAAAAGGAGAGAGCTATAATGAATGGTCCTGTCCCCTAGTATCCATGGTTGATCATGACACTACGTTATATTTTCGAATCATTTAATAATTTGCAAACGGATATGCGTTGTGAATGTTGAGTAAGTTATTGATAACCGATTAGATGGACTTAGGAAATTGCGTATTTTCCCCTTTATATCATCAATTTAGCGTTAATGAAAAGAGTAAAACATACATTGTACATGTAAACAAAAGACAAAAGCGCAGTTACCTTCACCTGGTCTATATAAATAGCTATGAGGTCACTTTTACTACTAAGTATCACTATTAAACAAATTATACTTGACATGATAATTGAACTTGTCAGCCGCCCGCAATGAGCAACATATAAATTGTAGTTAATGACATTTCCTGATTAACAAGTAAAAAACGGCGTTAAAATGATTAATTACTAAAATTTTGTTCGGTTATTTACCTCTTCAAGAAAAACAAAAAAACGCGACAAAAGTCTCTGATTTCCAAATATTCGAAAAGAATGTCAAAGGACACGCCGGAATGTACCTGTATTCTTATTACACTATACTTAATTAAGTGGGTGGTACAAATGTATATGGTGATCGAGATCACTTAATTGGGGCCAGATCGTTTGTCCGTTTTTCCGTCATCCGTCCTTCCTGTCCCTCTATCATTTGCAACTACATGTACCCTGAATTTCTTCATATAATCTAATGAAGCTTTTACAACTTGTTTATTATATAAATGCACTTTCAACTTATATTTGATCTCATCTGAATGGCTATAGGTTTACTGTCTGCTTCTTCTCTTAAACTCAATATAAGAATTATATGAAATATTCAAAGAATCTTTACCATATATGGCATTGTATGCTTTTCAACATGAATATTTTTATTTTGTTTTCTTGTAAATTTGTTCATTCTGATGTGGTGGCAGGATATCCTTGTCATCTTTCTTCGCAGTTTACACAAGAATTATCTATGACAATGCTAATACATTGAGTTAATTGTTGTTAACGTTCAGTGGCAAACATTTTATACAGCCACAAAACAACAACAATGAATCCTTAGGTTTAAAATCGGTCGACCCGGGTAACTTGGATTAATGTCTAAAATTACTCGGAAGGCCTATTTTTATGACTTTCTAGGTCCCAAATTTCATTAAAAAAATGCCTAAGGCGTCAGAGCCTTCCAGACTACTTTGATTGTTGCTTTGAAAAGGGGTATATTGGACAGGGACAGAAAGTTTGCGTTGCAACAAATCATCCACTGTCTCCTCAATTGAAGTTTTGCAATGGACCTTTTGTGAACTGTGTTGTCTCTTTCAGCGTCGGATTTAACGTTCCATTTTGATTCGACGTAGTTTCTCCTCTCAGATTTTGAGAATTCTAGAAATAATTATACTTGCCTAGTCAAATATGAAAACGGAAAATTTTGCCAAAGAGAGGATGTACAGAATTATTCTGTAGGAAAACATTGTGTAAAATGTAGGAATTATAATTTTTACAGAGCAAAATATCAAAGCGGACCTAGGCATAGTTAAAAATGTTTTGTCCAACCTCCCCTCCTCGAATATGTATATAAAAAAGGTGGTCTCATATTCTTTAAAAGTATATCCATAAAAAAATCTAGAGCGTAATATATTTTTGAGGATTATGAAGTCTAAACTGGGCGTGTGTCTCGTAATGGTCCTTATTTCAAATTTTTCTTAAAGCCGGTAAAATTTCCAAAAAATTTCATGAAATAAATACTATTAGATATATGAAGTCTAAGGCCATTCTACAGTTATATCCAATTTAAAATTTCATCTTGTTTTCATATGATTTTTTAGATATATAATAAATAATTGACGATTGTGTTTTTGTTCTTATATATATTTTGTTCATCTTTAAGTTATTGCTACATTGAGTTGTCATAATTTATATTTACTACTGTAAAATAATTTAATGAAGATATCTTTTGCTTTTGTGTATCTGTAAATCCGCATTCACATACATGCTTTTAATTTTTAATTGCTTTACAAAGACTTTTATTAAGATTTGCGTTCTATTTTAAAACGCATTAAAATAAAATTTATGATAATGAATTTGAAAGGTAGTTTACTGTTAGTCATTGTAAAATTTTGGTATGTTAAAATTATCTTGTTTATAGCAGTGTCATCCATCTAATTGATCTTACTAGTTATCCATTCAAAAAAATAATTCTATCGATCTTTTGTTTGTTCATAATTTGAACTATTCATCCATAGGTTTTGCAAAAAGTCGTAGTACAAGCTTGTCTTAACATGACAGTTTACTTCCAAAAACACATCAATTGGACACGAGTATGGCTTGTGTCAAATTTGACAGCAAACACCAACTGTATACCATGCTATATAAAGACAATGTTTTCCGGTTTCGAAACAGTAATCTTCCATTCCAGAATTGGTCAATAGCTTGCCAGTACATGTAAGTACAATCTATTTTCAATATATAAGACTATTATGTACTAGTATTAGGTATAGTCTATTGAAGGGACAAATTACTAGTATTAAGTATATTCCATGTAAGCCACACAGTAATTTATCTCATAGATATTTTTAATATATAAAAAAAAAAGCTAAAAAACTCAGAGAATCACATGAACTCAAAAAGAAGTAAGTGATTTGATTAAGCTCGTGTTGGAGTTTTCAATTCATCATTTCAATACTCACACACATGTCTTTGTGATCATATTAACATGATGATTTCGTCCTTACCATTCGTCTCTTTGTAATATACCCTTTCAATTAATCCACTATGGGCCACCAACGTTCCTAAACGAATTCTGGGAGGCAAAATATTTCAACCCACTTCAACTGAATGACGCCCAAAGGATATCATTTCAAGTTATTTCGTGTTGAATTTGAATTACTATTATTTTCATGCTACAGGAATTCTCTAAAATATGTATATACTAGGGATAATTTATTTTCGTGGGTACCAATTTTCGTGGATTCAGGAAACTTTTCATGTTCGTGGATATTTATTTTCGTGGTTTTGCCGAAGTCTTCAAACAAGCCAATAGAAAATTTGTATTTCGTTGACATTGAATTGAATTTCGTGGTTCACCTGTACCCACTAAAGCTACGAAAATTGGTATCCAACGAACAATAATGAAACCACAGTGGTTTGCCGTGTAGATAATTCCAGAAATGCGCTAAGATTTTTCAAACAACAGGTATACACATATTCGTTTTCTAATTTGCATTAAAATGGGATAAGCTATCATAATCTTGTTCACCGATTAGACTCAAAGTTCTCATAATTGATTTATAACATTCTAAAACGTGTATCCAAATTACAATAAGTCTGAAATAAACGGTAAACAGTGCATTTATTAGATAGAACACGTGCTGTGTATTTTAGTCCAGACGCCATTTAATTATCTATTGAAATGATCTCAGAAGACTTCCGACGGTCAAATAAAACGATATAAGTATAAACATAAATATAAATAGACCTCGTGCAATTTGATTTTTTTTTTTATATCTGTTTGATTTCATGCTATAGGTTAACAAAATAAGTTAATCATCGTTTTTACCTGTATAAGAATGTTTTTTTTTCTTTCTATGAATCGAATCAGTCAACGAATGGTTTACCTTTGTGTCACTTTCAATGTTGAAATTGTTTCATTTTAGTAACTGAACACGACTAAAACATGCGTAACCAATCTCTAGCTTATGTGTTAAATCAAGGACGTATATTAGACGTATGTTAGTTATACGTCCTTGGTTAAATTGAATGTCACATGAAAACGGATTCAATGAGATGGAATTATTCACTTGCAATGTTTCATCGCTTATTTTGACAAAATTGAACGAAATTGGCTGCTGAAAGCGAATAATCATTCCATTTGTTTCACTTTTATTACTGATTGAACCATTCTTTGATTTCTCGTAGCTAATGGTTTATAGATTGGTTTATCCTCATGTTTATAAAAAGTGTATTAAATTATTTCAATAGTATAAATGTTTATTTCAATTGAACAGTTAATGATAAAAAAAAATTTTTTTTAGTAACCATTTGACCTTTTTCTAATGATTTCAGCAATTTTATTTTTTCAGATAAAATGAAGTGTATTCTGCTTATTCTGTCTCTAGCCATTGTGCTAATCAATGGAACAACCTGGGGTGAGTCAAACATTGTTCCTATAACGAAACAAGTCACTTTACTGGATTAACCAAACTACATGGTCGCAGAATTGCTGGATTTACTGTTTTTTCTTAATTCAAATACATTCAGTTCTCTCCCTTCTTTTACTGTTTGAAATGTTAAATTTTCTTGTCGTCAACATCTCGTTTCTCAATTATTTTTCAGTTTTATGTTAAAAAAAATCTGTTCTTAGTTGATAGTACTGAACATATTTTGTGAAAGCGAAATTTATATACAACTGAAATTTTGTGATATATTTTTTTTTATATATGACCAGGACCTACATATGAGGATAAGGACAAATTATTGAATATTTTTCATTATAGGATCTAGAGGAGGAGGTTGGAGAGGAGGGATGATTGGAATTGGTGGTATTGGAGGTGTAGGACGAATTGGCGGGGGTGGTATTTATGGTGGAGGTGGTATTTATGGTGGAGGTATCTATGGTGGCCGCGGAATTTATGGCGGTGGCGGAATCTATGGCGGTCGCGGTATTTATGGCGGTGGAGGTATCTATGGAGGTCGCGGAATTTATGGTGGAGGTATATATGGCGATGATGACAACTATGGCAGTGGAATGTATGGCGGTGGAATGGGCCGTGGAATGTATGGCGGTGGAATGGGCCGTGGAATGTACGGCGGTGGAATGTATGGCGGTGGAATGTACGGCGGTGGAATGGGCGGTGGTATGTACGATCCATATAGTAGTTATGGAATGGGCAGTGGATACAGAGGTTACGGCCAACAAGGATATGGTAGCGGTGGATATTATCCAGGTGGATCAAGTGGATACGGTGGATACGGTCAAGGAAGCGGATATTGGCCGGGCGGATCCGGAGGGCATGGTCAATATGGTAAATATGGAAAAAAGAGTAAGTAAAACTAAAAATAACATATTAGCGTAATCTCTGTGTGATAAATATAAAAATAATAAGATGTGGTATGTTTGCAAATGAGGCAACTCTGCACAAGAGAACAAATGGCATAGACGTTAATAACGAAAGGTCACCATACGCCCTTTAACAATGAGCATTGTTAGCATATTGAAAATAGATTAATTTAAAACAAAACTGCTCTTTCATGATACGGATTAAATTTTCGTCATAAGATGGATAGAATTTCATAAGCACAGTCAGTATGCATTCATATGTAATGCAATTAAAAAAAAACCACATTATATTAACCTACTAAACAAAAACAGAAAACAAACGAACGAAAAACAACAACGTTATTCTTACAATATTAACTGTGAAATTCATAGAACGATTTATCGGAAATACCAGCTAGCGTATAATCGTAAAATATGAATGTTTCTACTTCAAACATTTACTAGCCTTAAGTCTCAATTTAAGATGGTTCTATAGTTATATATACGGTTTCTTTTACTAGTTTTATGTCTTAGTTTAAGATGGTTTTAAAGTTGTATATACGGTTTCTTTTGCTATTTTTAGGTCTTAGTTTAAAATGGTTCTATAGTTATATATACGGTATAATGAATAGATAACAGTTGCCAAATACTATATCGTGATTAACTCTTTAATTGGCTTTAATTTAGTTTTCTGGTCTAACATATATTTTTATTTAAAATTGAAGTTTTATGATATATAAAATTAATTCGATTTGCTATTTGTTTTACAGGGTCTTACTGAGATCAAACTATACCAAAGAAGAACAATAGGCACCCTTAACTTGAATTCCAACATAATATGACGAACAATATAAACTTTCATTTCATTCATGTTTTTAACAATTTTAGTTGAATACAATGCATCTTAAGCATAACAAATTCTGTGTTTATTTTCTATTCCTACCCCAAATTATTCATGATGTGTAGCATTGAACTTTTGAAATTTAATTCATTAAAAACAATTGTCTGGAAAGTCTCATATAAAAGGTGAATGCATATTATGAATAAACAAGCAATTGTAGTTAGTTTGGATCGATCTGAGATTTTACAAGAAAAAACAATGTCTCGTCTGTGTGGTATTCATTGGTTTCGGAGTCAATATTTTAATACATGTAAGAAGATGTGGTATGATTGCCAATGAGACAACTCTCTATCTATCCAATTCACAATTTATAAAAGTAAACCATTATAGTGTTAAAATACGGTCCTCAACACGGAGCCTTTGTTCACAACGAACAGCAAGCTACAAAGGGCCCCCCAAAAATGACTAGTGTAAAACTATTCAAACGGGAAAACCAACGGTCTAATCTATATGTATATAAAAACGAGCAACGTGAAAGACCAGATACTCTTTTTTTTTATATATACACAATGACAATCTACAAGAGGTGTCGATAGTATTTTATTTTATGGCAGCTACTCTTTACAGCAAACAAACAAGAAACAAGCAACATAGATCTTCAACAATAGAAAAGTCTTCCACTCTAATTCAAAGCTTGACCTTATATTCACAGCACAATTTAGGAGTTGGATATTATATACAATGCCAAGGTGACGAAATATTCGGATCTCGGATGCTAAAAATTATCAATAGGCCTTTTATTAAATAAATAAAGCAGAAACTAAATATTTCTTATATGAAATATCCTTACAGAACAAACGATTGATAAGGTTTAATGATAACTAGTATGGAACGCTAGAGATGGCATGTCTGGTGTGGTACTCTTGATATTTTTCATTATTTGATGTGGTCATGTTATTAGGAAATGTGGTTTTAACACTACGTTATGTGTATGTGTCTTAATTTATGAAGTTGTTACATTACATGATGCTGTTTTGTTATTTCGTAATGATTATTTGCAAAGTCCTTGTAAATGGCTTTAAAATTACGTAATGATGTTTCCAAATTTGACGTTTTACACTACATGATGTTTTCGTTCTAGTATTTGATGTTGTTACATGATGTTTTCGTTCCAGTTTTAGATGTTGTTACATTATGTTTTCGTTCCAGTATTTGATGTTGTTACATGATGTTTTCGTTCCAGTATTAGATGTTGTTACATGATGTTTTCGTTCCAGTATTAGATGTTGTTACATGATGTTTTCGTTCCAGTATTAGATGTTGTTACATGATGTTTTCGTTCCAGTATTAGATGTTGTTACATGATGTTTTCGTTCCAGTATTTGATGTTGTTACATGATGTTTTCGTTCCAGTATTTGATGTTGTTACATGATGTTTTCATTCCAGTATTAGATGTTGTTACATGATGTTTTCGTTCCAGTATTAGATGTTGTTACATGATGTTTTCGTTCCAGTATTAGATGTTGTTACATGATGTTTTCGTTTCAGTATTTGATGTTGTTACATGATGTTTTCGTTCAAGTATTAGATGTTGTTACATGATGTTTTCGTTCCAGTATTTGATGTTGTTACATGATGTTTTCGTTCCAGTATTAGATGTTGTTACATGATGTTTTCGTTCCAGTATTTGATGTTGTTACATGATGTTTTCGTTCCAGTATTAGATGTTGTTACATGATGTTTTCGTTCCAGTATTTGATGTTGTTACATGATGTTTTCGTTCCAGTATTAGATGTTGTTACATGATGTTTTTGTTCCAGTATTAGATGTTGTTACATGATGTTTACGTTCCAGTATTAGATGTTGTTACATGATGTTTTCGTTCCAGTATTAGATGTTGTTACATGATGTTTTCGTTCCAGTATTTGATGTTGTTACATGATGTTTTCGTTCCAGTATTTGATGTTGTTACATGATGTTTTCGTTCCAGTATTAGATGTTGTTACATGATGTTTTCGTTCCAGTATTAGATGTTGTTACATGATGTTTTCGTTCCAGTATTAGATGTTGTTACATGATGTTTTCGTTCCAGTATTTGATGTTTTCGTTCCAGTATTAGATGTTGTTACATGATGTTTTCGTTCCAGTATTTGATGTTGTTACATGATGTTTTCGTTCTAGTATTAGATGTTGTTACATGATGTTTTCGTTCCAGTATTAGATGTTGTTACATGATGTTTTCGTTCTAGTATTAGATGTTGTTACATGATGTTTTCGTTCCAGTATTAGATGTTGTTACATGATGTTTTCGTTCCAGTATTTGATGTTGTTACATGATGTTTTCGTTCTAGTATTAGATGTTGTTACATGATGTTTTCGTTCCAGTATTAGATGTTGTTACATGATGTTTTCGTTCCAGTATTAGATGTTGTTACATGATGTTTTCGTTCCAGTATTAGATGTTGTTACATGATGTTTTCGTTCCAGTATTTGATGTTGTTACATGAAGTTTTCGTTCTAGTATTAGATGTTGTTACATGATGTTTTCGTTCCAGTATTAGATGTTGTTACATGATGTTTTCGTTCCAGTATTAGATGTTGTTACATGATGTTTTCGTTCCAGTATTAGATGTTGTTACATGATGTTTTCGTTCCAGTATTTGATGTTGTTCTGTCATTCTTTGATCTGGTTATCACTTTACTTGACGAAGTAAAACAAAGTGACTATTTGAGAAAAACTATATATATAGTTCTATTTTTAAAACAGACTTGTATAGCTAAAGCAAGTACAGATAAAAAAGTTTTTTTAATTTTGTTTTTTACGAATAAATGGACGTTTTTACAGTCAACATTACACTTTTACAATGACAGCAGCAATATCAATCAAGACACAGGGTTCTGTGGAAATCTTCACGAATTTATTGTTAAATGATTGATTGATTATCTTTAGTTCTCCATATATATGAAGATTTTACAATTAATATTTAAAATAAACATCAAAAACATTACACAAACAGACATATTCTAAACATTATACAAGTAAAACACCAATCAAACAAGAGGATCCCAAGAACCTGAATCGTTCAACTGTTATTTTTTTGCTTAAATCTTACATCAATGATTATTTTTGATTTACAATATGTATTAATGAGTGGCTTAAAAAAATGTCCTTAAAGGACAATAACTCCTTTAGGGGTCGATTGACAGTTTTGGTCGACTATAACTTTTTGTAGATCTTATTTTGCTGAACATTTTTGCTGTTTACAGTTTATCTTTATATTCAATATTATAATATTCAAGATAATAACAAAAAACTGCAAAGTTTCCTTAAAATAACCAATTTATTGGCAGCAACCGAACAATAAGTTTTTCGGTTTGTCTGAAAGTTTCAGGGCTGATAGATCTTGACCTTTTGAAAAAAATTACCCCATTTACCCCATGTCAGATTTGCTCTAAATGCTTTAGTTTCTGAGATATGAGCCAACTGCAAAAACTGTATTTGACCCCTATGTTCTATTTTTATCCATGGCGTCCGTGAATTAATTGTTAAATGATTGATTGATTATCTTTAGTTCTCCATATATATGAAGATTTTACAATTAATATTTAAAGAAAAAAATTCGGATGCAATTCATAAAAAAGAAGTATTAGGCACAATAGTTTTAGAGGAGATTTTAAAATGTTAGCAAACTTGATGAACAAATTGTGTAAAGCTGTCTGTAAAGGGCAATAACCCCTTAAGGAGTCAATTGACAATTTTGGTCATTTAACTCTTTTGTAGATCTTAGTTTGCTGAATATTATTGCCGTTTACAGTTTATGTCTATCTATAACAAATAAACTCATCATAGATACCAGGACTAAATTTTGTATATACGCCAGACGCGCGTTTCGTCTACAAAAGACTCATCAGTGACGCTCGAATCCAAAATAGTTAAAAAGGCCAAATAAAGTACGAAATGGAAGAGCTTTGAGGACCAAAATTCCTAAAAGTTTTGCCAAATACAGCTAAGGTAATCTATTCCTGAGGACAAAAAAATGCAAAATTTCTTTATAGATATTTCAGGGCTGAGTTATGTGGACCAATTTTTTCCAGTCAGATTTGCTCTAAAAGCTTTAGTTTTTGAGATATAAGCCAAAAACTGCATTTGACCCCTATGTTTTATTCTTAGCCATGTAAGTCGATGGAATACAATTTATAAACAAGATACCCAATGGAACAATTAGTTAAAGTTTGAAGGTATTCGGTCAAATTTTATTTTTATTTCGTGCTGCCTTTTTTAAAGCCTAAAAAATACTATCAGTAAAGCAATATTTTTGCGACTTACCGAAACGGTGCAATAAAAATTTAAATATGGGGAAAAAAATACCTTTTTTTTTTTTTTTTAACTAATCCTCATTCGATACATAATACATGTAATGAAATCGAGTGGACCTAAGGACAAAACTAGTTTACGTACTAAAATTGCAGCACGAATATCGCATTTAACAAAGTTTTGTGACTATTTCATTTTGTTTTCGTATTAAAATCATTTATATCTTCCATCACACTTTTAAATAACGTATTTAATAGTATTACGTTAAATCTTTAACTTTCATTTTGCGTTAATTGTTTTCCATACAAAAGTCATATAAATATTAAAATACAATAAAATCTATGTCATAGAAATCTCTATATATTTTTTTCAATTAAATATATATGTGTTAGGATGGTCCTAGGACCATCGTAGTTAGGACTGTCCTAAGACAGCTTTGTTTTACATCCTAAGACATGTCTCAGACACGTCCTAAGACCATCCTAAATAATGTCCTAAGACCTATCTTAGGACATATCCTAGGATACTTTCATTGACACGGCCCCTGATATAGTTTTAACATATAATCTGCTAGGTGGTACACCAAGAGACTCCATACATCAGCATTTAGAGTTTGCATGGTATGATTCATACTTCCAAGTAACGACCTTACAATTTCGTCATCATCTTGATTAAGGTTTATCATAACAAATGGACAAATATGGCCGTATTTTCACCTCAAAAACTAATCTGTGTACAGACTTACCTGTGCCGTTTGGAAAGTTTTAAGGCCTAGCATCCACTAGATATATAAAAGTTCAATGCATTTTGTGTTTAAGAAAGATAAAATCATTTTTTTTCCTTTCTGCAGAAGGTGTAAAAATAAACAACCACCTGAATTACTTTGATACAGTCCACTCACTGACTCAAATAAACTCTGAGTCATCACCATCGCCAACGATGAATACTGTATTGTTGTCAATATAATGAAATTGTATGCAAACTCTTTAACTCACCTGTAGTTGTGAAGATACCTCTTGTCCATTAAGGACAATCAAAACAATACAAACCGTTTTTTTTTACCTGAGGGAGCATCTCTAAGTTGTACCACAACTTACTAGTAGTTAATTTATGCATGATGGGAAAAAATGCCCATCAAAATCTAAAAGAGATTTTATCTTTCTGAAACACAAAATGCATTCAACTTTTATATATCTGGTGGATGATAGGCATACAAACTTTTCCAACTTCACAGGTAAGTCTGTACTCAGAGTAGTTTTTGGCATGTAAATACAGCCATATTTGTCCGTTTGTTATGATGAACCTGAATCAGATGTTGATACTTAAAATTTCCAAAGATCTTTTAGAGTACATACAATCTAACTCTCTTTCATCTTGTAACAGTATTAAAACATTTGACTTTTCTACTATTTACACAAGTATTCCACATTCCAAACTAAAAGACAAATTGAAAAAGTTGGTGTTGCTTTGCTTCATAAAAAAGAATGGCCAACGTAGATACAAGTATCTTGTCCTAGGGAGGAATAAATCCTACTTTGTAAAGGATCACTCTGATTCAAACAAAAAATTCTCTGAAACTGATATTATCAAGATGCTTGATTTCTTGATTGACAACATATTTGTTACAGACTGTCGGCATTCCAATTGGAACAAATTGTGCCCCTCTACTTGCCGACTTGTTTCTTTATTATTATGAGGCTGACTTCATACAGGAACTTCTTAGGAAGAAAGATAAGAAGTTAGCGATATCTTTTAACTCTACTTTCCGCTATATAGATGCTGTTCTTTCACTTAATAATTCAAAATTTGGTGACTATGTGGAACGCATCTAGCCCATCGAACTAAAGATAAAGGATACTACAGATACAGTTAAGCCAGCCTCATATCTTGACTTACATCTAGAAATTGACAATGAGGGTCAGTTGAAAACAAAACTTTATGACAAAATAGATGATTTCAGCTTTCCAAATGTAAACTTTCCATTTCTAAGTAGAAACGTTCCAGCAGCACCTGCATACGGGGTATATATCTCCCAATTGATACGATATTCCCGTACTTGCATTTCCTATCATGATTTTCTTGATAGCGGGTTAAGCTATTAAACCAAGAGTTCCAAATGGTGAAGTTGAAATCATCCCTTCGTAAATTTTACGGACGCCATCACGAGTTGGTTGACCGTTATGGAATAACTGTTTCACAAATGATATCGGATATGTTCCTTACGTCGTAACTACAATCCCCTTCCCTTTCATGAATGTGACCTACCGAATTAGACTATTTACCGGATTTGTTATCACATAAGCAACACGACGGGTGCCACATGTTGAGCAGGATCTGCTTACCCTTCTGGAGCACCTGAGATCACCCCTTGTTTTTGGTGGGGTTCGTGGGGTTTATTTTTTAGTTTTCTATGTTGTGTCATGTGTACTATTGTTTGTCTGTTTGTCTTTTTCATTTTTAGCCATGGCGTTGTCAGTTTATTTTCGATTTATGAGTTTGACTGTCCCTTTGGTATCTTTCGTCCCTATTTTAAAGAAACGAACGGAATCGTCTACGTCAAGAATATCAACTTTTTTGTAGAACATTTCTGTCCGAATTTGTAAAATAACAGATGTACAGCATACTATATAATGCATAAGTATATCCGTATCATACAAGTTTCACAGAAAGCATTTGCCTGTTGTCATAGCTATGGCTCCATATTTCTCAAGCGTCATAAATTTTGAATTTAAAGATGGATAAGTTACCGCTAGTCGTAACAAACGATGCTCCGTCAAACATGTATGTTTTTTTTATAGTGCCGCTTAAGTTCTTGTCGCCGTTCAACTAAGTGTTTCCATTTGTTTTCGTCGTTTATGTCTAAAGTCTGTTTAACGATTTTGCTCCACAGAAGTTTGTCTGGAAAGAAATTTTCAGCCACATAGTTAAAAAAAAATCGTATTTCATCAAAAGTCAATGATATTTGACTGGACTTACCGGTTTATATTTGGCCCATACGAAAATTGAAATCCGTCTATGTATTGTTGTTGATTTTGCACAACACAACCTTCGAACATACAAAATTTTCATTTTATCAATATGTCTTTCTTACCACAGACCAACTTTACTAACGCAAGAGTCAGTCAGACTGCGTTTATCAGGTTATAATCCTGGTACTTTTGATAACGATTATCCATCATTTGTATAAATTGAACGAAATATCTTTGAGCTCTTTCCAACATTTCAATTTCACTAGGGTAGCTGACCCCAAGTTTCACATCCAGAAAGTGCAGTTGTTAGGATAATTTTTTCCGTATCATGTTATTTATTAAAGCACTCATCCCCATCGATTAACAACAACAGTATAAAGTGAGTGAATTTTCTGTCCTCCATCATAATAATATATAATATTTTGTTTCTTTTAATAATCCCAATGTAGGTTACAGAAGTATGCGACAGTCTTTTTTTCTGGCGCATACATAACTTTTGGCAATTTTTCATTAAATAATTGACACCGGGCTATCGGGAAGCAGTATCTAATCTCTATCTTCAGCGATGGACATTAAGATTCATTCATACACTTGTGTCTATTTATTAGCTACTGCTACCTTATACATCTATGTAATTAGCAATGCAACGAAACAAAAGCAAGAACGACAAAATAAACACTTTTTTTACAAAAGTAAAACCACAACACATTAACGACTTTGGAAAAAAAAACCTCACAACTTAAGAACTCACGTGTAGTAAACAAAACACGAAACACTAAGATTTTTTTGATTTTTTTGTTCTTCCAAAAAACAATCACGATAGGTGTAAATAGGGCGCAAGTTCCATATCAGGGAAGTCGCCTCCCAAAATATCAATATAATAATAATATTAATCCTCCAGCATAAGTACATGTGCGTTTTCTATCGAATACAATATTACCTAGGTTAAGACATGATGCAGAGTCATTGTTGTTGCGAGTCTTTCTTGGTGGTGTAAAAGTCAAAACGCTGCTTTTCGATGCATTATATTTTACAAGTCATTTGAACGTATAGTTGTTAACAACGTTTGATAATGTATGAGCACCATTAAAAGTTGTGTCATCGGCTAACAAAATTGTTGGTATGCTGATCGGACCAATTACTAGTAATTCACAATTTGTCGACATGAGTTCACAAATAAAGTCATAAATACAAACAGAAAATAACCAAGCAGACAACACACGGCCTTGACCTACTCTTTGATCAATCCGAAACACATGACTTGTTAATCCACTATGCTACACATTGTGCTGTTGCAGTTGTAAACGACATTTATATCAGATTCTACAATTTACCTTGTATTCCTATTTGGTTCAGTTTGTATAATAGGCTATCTTGCCCCACACGGTCAAAAATCTTTCCTTTGTCAAGAAAAAAAGCATGAACAATCGAATTACGTTCTAGATAATAATGAATTGCTTCTTTGGGGGTATATATAGCCGGTATCGCACTATGTTCCTTTACAAATCAAAACTGAAGGGGATCCGGCATTCCATTTAATATTAACAAGGAGTTTATGAAACGATTCAAAATTATTTTATCAAAAAGGCTCCTATGTTCGTACCCGATCCTTGATTTCATCTACGGTTATCGAGAGTTTAATATAACCCTTTTGTATTTATGGTTGAAAAGATCATTGACCTTTTTGAAATTTTCCCGTGAAATCAAAGCCAATCCTTTCTTTTAAAGAGCATAAATTTTTCAAAATATTTCCCCATAACAGCATAATAATATCTCCAGGTGTTTTTGCTACGGTATCGCCATGAACAAGTTTATCTGGTGATGGTCCCTGTTTCCTCATTATACGGGGTGTTCTGAAAAATTCCCTTTGTCAACCTCGCCGCATTTTTAATGTCCTCGTACTTTTCTTCTAGCCATAATTTCTTGGCCTGGCAATTACCTTTCCTAAATATTTATTTGTTATCTTTTCCTTTGTAAATGCGGTTAGATTTGTTACGAGGCTTGTTATTATTTTTCCATTCACGACGTGCTTCCCGTTGTTCGTAATGAACTGTATATAAGTCATTGGATTTTCAATATGGTTTAAGGTAGTGACGAAACTTTCCATACGGAATATACGCATTCGCCGACATATGTAGTACATTATAATGTTCCGGATCTCTTATGCTACAACTATCGATTTTAGGTTTGCTAATGCTAAAAACTTTACCAATTTCTGTTTGATACATCTTTATTTCAAGTTCATTCGCTTTCGTCCATTTTAAATATGACGGCCTAAGTTGAAGCTACCTGACGAACCACAGAGCAGATCACTGTTCATAGACATACATATAGGGTAATGATCAGAAAAATCATATGGACTGTCATCTCTTGCCCCTTAATTTAAAATATTATATTCTAAAATTTCTTGTATACATATATAGTCTATGAACGATTTTTTACTGTAAGTTTTGTTTATGAAAGTATAATTCGGTTATGTTAAGTCATTCAACAAGTGGGCAACTTTAATATTACGACTTTCTAAAAAACAGTTCAAAGCATTACTTTTTGTGCTAACATTTTCACAAGATATATCAACATTAAAATCATCACCTATAAGTATAATATAGTCTTCGCGCATTCTATCATAATAACACGAGAACACATCTAAATATCTAAATATACATCTTGAGTATAATTAGTAGACGAAAAAAGAGTACGAATTACACATATATCTTTAAAACCATTAATTGACAATATCACACCACATATTCAGTCATTTTGAATTTCTACAGTCTTAATTTTAAAACCGGATGATTTTTCTGTTCACTATTGCTGTCCCATTCGAGCCACTTCAACTATTCTTACAAGAGCTACTATAAAAACGTTTTTCTGATTGCTTTAAGTAAAGTTTGCAAGTGCGACAAACACTGTACTACTGTAGGATATGTATTATCGCCAGTATACACCATCTGGCCATAAGTTTTCGTTCGACTCAAAGTCACTCTCAGCAATATTAATGTTAACACGCATTACATATGTAGAATATTGTTTTGCTTCACGCTTCTTTAGTCAGGGGCGTAGCTAGAAAGAAACGATGTGGAAGCAACTATCGAAAAAAATTTGGGACCCTATTATGCAGAATTTTTTTTCTCGGTTTTCGGTCATAGGACGGTTAAAAGAGGAGCTATATGTATAAATAAAAATTTATGAATGTAAAACTATTAATAAATCTTCTGAATATAGTAATACATAAACAACAAATATTTGTGATACAGAATTTACTCAAAATTGTCCAAAATCTGCTCTTCGGGTCTGGGCAGAAACAAACTTCTCTATTACTTTGTCAACATTCACACTGAAATCCCGATGAACATGCAGTAATCATGGTAAGGCTATGTAACTTTCGTTGTTCATTGTTGATCGTACATTTGTTTTCAATTACATACGTAGTACCGTGACTGATAGATCTCAGGACCATCATGGCATGGTACCTAGCACTCGCGAGATGTTATAAACCAGCGTACGTGTTCGGCATCGAGCGACCTCCCAATTAAATTCGTCAAAATTACATGCTAGGTCAGTTTCGTATGTTTCAGACAATATTGAGATTTGTTCGTTTGTGATATTTCCTACAACACGATGAAGCCGTGAGATACAGCACAAAGAAGCGATTTTCTGATAATTTGACGCGACTCCACTCTCCAGTTGCCTTATCATATGGTCTATGAACACAAAAAATAATGAGGCTTTCCAATACTGTTTTGGCGTGGTTGCAGGGTGATTGGCTCCGGTAGTCTGTCACTGAACCACATCGCCTCGGCATATTTTCAACGATATCGAAGGGATCTGATAATTCTAATGCCGATTGGTACATCTCATTCCAAACTGATGAACTGTACACTGTAAAATGTGCTCCAAAACTACATATCTTAGAATAGACTTAGTATTACAAATTCAAAAGTAAAAATCTTGTAAAAGATACAAGTAACCTTCCGATTTTGTCATAATCTCCGCAAAAAAAAAAAATATTTTGAAACCAAATGTCGTTATCTAATGAAATTTCATCAATTAAAAAAAGTGACAACATAGGTGTTTCCTTAAACATTCAATTTATAAATTTTTATTTTGCCATTTCTTTTTTTGCATGCCGAATCAATGTGCACGTGACGCAACTTCGGAGCTACGATCTTTTTCTGAATGAACAGCTTCATCAACACTTGTAACTAGGTTGTCAAACTAATATCCGGGATAGACGGAAAAGACACCAACAGTCTCCGATTCCGATTGACCAACTCATCTCTCTCTCTTCTGCTTTTTTTTTTTTTTTTTTTTTTTTTTTGTGAAAACGACGTGGATGCACGTGCTGTCGTGCCTCCGGGTAGCTACACCCCTGTTAGTAGTTCTGAAAAGTTATTTTCACACCTATATTTTCTGCATACGATTTCACAGATCCATTTACAAGTCCATATGGTTTGTCGGCTTGAACAAAATAATGTATTATTCATTTTGTCCTTTTTTCGAACTACTCCACTTAATGCGAAGTTATCGCTATTTGAAACTAATGTTTCTTTTTTTTAATTTTTTTAACTAATGTTTCAATTGGCTGTCCTTTGTTGCCTTTTGGTATTTGGTCATTCATTACTGTTTGACAGTACGTTGCTGGTTCTTAGTGTTTGATTGAAACGGTTGATTGTGATTTCACTACCATTATCCGTTTCCTCTATATACGTTGAATAATGTCGTTATTCAGTAGTCACCATGCTCACGCTTTCCATTTTTGCTTCCGTTCCAAGCTGTTCTGTTTCATTTTCATGTGTTAGGTCTTAATTATTTTGAATCTTTAACAACATCAGAAAACTATTTTTTCAACACCATAGACAACTCTTTACACTTCCCATCGATCGCTTCTAAACGGGCGGCAATCAAATGTTGTCCGTGCATTAACTCATGAACCGTTCAACTAAAGCTTTTAAAATTTTAATATGTTGTTACTGACAACAAAATGGAGGTCAAGTTTAATAATGACGATTTTGACTTTTACCGTTCAGAAGTAATGGTTCTTGAAAGATTGAAAAATAGAGTTTCCAGTCGTGTCCGTGAATTTACGCATGAACTGTTCTACCAAAGCTTCCCAAATTTTAATATGTTGTTACTGATGACAAAGTAGAGGTCAAGTTCAATAAAGACGATTTTGACTTTTACCGTTCAGGAGTTATGGTTCTTGAAAGATTGAAAAATGGTGTTTCCAGTCGTGTCCGAGCATTTTCTCATGAACCATTCAACCAACGCTTTTGAAATTTGTATATGTTGTTACTGATGGCAAAATAGAGGTCAAGTTCAATAATGACGATTTTGACTTTTACCGTTCAGGAGTTATGGTTCTTGAAAGATTGTAAAATGGCGTTTCCATTCACGTTGTTGCATTTACTCATGAACCATTCAATCTAAGCTTTTCAAATTTTAATATGTTGATACTGATGACAAAATGGAGGTCAAATTTGATATTGACGATTTTCACTTTCACCATTCATCAGTAATGGTAATCTTGTGATATTGCCAGGACACAAATAAATATTAATAAATCCGGTTTGCTGTCGTTGTGACAGCCTCTTGTATTTCGTAAATTCTTAATTTCTCAAAAGGTCGAAAAGGGAGTTTCGAATGGATCGCATATCTTGTGTAATTCTTCTTTGGAATTATTTTGTGTTTCTTCATTGTTATTCTTTTCAGTTAACGGATCAAAATCATTATCATTATTATTATATACATATTCACTAGCTATTTTAACTGTTACGTTATGTCCATTAGTTGTGTCGGCACCGATAGTGTGTTGAAAACAGCTCACTCGATAGTAAACAAATATAGGATGACAATGTTAGTATTATATGTATGGGTATCACATTTTTTAGTTTTTCAGGAGGATGGCTCACAATAATAATAAGTCTTTAAGTAGTTGTATGGAAAAAAAGTAGCATCTAGTACTGCGATTTAATTAAAGAGGTATTCAAATTGCTTACTCTGGTACTTATACCAATAAGAAATAATTGTGCTGGCCTGGTTAAATCTTCAAAAAAACTAGGAATTTTTCACTCGTGAGGATGCAAATAAACGTTCTGTAGGAAAGTTTGTTTAAAAAGTAGAAATTATTATTTTTCAGCGCGAAATACAAAAGCGATCCTTGTAACAGTTGAAAATGTTTTGTTCACCCACCCTCCTAAAATATAAAAATAAAGCTATGTGTGCTTGTTCTCCTCTTCTTTAAAACGTGTACGTATTATTATATCATGAGGATTATAAAGACTAAACCGGGTTTTAAAAGTGTGTCTCGTAAGGGTGGTTACATGGAATTATTTTAAAAGCTGGTAAAATATCTCAAAATTTATATAAAATGAATACTATTAGATTTATGAAGTCTAAAGCCATTTTTATTGTTAGTAATTTCTCATTTCATTATTACTCACTTTGTTAGAATTAAACTACATTAAAATTTAATTTATAGTGCACTATAGTTTTTATTTGATTTTTTTTATATATAGAATAAACTATTGACACTTGTGTTTTTGTTCTAATTACATTTTTTCCTATCTAAATAGCAACCAAGTAGTTTTCATAATTCATATTTACTACTTAAAATAATTTAATGTAGATATCTTTTTCTATTTTGAAGCGCTTTACTAAGGCTTTCATTAAGATTTACGTTCTATTATTCGAACACATTAATTTATAATTGATGATAATGAATTTGAAAGGTAGTTTACTGTTAGTCATTGTAAAATTTTGGTATGTTAAAATTATCTTGTTTATAGCAGTGTCATCCATCTAATTGATCTTACTAGTTATCCATTCAAAAAAATAATTCTATCGATCTTTTGTTTGTTCATAATTTGAACTATTCATCCATAGGTTTTGCAAAAAGTCGTAGTACAAGCTTGTCTTAACATGACAGTTTACTTCCAAAAACACATCAATTGGACACGAGTATGGCTTGTGTCAAATTTGACAGCAAACACCAACTGTATACCATGCTATATAAAGACAATGTTTTCCGGTTTCGAAACAGTAATCTTCCATTCCAGAATTGGTCAATAGCTTGCCAGTACATGTAAGTACAATCTATTTTCAATATATAAGACTATTATGTACTAGTATTAGGTATAGTCTATTGAAGGGACAAATTACTAGTATTAAGTATATTCCATGTAAGCCACACAGTAATTTATCTCATAGATATTTTTAATATATAAAAAAAAAAGCTAAAAAACTCAGAGAATCACATGAACTCAAAAAGAAGTAAGTGATTTGATTAAGCTCGTGTTGGAGTTTTCAATTCATCATTTCAATACTCACACACATGTCTTTGTGATCATATTAACATGATGATTTCGTCCTTACCATTCGTCTCTTTGTAATATACCCTTTCAATTAATCCACTATGGGCCACCAACGTTCCTAAACGAATTCTGGGAGGCAAAATATTTCAACCCACTTCAACTGAATGACGCCCAAAGGATATCATTTCAAGTTATTTCGTGTTGAATTTGAATTACTATTATTTTCATGCTACAGGAATTCTCTAAAATATGTATATACTAGGGATAATTTATTTTCGTGGGTACCAATTTTCGTGGATTCAGGAAACTTTTCATGTTCGTGGATATTTATTTTCGTGGTTTTGCCGA
The DNA here is from genome assembly GCF_963676685.1 of Mytilus edulis. Taxonomy (NCBI): domain Eukaryota; kingdom Metazoa; phylum Mollusca; class Bivalvia; order Mytilida; family Mytilidae; genus Mytilus; species Mytilus edulis. The sequence continues at coordinate 86,290,416 of NC_092347.1, read as the reverse complement.
AGTCTTCAAACAAGCCAATAGAAAATTTGTATTTCGTTGACATTGAATTGAATTTCGTGGTTCACCTGTACCCACTAAAGCTACGAAAATTGGTATCCAACGAACAATAATGAAACCACAGTGGTTTGCCGTGTAGATAATTCCAGAAATGCGCTAAGATTTTTCAAACAACAGGTATACACATATTCGTTTTCTAATTTGCATTAAAATGGGATAAGCTATCATAATCTTGTTCACCGATTAGACTCAAAGTTCTCATAATTGATTTATAACATTCTAAAACGTGTATCCAAATTACAATAAGTCTGAAATAAACGGTAAACAGTGCATTTATTAGATAGAACACGTGCTGTGTATTTTAGTCCAGACGCCATTTAATTATCTATTGAAATGATCTCAGAAGACTTCCGACGGTCAAATAAAACGATATAAGTATAAACATAAATATAAATAGACCTCGTGCAATTTGATTTTTTTTTTATATCTGTTTGATTTCATGCTATAGGTTAACAAAATAAGTTAATCATCGTTTTTACCTGTATAAGAATGTTTTTTTTTCTTTCTATGAATCGAATCAGTCAACGAATGGTTTACCTTTGTGTCACTTTCAATGTTGAAATTGTTTCATTTTAGTAACTGAACACGACTAAAACATGCGTAACCAATCTCTAGCTTATGTGTTAAATCAAGGACGTATATTAGACGTATGTTAGTTATACGTCCTTGGTTAAATTGAATGTCACATGAAAACGGATTCAATGAGATGGAATTATTCACTTGCAATGTTTCATCGCTTATTTTGACAAAATTGAACGAAATTGGCTGCTGAAAGCGAATAATCATTCCATTTGTTTCACTTTTATTACTGATTGAACCATTCTTTGATTTCTCGTAGCTAATGGTTTATAGATTGGTTTATCCTCATGTTTATAAAAAGTGTATTAAATTATTTCAATAGTATAAATGTTTATTTCAATTGAACAGTTAATGATAAAAAAAAAATTTTTTTAGTAACCATTTGACCTTTTTCTAATGATTTCAGCAATTTTATTTTTTCAGATAAAATGAAGTGTATTCTGCTTATTCTGTCTCTAGCCATTGTGCTAATCAATGGAACAACCTGGGGTGAGTCAAACATTGTTCCTATAACGAAACAAGTCACTTTACTGGATTAACCAAACTACATGGTCGCAGAATTGCTGGATTTACTGTTTTTTCTTAATTCAAATACATTCAGTTCTCTCCCTTCTTTTACTGTTTGAAATGTTAAATTTTCTTGTCGTCAACATCTCGTTTCTCAATTATTTTTCAGTTTTATGTTAAAAAAAATCTGTTCTTAGTTGATAGTACTGAACATATTTTGTGAAAGCGAAATTTATATACAACTGAAATTTTGTGATATATTTTTTTTTATATATGACCAGGACCTACATATGAGGATAAGGACAAATTATTGAATATTTTTCATTATAGGATCTAGAGGAGGAGGTTGGAGAGGAGGGATGATTGGAATTGGTGGTATTGGAGGTGTAGGACGAATTGGCGGGGGTGGTATTTATGGTGGAGGTGGTATTTATGGTGGAGGTATCTATGGTGGCCGCGGAATTTATGGCGGTGGCGGAATCTATGGCGGTCGCGGTATTTATGGCGGTGGAGGTATCTATGGAGGTCGCGGAATTTATGGTGGAGGTATATATGGCGATGATGACAACTATGGCAGTGGAATGGGCCGTGGAATGTATGGCGGTGGAATGGGCCGTGGAATGTACGGCGGTGGAATGTATGGCGGTGGAATGTACGGCGGTGGAATGGGCGGTGGTATGTACGATCCATATAGTAGTTATGGAATGGGCAGTGGATACAGAGGTTACGGCCAACAAGGATATGGTAGCGGTGGATATTATCCAGGTGGATCAAGTGGATACGGTGGATACGGTCAAGGAAGCGGATATTGGCCGGGCGGATCCGGAGGGCATGGTCAATATGGTAAATATGGAAAAAGGAGTAAGTAAAACTAAAAATAACATATTAGCGTAATCTCTGTGTGATAAATATAAAAATAATAAGATGTGGTATGTTTGCAAATGAGGCAACTCTGCACAAGAGAACAAATGGCATAGACGTTAATAACGAAAGGTCACCATACGCCCTTTAACAATGAGCATTGTTAGCATATTGAAAATAGATTAATTTAAAACAAAACTGCTCTTTCATGATACGGATTAAATTTTCGTCATAAGATGGATAGAATTTCATAAGCACAGTCAGTATGCATTCATATGTAATGCAATTAAAAAAAACCCACATTATATTAACCTACTAAACAAAAACAGAAAACAAACGAACGAAAAACAACAACGTTATTCTTACAATATTAACTGTGAAATTCATAGAACGATTTATCGGAAATACCAGCTAGCGTATAATCGTAAAATATGAATGTTTCTACTTCAAACATTTACTAGCCTTAAGTCTCAATTTAAGATGGTTCTATAGTTATATATACGGTTTCTTTTACTAGTTTTATGTCTTAGTTTAAGATGGTTTTAAAGTTGTATATACGGTTTCTTTTGCTATTTTTAGGTCTTAGTTTAAAATGGTTCTATAGTTATATATACGGTATAATGAATAGATAACAGTTGCCAAATACTATATCGTGATTAACTCTTTAATTGGCTTTAATTTAGTTTTCTGGTCTAACATATATTTTTATTTAAAATTGAAGTTTTATGATATATAAAATTAATTCGATTTGCTATTTGTTTTACAGGGTCTTACTGAGATCAAACTATACCAAAGAAGAACAATAGGCACCCTTAACTTGAATTCCAACATAATATGACGAACAATATAAACTTTCATTTCATTCATGTTTTTAACAATTTTAGTTGAATACAATGCATCTTAAGCATAACAAATTCTGTGTTTATTTTCTATTCCTACCCCAAATTATTCATGATGTGTAGCATTGAACTTTTGAAATTTAATTCATTAAAAACAATTGTCTGGAAAGTCTCATATAAAAGGTGAATGCATATTATGAATAAACAAGCAATTGTAGTTAGTTTGGATCGATCTGAGATTTTACAAGAAAAAACAATGTCTCGTCTGTGTGGTATTCATTGGTTTCGGAGTCAATATTTTAATACATGTAAGAAGATGTGGTATGATTGCCAATGAGACAACTCTCTATCTATCCAATTCACAATTTATAAAAGTAAACCATTATAGTGTTAAAATACGGTCCTCAACACGGAGCCTTTGTTCACAACGAACAGCAAGCTACAAAGGGCCCCCCAAAAATGACTAGTGTAAAACTATTCAAACGGGAAAACCAACGGTCTAATCTATATGTATATAAAAACGAGCAACGTGAAAGACCAGATACTCTTTTTTTTATATATACACAATGACAATCTACAAGAGGTGTCGATAGTATTTTATTTTATGGCAGCTACTCTTTACAGCAAACAAACAAGAAACAAGCAACATAGATCTTCAACAATAGAAAAGTCTTCCACTCTAATTCAAAGCTTGACCTTATATTCACAGCACAATTTAGGAGTTGGATATTATATACAATGCCAAGGTGACGAAATATTCGGATCTCGGATGCTAAAAATTATCAATAGGCCTTTTATTAAATAAATAAAGCAGAAACTAAATATTTCTTATATGAAATATCCTTACAGAACAAAAAAACATAACGAGTGATAAGGTTTAATGATAACTAGTATGGAACGCTAGAGATGGCATGTCTGGTGTGGTACTCTTGATATTTTTCATTATTTGATGTGGTCATGTTATTAGGAAATGTGGTTTTAACACTACGTTATGTGTATGTGTCTTAATTTATGAAGTTGTTACATTACATGATGCTGTTTTGTTATTTCGTAATGATTATTTGCAAAGTCCTTGTAAATGGCTTTAAAATTACGTAATGATGTTTCCAAATTTGACGTTTTACACTACATGATGTTTTCGTTCTAGTATTTGATGTTGTTACATGATGTTTTCGTTCCAGTTTTAGATGTTGTTACATTATGTTTTCGTTCCAGTATTTGATGTTGTTACATGATGTTTTCGTTCCAGTATTAGATGTTGTTACATGATGTTTTCGTTCCAGTATTAGATGTTGTTACATGATGTTTTCGTTCCAGTATTAGATGTTGTTACATGATGTTTTCGTTCCAGTATTAGATGTTGTTACATGATGTTTTCGTTCCAGTATTTGATGTTGTTACATGATGTTTTCGTTCCAGTATTTGATGTTGTTACATGATGTTTTCATTCCAGTATTAGATGTTGTTACATGATGTTTTCGTTCCAGTATTAGATGTTGTTACATGATGTTTTCGTTCCAGTATTAGATGTTGTTACATGATGTTTTCGTTTCAGTATTTGATGTTGTTACATGATGTTTTCGTTCAAGTATTAGATGTTGTTACATGATGTTTTCGTTCCAGTATTTGATGTTGTTACATGATGTTTTCGTTCCAGTATTAGATGTTGTTACATGATGTTTTCGTTCCAGTATTTGATGTTGTTACATGATGTTTTCGTTCCAGTATTAGATGTTGTAACATGATGTTTTCGTTCCAGTATTTGATGTTGTTACATGATGTTTTCGTTCCAGTATTAGATGTTGTTACATGATGTTTTTGTTCCAGTATTAGATGTTGTTACATGATGTTTACGTTCCAGTATTAGATGTTGTTACATGATGTTTTCGTTCCAGTATTAGATGTTGTTACATGATGTTTTCGTTCCAGTATTTGATGTTGTTACATGATGTTTTCGTTCCAGTATTAGATGTTGTTACATGATGTTTTCGTTCTAGTATTAGATGTTGTTACATGATGTTTTCGTTCCAGTATTAGATGTTGTTACATGATGTTTTCGTTCCAGTATTTGATGTTTTCGTTCCAGTATTAGATGTTGTTACATGATGTTTTCGTTCCAGTATTTGATGTTGTTACATGATGTTTTCGTTCTAGTATTAGATGTTGTTACATGATGTTTTCGTTCCAGTATTAGATGTTGTTACATGATGTTTTCGTTCTAGTATTAGATGTTGTTACATGATGTTTTCGTTCCAGTATTAGATGTTGTTACATGATGTTTTCGTTCCAGTATTTGATGTTGTTACATGATGTTTTCGTTCTAGTATTAGATGTTGTTACATGATGTTTTCGTTCCAGTATTAGATGTTGTTACATGATGTTTTCGTTCCAGTATTAGATGTTGTTACATGATGTTTTCGTTCCAGTATTAGATGTTGTTACATGATGTTTTCGTTCCAGTATTTGATGTTGTTACATGAAGTTTTCGTTCTAGTATTAGATGTTGTTACATGATGTTTTCGTTCCAGTATTAGATGTTGTTACATGATGTTTTCGTTCCAGTATTAGATGTTGTTACATGATGTTTTCGTTCCAGTATTAGATGTTGTTACATGATGTTTTCGTTCCAGTATTTGATGTTGTTCTGTCATTCTTTGATCTGGTTATCACTATACTTGACGAAGTAAAACAAAGTGACTATTTGAGAAAAACTATATATATAGTTCTATTTTTAAAACAGACTTGTATAGCTAAAGCAAGTACAGATAAAAAAGTTTTTTTAATTTTGTTTTTTACGAATAAATGGACGTTTTTACAGTCAACATTACACTTTTACAATGACAGCAGCAATATCAATCAAGACACAGGGTTCTGTGGAAATCTTCACGAATTTATTGTTAAATGATTGATTGATTATCTTTAGTTCTCCATATATATGAAGATTTTACAATTAATATTTAAAGAAAACATCAAAAACATTACACAAACAGACATATTCTAAACATTATACAAGTAAAACACCAATCAAACAAGAGGATCCCAAGAACCTGAATCGTTCAACTGTTATTTTTTTGCTTAAATCTTACATCAATGATTATTTTTGATTTACAATATGTATTAATGAGTGGCTTAAAAAAATGTCCTTAAAGGACAATAACTCCTTTAGGGGTCGATTGACAGTTTTGGTCGACTATAACTTTTTGTAGATCTTATTTTGCTGAACATTTTTGCTGTTTACAGTTTATCTTTATATTCAATATTATAATATTCAAGATAATAACAAAAAACTGCAAAGTTTCCTTAAAATAACCAATTTATTGGCAGCAACCGAACAATAAGTTTTTCGGTTTGTCTGAAAGTTTCAGGGCTGATAGATCTTGACCTTTTGAAAAAAATTACCCCATTTTACCCCATGTCAGATTTGCTCTAAATGCTTTAGTTTCTGAGATATGAGCCAACTGCAAAAACTGTATTTGACCCCTATGTTCTATTTTTATCCATGGCGTCCGTGAATTAATTGTTAAATGATTGATTGATTATCTTTAGTTCTCCATATATATGAAGATTTTACAATTAATATTTAAAGAAAAAAATTCGGATGCAATTCATAAAAAAGAAGTATTAGGCACAATAGTTTTAGAGGAGATTTTAAAATGTTAGCAAACTTGATGAACAAATTGTGTAAAGCTGTCTGTAAAGGGCAATAACCCCTTAAGGAGTCAATTGACAATTTTGGTCATTTAACTCTTTTGTAGATCTTAGTTTGCTGAATATTATTGCCGTTTACAGTTTATGTCTATCTATAACAAATAAACTCATCATAGATACCAGGACTAAATTTTGTATATACGCCAGACGCGCGTTTCGTCTACAAAAGACTCATCAGTGACGCTCGAATCCAAAATAGTTAAAAAGGCCAAATAAAGTACGAAATGGAAGAGCTTTGAGGACCAAAATTCCTAAAAGTTTTGCCAAATACAGCTAAGGTAATCTATTCCTGAGGACAAAAAAATGCAAAATTTCTTTATAGATATTTCAGGGCTGAGTTATGTGGACCAATTTTTTCCAGTCAGATTTGCTCTAAAAGCTTTAGTTTTTGAGATATAAGCCAAAAACTGCATTTGACCCCTATGTTTTATTCTTAGCCATGTAAGTCGATGGAATACAATTTATAAACAAGATACCCAATGGAACAATTAGTTAAAGTTTGAAGGTATTCGGTCCAATTTTATTTTTATTTCGTGCTGCCTTTTTTAAAGCCTAAAAAATACTATCAGTAAAGCAATATTTTTGCGACTTACCGAAACGGTGCAATAAAAATTTAAATATGGGGAAAAAAATACCTTTTTTTTTTTTTTTAACTAATCCTCATTCGATACATAATACATGTAATGAAATCGAGTGGACCTAAGGACAAAACTAGTTTACGTACTAAAATTGCAGCACGAATATCGCATTTAACAAAGTTTTGTGACTATTTCATTTTGTTTTCGTATTAAAATCATTTATATCTTCCATCACACTTTTAAATAACGTATTTAATAGTATTACGTTAAATCTTTAACTTTCATTTTGCGTTAATTGTTTTCCATACAAAAGTCATATAAATATTAAAATACAATAAAATCTATGTCATAGAAATCTCTATATATTTTTTTCAATTAAATATATATGTGTTAGGATGGTCCTAGGACCATCGTAGTTAGGACTGTCCTAAGACAGCTTTGTTTTACATCCTAAGACATGTCTCAGACACGTCCTAAGACCATCCTAAATAATGTCCTAAGACCTATCTTAGGACATATCCTAGGATACTTTCATTGACACGGCCCCTGATATAGTTTTAACATATAATCTGCTAGGTGGTACACCAAGAGACTCCATACATCAGCATTTAGAGTTTGCATGGTATGATTCATACTTCCAAGTAACGACCTTACAATTTCGTCATCATCTTGATTAAGGTTTATCATAACAAATGGACAAATATGGCCGTATTTTCACCTCAAAAACTAATCTGTGTACAGACTTACCTGTGCCGTTTGGAAAGTTTTAAGGCCTAGCATCCACTAGATATATAAAAGTTCAATGCATTTTGTGTTTAAGAAAGATAAAATCATTTTTTTTCCTTTCTGCAGAAGGTGTAAAAATAAACAACCACCTGAATTACTTTGATACAGTCCACTCACTGACTCAAATAAACTCTGAGTCATCACCATCGCCAACGATGAATACTGTATTGTTGTCAATATAATGAAATTGTATGCAAACTCTTTAACTCACCTGTAGTTGTGAAGATACCTCTTGTCCATTAAGGACAATCAAAACAATACAAACCGTTTTTTTTTACCTGAGGGAGCATCTCTAAGTTGTACCACAACTTAGTTAATTTATGCATGATGGGAAAAAATGCCCATCAAAATCTAAAAGAGATTTTATCTTTCTGAAACACAAAATGCATTCAACTTTTATATATCTGGTGGATGATAGGCATACAAACTTTTCCAACTTCATAGGTAAGTCTGTACTCAGAGTAGTTTTTGGCATGTAAATACAGCCATATTTGTCCGTTTGTTATGATGAACCTGAATCAGATGTTGATACTTAAAATTTCCAAAGATCTTTTAGAGTACATACAATCTAACTCTCTTTCATCTTGTAACAGTATTAAAACATTTGACTTTTCTACTATTTACACAAGTATTCCACATTCCAAACTAAAAGACAAATTGAAAAAGTTGGTGTTGCTTTGCTTCATAAAAAAGAATGGCCAACGTAGATACAAGTATCTTGTCCTAGGGAGGAATAAATCCTACTTTGTAAAGGATCACTCTGATTCAAACAAAAAATTCTCTGAAACTGATATTATCAAGATGCTTGATTTCTTGATTGACAACATATTTGTTACAGACTGTCGGCATTCCAATTGGAACAAATTGTGCCCCTCTACTTGCCGACTTGTTTCTTTATTATTATGAGGCTGACTTCATACAGGAACTTCTTAGGAAGAAAGATAAGAAGTTAGCGATATCTTTTAACTCTACTTTCCGCTATATAGATGCTGTTCTTTCACTTAATAATTCAAAATTTGGTGACTATGTGGAACGCATCTAGCCCATCGAACTAAAGATAAAGGATACTACAGATACAGTTAAGCCAGCCTCATATCTTGACTTACATCTAGAAATTGACAATGAGGGTCAGTTGAAAACAAAACTTTATGACAAAATAGATGATTTCAGCTTTCCAAATGTAAACTTTCCATTTCTAAGTAGAAACGTTCCAGCAGCACCTGCATACGGGGTATATATCTCCCAATTGATACGATATTCCCGTTCTTGCATTTCCTATCATGATTTTCTTGATAGCGGGTTAAGCTATTAAACCAAGAGTTCCAAATGGTGAAGTTGAAATCATCCCTTCGTAAATTTTACGGACGCCATCACGAGTTGGTTGACCGTTATGGAATAACTGTTTCACAAATGATATCGGATATGTTCCTTACGTCGTAACTACAATCCCCTTCCCTTTCATGAATGTGACCTACCGAATTAGACTATTTACCGGATTTGTTATCACATAAGCAACACGACGGGTGCCACATGTTGAGCAGGATCTGCTTACCCTTCTGGAGCACCTGAGATCACCCCTTGTTTTTGGTGGGGTTCGTGGGGTTTATTTTTTAGTTTTCTATGTTGTGTCATGTGTACTATTGTTTGTCTGTTTGTCTTTTTCATTTTTAGCCATGGCGTTGTCAGTTTATTTTCGATTTATGAGTTTGACTGTCCCTTTGGTATCTTTCGTCCCTATTTTAAAGAAACGAACGGAATCGTCTACGTCAAGAATATCAACTTTTTTGTAGAACATTTCTGTCCGAATTTGTAAAATAACAGATGTACAGCATACTATATAATGCATAAGTATATCCGTATCATACAAGTTTCACAGAAAGCATTTGCCTGTTGTCATAGCTATGGCTCCATATTTCTCAAGCGTCATAAATTTTGAATTTAAAGATGGATAAGTTACCGCTAGTCGTAACAAAAGATGCTCCGTCAAACATGTATGTTTTTTTTATAGTGCCGCTTAAGTTCTTGTCGCCGTTCAACTAAGTGTTTCCATTTGTTTTCGTCGTTTATGTCTAAAGTCTGTTTAACGATTTTGCTCCACAGAAGTTTGTCTGGAAAGAAATTTTCAGCCACATAGTTAAAAAAAAATCGTATTTCATCAAAAGTCAATGATATTTGACTGGACTTACCGGTTTATATTTGGCCCATACGAAAATTGAAATCCGTCTATGTATTGTTGTTGATTTTGCACAACACAACCTTCGAACATACAAAATTTTCATTTTATCAATATGTCTTTCTTACCACAGACCAACTTTACTAACGCAAGAGTCAGTCAGACTGCGTTTATCAGGTTATAATCCTGGTACTTTTGATAACGATTATCCATCATTTGTATAAATTGAACGAAATATCTTTGAGCTCTTTCCAACATTTCAATTTCACTAGGGTAGCTGACCCCAAGTTTCACATCCAGAAAGTGCAGTTGTTAGGATAATTTTTTCCGTATCATGTTATTTATTAAAGCACTCATCCCCATCGATTAACAACAACAGTATAAAGTGAGTGAATTTTCTGTCCTCCATCATAATAATATATAATATTTTGTTTCTTTTAATAATCCCAATGTAGGTTACAGAAGTATGCGACAGTCTTTTTTTCTGGCGCATACATAACTTTTGGCAATTTTTCATTAAATAATTGACACCGGGCTATCGGGAAGCAGTATCTAATCTCTATCTTCAGCGATGGACATTAAGATTCATTCATACACTTGTGTCTATTTATTAGCTACTACTACCTTATACATCTATGTAATTAGCAATGCAACGAAACAAAAGCAAGAACGACAAAATAAACACTTTTTTTACAAAAGTAAAACCACAACACATTAAAGACTTTGGAAAAAAAACCCTCACAACTTAAGAACTCACGTGTAGTAAACAAAACACGAAACACTAAGATTTTTTTGATTTTTTTGTTCTTCCAAAAAACAATCACGATAGGTGTAAATAGGGCGCAAGTTCCATATCAGGGAAGTCGCCTCCCAAAATATCAATATAATAATAATATTAATCCTCCAGCATAAGTACATGTGCGTTTTCTATCGAATACAATATTACCTAGGTTAAGACATGATGCAGAGTCATTGTTGTTGCGAGTCTTTCTTGGTGGTGTAAAAGTCAAAACGCTGCTTTTCGATGCATTATATTTTACAAGTCATTTGAACGTATAGTTGTTAACAACGTTTGATAATGTATGAGCACCATTAAAAGTTGTGTCATCGGCTAACAAAATTGTTGGTATGCTGATCGGACCAATTACTAGTAATTCACAATTTGTCGACATGAGTTCACAAATAAAGTCATAAATACAAACAGAAAATAACCAAGCAGACAACACACGGCCTTGACCTACTCTTTGATCAATCCGAAACACATGACTTGTTAATCCACTATGCTACACATTGTGCTGTTGCAGTTGTAAACGACATTTATATCAGATTCTACAATTTACCTTGTATTCCTATTTGGTTCAGTTTGTATAATAGGCTATCTTGACCCACACGGTCAAAAATCTTTCCTTTGTCAAGAAAAAAAGCATGAACAATCGAATTACGTTCTAGATAATAATGAATTGCTTCTTTGGGGGTATATATAGCCGGTATCGCACTATGTTCCTTTACAAATCAAAACTGAAGGGGATCCGGCATTCCATTTAATATTAACAAGGAGTTTATGAAACGATTCAAAATTATTTTATCAAAAAGGCTCCTATGTTCGTACCCGATCCTTGATTTCATCTACGGTTATCGAGAGTTTAATATAACCCTTTTGTATTTATGGTTGAAAAGATCATTGACCTTTTTGAAATTTTCCCGTGAAATCAAAGCCAATCCTTTCTTTTAAAGAGCATAAATTTTTCAAAATATTTCCCCATAACAGCATAATAATATCTCCAGGTGTTTTTGCTACGGTATCGCCATGAACAAGTTTATCTGGTGATGGTCCCTGTTTCCTCATTATACGGGGTGTTCTGAAAAATTCCCTTTGTCAACCTCGCCGCATTTTTAATGTCCCCGTACTTTTCTTCTAGCCATAATTTCTTGGCCTGGCAATTACCTTTCCTAAATATTTATTTGTTATCTTTTCCTTTGTAAATGCGGTTAGATTTGTTACGAGGCTTGTTATTATTTTTCCATTCACGACGTGCTTCCCGTTGTTCGTAATGAACTGTATATAAGTCATTGGATTTTCAATATGGTTTAAGGTAGTGACGAAACTTTCCATACGGAATATACGCATTCGCCGACATATGTAGTACATTATAATGTTCCGGATCTCTTATGCTACAACTATCGATTTTAGGTTTGCTAATGCTAAAAACTTTACCAATTTCTGTTTGATACATCTTTATTTCAAGTTCATTCGCTTTCGTCCATTTTAAATATGACGGCCTAAGTTGAAGCTACCTGACGAACCACAGAGCAGATCACTGTTCATAGACATACATATAGGGTAATGATCAGAAAAATCATATGGACTGTCATCTCTTGCCCCTTAATTTAAAATATTATATTCTAAAATTTCTTGTATACATATATAGTCTATGAACGATTTTTTACTGTAAGTTTTGTTTATGAAAGTATAATTCGGTTATGTTAAGTCATTCAACAAGTGGGCAACTTTAATATTACGACTTTCTAAAAAACAGTTCAAAGCATTACTTTTTGTGCTAACATTTTCACAAGATATATCAACATTAAAATCATCACCTATAAGTATAATATAGTCTTCGCGCATTCTATCATAATAACACGAGAACACATCTAAATATCTAAATATACATCTTGAGTATAATTAGTAGACGAAAAAAGAGTACGAATTACACATATATCTTTAAAACCATTAATTGACAATATCACACCACATATTCAGTCATTTTGAATTTCTACAGTCTTAATTTTAAAACCGGATGATTTTTCTGTTCACTATTGCTGTCCCATTCGAGCCACTTCAACTATTCTTACAAGAGCTACTATAAAAACGTTTTTCTGATTGCTTTAAGTAAAGTTTGCAAGTGCGACAAACACTGTACTACTGTAGGATATGTATTATCGCCAGTATACACCATCTGGCCATAAGTTTTCGTTCGACTCAAAGTCACTCTCAGCAATATTAATGTTAACACGCATTACATATGTAGAATATTGTTTTGCTTCACGCTTCTTTAGTCAGGGGCGTAGCTAGAAAGAAACGATGTGGAAGCAACTATCGAAAAAAATTTGGGACCCTATTATGCAGAATTTTTTTTCTCGGTTTTCGGTCATAGGACGGTTAAAAGAGGAGCTATATGTATAAATAAAAATTTATGAATGTAAAACTATTAATAAATCTTCTGAATATAGTAATACATAAACAACAAATATTTGTGATACAGAATTTACTCAAAATTGTCCAAAATCTGCTCTTCGGGTCTGGGCAGAAACAAACTTCTCTATTACTTTGTCAACATTCACACTGAAATCCCGATGAACATGCAGTAATCATGGTAAGGCTATGTAACTTTCGTTGTTCATTGTTGATCGTACATTTGTTTTCAATTACATACGTAGTACCGTGACTGATAGATCTCAGGACCATCATGGCATGGTACCTAGCACTCGCGAGATGTTATAAACCAGCGTACGTGTTCGGCATCGAGCGACCTCCCAATTAAATTCGTCAAAATTACATGCTAGGTCAGTTTCGTATGTTTCAGACAATATTGAGATTTGTTCGTTTGTGATATTTCCTACAACACGATGAAGCCGTGAGATACAGCACAAAGAAGCGATTTTCTGATAATTTGACGCGACTCCACTCTCCAGTTGCCTTATCATATGGTCTATGAACACAAAAAATAATGAGGCTTTCCAATACTGTTTTGGCGTGGTTGCAGTGTGATTGGCTCCGGTAGTCTGTCACTGAACCACATCGCCTCGGCATATTTTCAACGATATCGAAGGGATCTGATAATTCTAATGCCGATTGGTACATCTCATTCCAAACTGATGAACTGTACACTGTAAAATGTGCTCCAAAACTACATATCTTAGAATAGACTTAGTATTACAAATTCAAAAGTAAAAATCTTGTAAAAGATACAAGTAACCTTCCGATTTTGTCATAATCTCCGCAAAAAAAAAAAAATATTTTGAAACCAAATGTCGTTATCTAATGAAATTTCATCAATTAAAAAAAGTGACAACATAGGTGTTTCCTTAAACATTCAATTTATAAATTTTTATTTTGCCATTTCTTTTTTTGCATGCCGAATCAATGTGCACGTGACGCAACTTCGGAGCTACGATCTTTTTCTGAATGAACAGCTTCATCAACACTTGTAACTAGGTTGTCAAACTAATATCCGGGATAGACGGAAAAGACACCAACAGTCTCCGATTCCGATTGACCAACTCATCTCTCTCTCTTCTGCTTTTTTTTTTTTTTTTTTTTTTTTTGTGAAAACGACGTGGATGCACGTGCTGTCGTGCCTCCGGGTAGCTACACCCCTGTTAGTAGTTCTGAAAAGTTATTTTCACACCTATATTTTCTGCATACGATTTCACAGATCCATTTACAAGTCCATATGGTTTGTCGGCTTGAACAAAATAATGTATTATTCATTTTGTCCTTTTTTCGAACTACTCCACTTAATGCGAAGTTATCGCTATTTGAAACTAATGCTTCTTTTTTTTAATTTTTTTAACTAATGTTTCAATTGGCTGTCCTTTGTTGCCTTTTGGTATTTGGTCATTCATTACTGTTTGACAGTACGTTGCTGGTTCTTAGTGTTTGATTGAAACGGTTGATTGTGATTTCACTACCATTATCCGTTTCCTCTATATACGTTGAATAATGTCGTTATTCAGTAGTCACCATGCTCACGCTTTCCATTTTTGCTTCCGTTCCAAGCTGTTCTGTTTCATTTTCATGTGTTAGGTCTTAATGATTTTGAATCTTTAACAACATCAGAAAACTATTTTTTCAACACCATAGACAACTCTTTACACTTCCCATCGATCGCTTCTAAACGGGCGGCAATCAAATGTTGTCCGTGCATTAACTCATGAACCGTTCAACTAAAGCTTTTAAAATTTTAATATGTTGTTACTGACAACAAAATGGAGGTCAAGTTTAATAATGACGATTTTGACTTTTACCGTTCAGAAGTAATGGTTCTTGAAAGATTGAAAAATAGAGTTTCCAGTCGTGTCCGTGAATTTACGCATGAACTGTTCTACCAAAGCTTCCCAAATTTTAATATGTTGTTACTGATGACAAAGTAGAGGTCAAGTTCAATAAAGACGATTTTGACTTTTACCGTTCAGGAGTTATGGTTCTTGAAAGATTGAAAAATGGTGTTTCCAGTCGTGTCCGAGCATTTTCTCATGAACCATTCAACCAACGCTTTTGAAATTTGTATATGTTGTTACTGATGGCAAAATAGAGGTCAAGTTCAATAATGACGATTTTGACTTTTACCGTTCAGGAGTTATGGTTCTTGAAAGATTGTAAAATGGCGTTTCCATTCACGTTGTTGCATTTACTCATGAACCATTCAATCTAAGCTTTTCAAATTTTAATATGTTGATACTGATGACAAAATGGAGGTCAAATTTGATATTGACGATTTTCACTTTCACCATTCATCAGTAATGGTAATCTTGTGATATTGCCAGGACACAAATAAATATTAATAAATCCGGTTTGCTGTCGTTGTGACAGCCTCTTGTATTTCGTAAATTCTTAATTTCTCAAAAGGTCGAAAAGGGAGTTTCGAATGGATCGCATATCTTGTGTAATTCTTCTTTGGAATTATTTTGTGTTTCTTCATTGTTATTCTTTTCAGTTAACGGATCAAAATCATTATCATTATTATTATATACATATTCACTAGCTATTTTAACTGTTACGTTATGTCCATTAGTTGTGTCGGCACCGATAGTGTGTTGAAAACAGCTCACTCGATAGTAAACAAATATAGGATGACAATGTTAGTATTATATGTATGGGTATCACATTTTTTAGTTTTTCAGGAGGATGGCTCACAATAATAATAAGTCTTTAAGTAGTTGTATGGAAAAAAAGTAGCATCTAGTACTGCGATTTAATTAAAGAGGTATTCAAATTGCTTACTCTGGTACTTATACCAATAAGAAATAATTGTGCTGGCCTGGTTAAATCTTCAAAAAAACTAGGAATTTTTCACTCGTGAGGATGCAAATAAACGTTCTGTAGGAAAGTTTGTTTAAAAAGTAGAAATTATTATTTTTCAGCGCGAAATACAAAAGCGATCCTTGTAACAGTTGAAAATGTTTTGTTCACCCACCCTCCTAAAATATAAAAATAAAGCTATGTGTGCTTGTTCTCCTCTTCTTTAAAACGTGTACGTATTATTATATCATGAGGATTATAAAGACTAAACCGGGTTTTAAAAGTGTGTCTCGTAAGGGTGGTTACATGGAATTATTTTAAAAGCTGGTAAAATATCTCAAAATTTATATAAAATGAATACTATTAGATTTATGAAGTCTAAAGCCATTTTTATTGTTAGTAATTTCTCATTTCATTATTACTCACTTTGTTAGAATTAAACTACATTAAAATTTAATTTATAGTGCACTATAGTTTTTATTTGATTTTTTTTATATATAGAATAAACTATTGACACTTGTGTTTTTGTTCTAATTACATTTTTTCCTATCTAAATAGCAACCAAGTAGTTTTCATAATTCATATTTACTACTTAAAATAATTTAATGTAGATATCTTTTTCTATTTTGAAGCGCTTTACTAAGGCTTTCATTAAGATTTACGTTCTATTATTCGAACACATTAATTTATAATTGATGATAATGAATTTGAAAGGTAGTTTGCTGTTAGTCATTGTAAAATTTTGGTATGTTAAAATTATCTTGTTTATAGCAGTGTCATCCATCTAATTGATCTTACTGGTTATCCATTCAAAAAAATTACCTTATCGATCTTTTGTTTGTTCATAATTTGAACTACGCATCCTTAGTTTTTGTAAAAAGTCATAATACATGCTTGTCTTAACATGACAGTTTACTTCCAAAAACACAACAATTAGACACGAGTATGGCTTGTGTCAAATTTGACAGCAAACACCAAATTTTTACTATGCTATATAAAGACTACGTTTGCCGATTTTGAAACAGTAATCTTCCATTCCAGAATTGGTCAATAGCTTGCCGGTACATGTAAGTACAATATATTTTCAATATATAAGACTGTAAAGTACTTGTGTTTGATATATTCTATGTTAGGGGCAAAATACTAGTATTGAGTATATTCAATATATAGTTTATTATCGATGTTCAAATCTTGATCATATATCTATCCAGAACATACAAATAAAGGTAAAACAACTAAGGGAATCGCATGAACTCCAAAAGGAGAAGTAATTTGATTATAACCGTTATGGAGTTTTTAATTCATAGTTTCCTATCCTTTCAATTCTCTCACAATTGTCTCTGTGTCGTATTAACTGAAGATTATGTCATTGTCATCGATCTCTTTGTTATAGACCCTTTCAATTAATCCACTATTGACCCTCCAAGTTCCCATACGAATTCTGCAACACAAAATAAAACACCACGCTCCAGCTGAATGACACCACCAGGATATCACTTGAAGTTATATCGTGTAGAATTTTACCTTTAGTTTCATGCTACTGTAAGTATGCATACATTTGCCGGGGTTTATATTCTATCATTTTTTCAAACTACAGGTATACACATGTTCGTTTGGTAATTTGCATTAACATTGGCAGTTTCTCAATATCGCCTCCTGATATGAGATTTCTGCTTTTATTGGCATTATAAATTGTCTTTTGCGTCAGAGTGTATTTTGGATCATCTTCGCTGACGATTTCTTAATAGTCAGAGACAGATATTTCGAATAAAAACTACTGGGCGTTTGATAAATTACACACTGTCTATTAGATAATAATACATTTTCAAAATTCGCATTGTCAACTTAAAAAAAAGCAATGATATAACTACCAATGTTGGAAGAACTGAAATATTTTAACCATGCACAGCAAAAACACACAAATTCTATTTAGACACGAAGTTGATAATTGAAAATAAACTGAATTAGTCTCATTTAATAAATAGTGTATTGCATTATTTCTTTATTATGGGTAATGTTTTTTTTGTTGTTTTAGTAACTATGTGACCTTTTATTATGATTTAGGATTTATTTTCAGATAAAAATGAAGTGTATTCTGCTTATTCTGTCTCTAGCCATTGTGTTAATCAATGGGACACCCTGGGGTGAGTCCAATACTGTTATTGTTTCTCCTTATTCTTTCTCTAGCCACTGTGCTAATCAATGGAATGACCTGGGGTAAGTCAAATACTGTTATTGTTTCTCCTTATTCTTTTTCTAGCCACTGTGCTAATCAATGGAATGACCTGTGGTAAGTCAAATACTGTTATAGTTTCTATGGAGTGTCTTTAGCCATTGTGGTAATCAATGGAACAACTTGGGGCCAGTCAAATATTGTTACTTTAACGATACAAGTCACTTTACTGGTTTAGCCAAACTAAATGGTCGAAGAAAATGCTGCTGGATTTACTGTTTTTTTTTTCAAATTCAACACATGCAGTTCTCTCCCTTCTAATACTAATGTATGTTCGATCTTAAATTTTTTATTCGTCAACACCTCTTTCCTCAATTATTTTTCAGTTTTATGTTAAAAAAAATCTGTTTTTAGTTGACAGATTTTTAAAAAGTGATATTTTTATACCACTGAAATTTTGTAATATTAACTTTTCAAATATAAACATGCGTACCCATGAGGAAGAGACCAAATTTTCAATATTGCCGTTTTAGGATCTAGAGGAGGAGGTTGGAGAGGAGGGATGATTGGAATAGGAGGTATAGGAGGTGTAGGACGAATTAGCGGGGGTGGCATTTATGGTGGAGGTATCTATGGTGGACGAGGAATTTATGGTGGAAGAGGAATCTATGGTGGTGGCGGAATTTATGGTGGTCGCGGAATATATGGCAGTGGAATAACTGGTGGTGGAATGGGCGGTGGAATGTACGGCGGCGGAATGGGTGGTGGAATGTACGGCGGCGGAATGGGTGGTGGAATGTACGGCGGTGGAATGTATGGCGGTGGGATGGGCGGTGGTATGTACGATCCATATAGTAGTTATGGAATGGGCAGTGGATACAGAGGTTACGGTCAACAAGCTTATGGTAGCGGTGGATATTACCCAGGTGGATCTAGTGGATATGGTGGATACAGTCAAAGAAGCGGATATTGGCCAGGCGGATCCAGAGGTCATGGTCAATATGGTAAATATGGAAAAAAGAGTAAGTAAAACTAATAACAACATATTAGGCGTATTCTCTGTGTGATTAATAATGATATCAAAATAACAAGATGTGGTATAGTTGCAAATGAGACTACTCTGCACAAGAGACCAACATGACATAGAAATTAACAATTATAGGTCACCATACGGCCTTCAACAATGAGCATAAACAGCATTTAAAAAAATAAGTTATTTTAAAACATAACTGATTTTTCATGATACTGTTTAAATTATCGTTTAAGGTTCGACAAAATCATATAAGCACAGTCAGTATACATTGATATGTAATGCAATTTTAACAAAACAAAACTTACATTAACTTGTCAAACAGAGACAGAAAACACAATAACGAAAAAAGTGAAATTCTTACGATTTACCGGAAATACAAGCAAGCGTGTAATCGTAAAATATGAATATTCCTACTTCTAACTCTTACTAGTTTAGAATGGTTCTATAGTTATATATACAGTATATTATGATAATGACGACTTGCAAGTCTATTTTAAGTTTTTTTCTGTGAGGAAGGCGTCACAGAAAATAATTTAAGATAGTCTTGTGAGAAGTTTTTTCTGTGAGGAAGGCGTCACAGAAAAAAATTTAGGATAGCCTTGGGAGAAGTTATTTCTGTGAGGAAGGCGTCACAGAAAATATTTTAAGATACCCTTGGGAGAAGTCATAATAATTTGGACTAATACTTTATGGATGTGGTTGATTTTTGTGCCGAACACATTTTTTTTTTTTTTTTTTATAAAAGTGAATCTTTTAAAATATAAAATTAATTTGATTTGTCATTTGTTTTTACAGGGTCTTACTGAGATCAATCTATACCAAAAGAAGAACAATTGGCGCCTTTAACCCGAATTCCAACATATGACGAACAATTATAAACTTTCATTTCATTCATGATTTTAACAATTTTAGTTAATAACAATATATCTTAAGCATAACTAATTCTGTGTTTATTTTTAATCCTAATCCGCCTTTTTCATGATGTGTGCAGCATTGAATTCAGAAATTCACTTGATTAACAAAAAGATATGGCATTGAAAATCTCAATTAAAGGGCGAATGAGTGTAATGAATGACCAATGACGAGTTAGTTTGGATCGATGTTACATCTTACAAGAACACAAATTATAAATTTTTGTTTCGTCTGTGTGGTATTTACTGTTTTTGGGGCCAATTAAGATTTTAAGACAAGATACTCTTTTTTTCAAACACAATGGCAATCTCTTATGCGAACTACATAGGATATTTATTGTATTTTATTTTACAGCAGCCACACTTTACACCAAACAAACGAGAAACATTTAAATATCTCCTATTAACACTTAAAACAGTCCAAATAATAAAAGTAAAACATCCACAGACTAGGAACGAGCTCGAGTTGAACTATTTATTATTTACATAAAAAAGATGATAGTTTTATCAACAGTCGTAGTGACAAATATCATTTAAACAGTTTAACGCATAATATGAAGACACTCTTACTTATAGAATAAGCGTCGTTTAACAAATGTGGTTGCTGAAAAATTCTTCAAGCCAAATTTTTCTTCAGCAAAGGGCATTATATACAATATGTTCTACGCAAGATGAATTTTCGAGTTTGACATATTTTGAAGAAAATAAGGGATCACAAGAATATTGCGTCGTCAGCTTACTTTCAAAAAAAATTCTCCACTGAAACAACAGAGTCAGGTTTAATCAAACTTGGCAACAATCATACTTGAGATACTTAGTTTTAATAGAATGTGTCCGAAGACCCGTCCTGTCAACCAAGATGGCCGGTATGGATAACAATAGAATATAATGTTGAGATCTATTGTGTGTGAGTATACGTAAAAACTGTCAAACGACTTCTTACAAACGTGTAATAGCCCTTTAGGGTAAAATGTTAAAACAATTTCATTCTTTTTTCTTCAAAACTACAAAAGATAGATAGAAACTTTATATAGCAAAAATGATTAGCAAGACAAGATCTTCTTATAAATCAGCACAACAAAAATGGTCAGTTAACTCTTTATTGCCATTTCATTGGGATTTCTACCAAACATGACTATAGATGATGATGCAGATGAGTGACACAGGCTCTTTAGAGCCTCTTGTGTGTTCCATTAGAAAACTGAATATTTTCTATATCTGGCCCATAGAGATGAGCAGCCAAATTTAAAGACTAATAAACGCCGACAATAGGACACACGTAACATGTCCGTAGATTAAATTTGTTAGCAACTATGTCTTCCTCTATACTAAAAAAATAATTTTCACGAATTAGCAATTCAGTTAGAATATTTCTTTTTGGACAAATGTAGAACAATATTAGCATGAACTGATCTATGAGTACAAAAAGGTTAATAGCATAGACGTTCGTGTTCTGTTCTAATTCAAAATCTGTTTCAGTACCGTATTTGATCGAGTACTGTATACTCTGATATATTTACTATATCAGAAGGCTTGAAAAGTTATCAAAACAATGAATATAACAATCATCAAATTAACACCTAAACGGCATCCTGAATTCCCATCACCACTTTGATCATTGTTATTATTTGTGTCTGGTTGCTGTGGTCCATCAGGACAGTTTGCAGGACGATTTGGGTTGTCTGGACGACATTCGATTGGTGGAGGCAATCCACCTCCACCCCCGCCTCCACCTCCTCCGTTCTCTGGACACTCACACAGGTAATAGGTCCATGCGTCCCAATCTGCAATATTTTCAAATTTCTTAAACAATATTTCATTTTAAAACTGTACAAAAAACATTAAATTGAGAAGAGACGGATGCAGATATGTTTTTGCTCAGCAGTTATAGGACAATAGCTGGGTGAATATATATTTTTTTCTAGTATTTCATTGTATCGTGCCGACTTTATTACATTCACACGTCGTTTTATTAGCGTTTTGTTTAACATTTAATTTAAATCCTTCATAACTGTGTCTATACTTTTTAATTAAATCAACAACTTCTTGAATTTATTTACAATATAGATAAAGGCAACAGTAGTATACCGCTGTTCGAAATTCATAAATCGATAGAAAAAAAACAAATCCGGGTCACAAACTAAAACCGAGGGAAATGTATCAAATATAAGAGAACAAGGACACAACAGAAACACAACACCAAAATATACCACACACAGAAACGAACTATAATGTAACAATGGCCATTTTCCGGACTTGGTACAGGGCATTTTATGAAAATATATATACGAACGCGTGTAAATGTATCCAAAAGCTTCGGGCAAACTATAAAATACAAAAAATATTAACCCTCGCATGCGCCCAAATGTATTATGCCATTCGCTTGCGCATAGTTAAAGCTATGTGTTAGACATGATCGGTGGTTTTATAACAATATATGGAAAATCCGTGTCGCGTAGACGTGATTCATTGTAACCTGTTTGTCTTTCTCATATTTAATATCATGTGATGTAAATGAATTTATTCAAATAGTTTTTGTTCGTTTACCATTAAATTTCTCAAATGAGTACTGGAAATTCCAATTATTCATTTAAAGAACAAACTGTATTAATAGTTTAGTATGGACAATTACTACTTTTTTTTAAATATGTCACACATTTATTCCAATCTTTGTATATAAAAATTTCTCAAAGAAAGAAATGTGCATATGTAAGATGTCACGTGTGAACAAAAACCTAAATTACATTATTTAAATGCATGCTTTCTGAAAGGGATATAATGTTAAAGGGACAATCAAACAAAACAACAAAAAATACTTGATGGAAAAAGCAGAATATGTCCCCTTTATTGAGTCAGAAACTTGGCCACTACTGACAGTCAAGTAGTATTTTGGTTAGAGCACAAAATATGCCCACACGCAGAGGCGTTAGAATTGAAATGTTCATCGAAATTGAATAGTTGTGAAATCAAATATGTTTATTTTGAATTTATAGCAAAATTTTAAAACGTAAATTATTTCTTCTCATTTATGAAAATGACCAATTGTGTGTTTTTAATAATCTTAGTTGCTGTCGTAGTAGTATAAATTAATAACATGTACATACTAACCATTACTATTCAAATCGCAATCGTACGTAACTGTTACAACATCAGCGTAAACAGTGCCGTGGTAACATCCAAGAAAATATGGCCATTGTTCAGTCACGTGATATCGATATTGACCGTTCACTTCCCTCCCGTGACATTTGTCTAAATCCGCCGAAGTTATCCACCTATCAGATATGTCCGATACATTTGGTCCATATATTGGGAATCCATCAAAAGCTACACCAATTAGTTCATCGGCAGTGTTATTATATAAGCAACTATCGGGAATTTTATGATAATGGTATGATCCATCAGGTGACGTATGTCCATCACAACTGTCAAATGTTTCTGCGCTGTCTCCTTGTACAGCATTGACTGACCCGCCGGCCAGAGGGTTATATATTGCTACGCCTGTTCTAGTCAGTCCAATCTTTCCGAATGGTACACATGCTTTAGTAGGTGATACTTCTGGTGTTTTACGAATCTTTATATTGTAGTTTTGGTTTGTCGGTGTGTTTGGATTCACATTTTCCCAAGGATGATCTGGTATTCCAGATGCTGCGATCAGGAAACTAAAAGTGTGATAAATTAATAACAAAATATAAACTAAAGGTGATAACATTATTGTACGTGGAGGTAATTGGACAACTTGATTGAGTTAAACAATTTCAATTGATAATTTATAATGTGTCTTTTCTATGTTGAGATGTTACACTATTTTTTCAGTTAAGGATGAAGGTTGGTACATATTGACATGTCTAAATACAATGCATTTGTTTGCACCTGTCCTTATTCAGGAACCTGATGTTCAGTGGTTTTCGTTTATTAATGTGGTTCATAAGTATTTCCCGTTTCTCATATTTTATTAGGATTAGACTGTTAAAATGGTTATCCTGTTTGAATGGTATTCCAGTAGTATTTTTTGGGACCCTTTATAGCTTGCTGTTCGGTGTAAGCCAAGGTTCCGTGTTGAAAACGATACTTTGACCTTTAATGGTTTGCGCTTACAAATTGTGACTTGGATTGAGAGCTGTCTCATTGGCTCTCACACCACATCTTCTTACATTTAATCACTTATAATTAGTTATGATCATATTAGACGATACAAAATCGATATCGCTTTTAAAGCTCAATACTTAAGTATGAAATTGACAATGACAATGACACTGTATTAATACGAACTAATGATTGATTTGTGAAGAGCGGTATACTACTGTTGCCTTTGGTTATTGTTTACGTGAGGTATTTATATATTCTGGTGTATTTCTTTGTTAATCTCTATTTATTGTCAAATTATGTAACGGGCTTTTCTTATTGTCACTTCAGCATGGTAGTATGATGTGTAGGTGTTTGATATGTGATCAGATAAATGTTTATACAGATACTTACTATTCTGAGTTTGACTGGTCCACTGTTACTGTTGCTTCGTACTTTCCAGAAACAGAAAATTTGGATATTTCTTCGCTAGTCAGGCCTGATGATTCTGTATGCAGTGACGCAATACTAAGAACCAACCATATATGTAACCACATTTTTTGCTAAAAGAAATGATACAAAATGTTTTAAATTATTTTGTAAAATAATTTATATTAATGTTATATCATTATTGATGAATTAATTGATTGAATTGTACAAAAACACACATTTTTCAACATGTTCAAAATGCTAATCAATACGAAAGTACCTTTACATTCTTTGAAATTGTCACCTTCTCATAGTGTAGAAGAGTTTTCTATATATATTTAAAAAAATCAAAAAATCTACAAATTTAAGTTTATATGCTGAGTAAATTTATATCCTCTATATTTCTCATTTTGATATACAGTCTTACTTCATCACTCATTCAATAAACAATCGAGGTAGGAAATTAATTGACAAAAACAACACAAAAAAATATTAAAAAGTATATTTAGCAAATCAATACCAATCTTCGCTAGCCTAGCGAAGATGATCAATACCACAATACTGCATGATCAATCTGATAAATTGAATTAAATTAAATTAAATCAATAATTATATTATTATAGTGAAGTCGTAGCTAAGAAACTGTATTTTGTATTAATAAATTCATGTAATTTTGAAATTCTTTGAATTATTTTTGGAGTTTATACAGTAAAACATAACTTGCAAGTTAAATAGTACTAACCCTTACTTCAGATATCAAAGCATTAATATTTGTCCAACATGATTAAGCAATAATAAAAGATACACCTGTGTTCAAACTATATATAGACCAACTGCTCCATGAACTGGAACTTTATCGTGACTATTAAACAATTGATTATTTTGTATACATAGTTTATTCTTAAACGGGTATTTATGTCACAGGTCAGATAGTTTTTTTTACTGTAAAGTTGAAAATGACATAACTTAGAATTTAGAAGGAAATGGGTTGCCTTAGCTTCAATCTAATTTCTTTTGGTATTTTTGACTTTTACATGATTTGATTCCAATGTTTGGAAATTTTATATATCACAGAGCTTTTATACAATGCAAGTCCTTTAATATCCACGATAAGAACCCCTTTGCATATCCTACTCTAATATTTGTATTGACATTTTCAATTTCGAATTTCTATGTTTTGGCCAAGTATTTATTTTTTTTAAATGTTTGACAGCAACGACTTTTATATTTTTCTGACCATTTCCTTTACTATTTTTATGTTTTTAAAGCGTTACAATAACCTTCTATTTTGTGCATTTCGGTTGCTAAATTTACTACATTGTTCTTTGTGATCGTTAGTATACTATTTAACCGTTACCTTTACTATGGTGTGGCCTTTGATGTAACTTCCTTACTATGTTTTGTTTGTAGACCGTTAACTCTACTATTTTATGCTAATTGACCGTAACTTTTCTATTTTTTACTCATTGACCGCTACCTTTACTACTTTGTGCATATGGACCGTAATCTTTATTATATTTTGCTTATTGACCGTAACCTTTAATGTGTAGTGCTTTGATAATACATAAGCCCTGTGATCCTTACATTTACTTACATGGGTTTTGTTTCCGCTTTGTTACTGGTTTTTTTTTGCGACATGACATTACTATTTGATTTTTGTTTCCAGACCGTTTTTACCATTAATATTTTGTGCTTTGTGCTATGAGCTTTTTGATTTTTGTTTGTTTTAATGCAAATTTTTAATCACCGGTTTTTTGCTCTTTCGTGGCGATCAGTTTTAATTGGTGGAGGAAGCCAGTGTGCCCGTAGTCAACCAACAACCTTTGATAGGAAAACAGACAATACATGTCAATTAAGATCAAAATTGAGGTCACCCGCACGAGCGGGGTTCGAACTCACACCTCAGTGTTGACTGGCTAGTGATTACAGAAGTTACTACTTACACCACTCGGCCACCGAGGCCCCTTTTAAATTTGAGAACGTTTTGTACGTTACCTTTACTACATTATGCTTATCGACAGTATTTCTTTGCGCTTTTTGATTTTGTCATTGTTATTTTCTTATTAAACTTAACTACTAATTTGCACAAAAACTAGAGAAATGATGGACATTCTTCGAAAATTTAAAATAAAGTAACCCCAAGATAATTGTGACCCAAATCGGTTTCTGATTATCTGTTGAAAGCTTTATATTGAGACGGTAGGTGCCAAAATAAGGTTTTAGCTGAAATAAGTTTGAAAACTTTTTGGCATGCAGTCGATATATTTTTTTTTAAATCTGTGTATAGCTCATTTTCAAGTGCGTACATTCTGATTCAACTCAAGTGTGAATTATTTATTGCGAAATCAAATGTTATCATCATATTAGTTCAATACTAAAAAACTTCATGGCAGAAAAGACGTAAACAGTTCATAAAAGTTTACTTGATGTTTTAGTTAATTAATCAACGTGTTGTTATTTCGTTCTATCAAATAGTTTTCTTCACTTCGGGGTTACATTCATGAACAGAAAATACAATAAGGACGAAACTTAAAACAGACGTATCGTGATCGTCGAACAAAACAGTTTTGTTTGTAATGTATTCCGTATCATGTTTTTTTTTTTACCTCAATACGCTAAATGTAAAGATGATCTGGACAATTGATTTAACAGATAAAATTTCAAACCAAGACGTTATGTTTTTGCATGTTTGACATTTTTTTCTAATTCCTTAACAGATTTTTTAATTTTATATTTTAAACTCTATTGCAATGACGTTTGCTATAATAATGAGAAAAAAGTAAAATAATAACAACAACAAAACAAACTCCGAGTAAAGTTCTAAATTGAATGTCCATTAGCAAATGACACAATCAAAATCTCAAACACACCAAACGAACAGATAACAATTTTCATATTCCTGATAAGGTACCAGGCATTTTCTTATGTAGAAAACGGCGTATTAATAAAATTGAGAATGGAAATTTGGAATGTATCAAAAAGACAACAACCCGACCATAAAGCACACAACAGCCGAAGGCCACCAATGGGTCTTCAACGCAGCGAGAAACGCATGCGCCCGGAGGAGTATTTCAGCTGGCCCAAAACAAATAAGTACACTGGTTCAGTGACAAAGGACGTCATACCTCCGAATTATACACAAGAGATTGAAATTAAAATCATACAAGACTAACAAAGGCCAGAGGCTCCTGACTTGGGACAGGCGCAAAAATGCGACGGGGTTTATAGCTAATTAAACATCTCATTTGTAAGCAGTCGCATAAAAAGTGTATTCTTTTCAGTTCATCACATTTCATAATATGTTTTAAATCATTTTCGTATCATTTTTTGTAGTTTTATGTTTTTTCATAGTTTTTATGGTGTTGGTCATTTTCTAAAACTGTTCTGATATGACTTATGAAAGGAGTGTGACTATTTGGATATGCATTCTCTTTTAAAGCACCTACTATGACTACTGGTATTCATTGAAGTTTGATTAAACAAGTTGTTTTCACTGTTTGCATTAATCTTTTCAAGTTTTCCGTTCTTTGCAACGTCGCAACTACAATCCCCTTCCCTTTCATGAATGTGACCTACCGAATTAGACTATTTATAGTTTGTTATCACATAAGCAACACGTCGGGTGCCACATTTTGAGCAGGATCTGCTTACCCTTTCGTAGCACCTGAGATCACACTATTTTGTTGTGGGGTTCGTGTTGCTTATTCTTTAGTTTTCTATGTTGTGTCATGTGTACTATTGTTTGTCTGTATGTCTTTTTTCATTTTTAGCCATGGCCTTGTCAGTTTATTTTCGATTTATGAGTTTGACTGTCCCTCTGGTATCTTTCGTCGCTCTTTGGCAAAGTTTCAATCAGTCTTATTCGTCAGTTCGTGTTAAACGGATGGTTG
This sequence comes from Mytilus edulis, assembly GCF_963676685.1. NCBI lineage: Eukaryota > Metazoa > Mollusca > Bivalvia > Mytilida > Mytilidae > Mytilus > Mytilus edulis. The sequence continues at coordinate 86,261,808 of NC_092347.1, read as the reverse complement.
TTAAAGTGATATCTATAACCTATTGGTCATATTTTTGAATATCAGCAGATAAGTTTGGTGTACATGTTACTAAGCGACAACTGTTCATATGTAAATAAACAGAATTGATAATAAAATGTTTTACTATAAAGATATTGACGGCATGGTGAATAAATGTACGTATTGATGAAGTGTTAGTAAGACGAAGGCATTAGCCACAATGCGAAAAAAAAACTGAAAATGACTAAATGCTATTTAAACAAAGACAAATCTCCCCCTTCACCTCATAGACCTCCTCCTCCACTTCTGTCAAAATGCCTAAAATTATGTTCACGACTGCAATAAAAACGTTTGCAAAAACAACACACAAAAAAACCCTTATAAATAAAAAAATGTTTAAAGAAAAGCAATACCATCACACCGCATGATCAATCTGATAAATTAAATGAAATCAATGGCAAACAGTAATTTTTATAATAATGATAATAAGTAATTTCAAATAATTTGAAGTTGTTTGGAATATTTTTGGAGTTTATACGCTAAAACATAACTTGAAGTTTAATTATGCTGACCCTAACTTCAGATCTCGAAGCATTACTATTTGCCCAAAATAAACGGTACAAAATATAAATAGACCATCTATGAACTGGACCTTTATCTTGATAATCAAACAATTTATTCTTTCTATAAATAGTTTATATTTAAACGGTCATTTTTGTCACAGGTCAGACTTTTTTTCACTGGTTATGTAAAGTTGTAAATGACATGACTTAGATTTTGAAGGAACGGGTTATCTTAGCCTCAATTAAAATAAATTAAATCATGGAATAATAATTACCCTAAATAGCAGATCTAGATAGACACAATTTTAGTTTCTTGTGTACAATTTGGAAATTAGAATGGCGTTCATTATCACTGAACTAGTATATATTTGTTTAGGGGCCAGTTGAAGGACGCCTCCGGGTGCGGGAATTTCTCGCTACATTGAAGACCTGTTGGTGACCTTCTGCTGTTGTTTTTTTTTCTATGGTCGGGTTGTTGTCTCTTTGGCACATTCCCCATTTCCATTCTCAATTTTACAGAAAGGATCTCTTGAAGTTCAAATCAATCAATAGAGTGGGTAATCCAGTGAAACCATTTATTTTATTCTGATACCCTTCTAGGTCAAGACAAACTATGCATGCGTTTAATCACGTAAACATACCTTTAGAATCATGATTTGATTGTGGTCAGGTGTAGCAAGGATGTATCTTATATGTTAGTTATACGTGCGTGATTGTAATTCTCCATTTCTTCATGGAAGTTTAATATCAAAGTTTCACAAATGTAACATATTAGGAAAAATATCACTTCAAACTTATCTGACATAAATAGTTGTATTTGGAACATATCTCGCATTTTAACAAAACCACCAAATTCCCTCTTGGGCGTGATTCTAAATATAAAAAAACTCTAAATGTTAAAACTGCTTATTTCTGATTTTCCGTATTGAAAAAAGGGAGATAAAAAAAGCATAAGGATTATGACAAGAAAATTAATAGAAAGTTGTTTACATTTAATCCCTTTGTTTGTTTTTACTTTTTATAACAGGACAGTTCGAAGAATCTGATTTAGTGTTTCTAATGTAAAGCCCAAAGCGGTTGACGTAAGAGCATTGAGAGGAGTCAATGGTAAAAGTCTACCTGGCAGCAATCGTATCCTAAAAACTATATTGTTTGTAGTTAAATGCAATCCTAAAAATGGGATGCATTATGAATATAAGTTTCTTGTCTATTGAAAAAAACAATTTCATTTCCTTTTAAAGATATCAACAGATGGTCTCTATTTTCCCGATGAAGGTTAAACATTTCTTAGCTAATAGTATCTGGTAAAAAGTTCGTTTGATATGATGTTGTTTTACAAATAAGAAGCATAATTCAACTTGCAGTTAAGGTTGAATAAAGTCATACAGATAGACAGGAGCATGCCAATTTACAATATAAATGTTTCCATCCTAGTTCCCAACGCAATTTTAATTTTAAGGAATTCATTCAGAGTCCTGTTATAATTCAATCTGAATTTTAACGGACGATCATTAACAAGTTTTCTTCCTGTAGAGTAAAGTAAATCCAAGCTAATTATTTGCTTACTCTTCAATGTGTACGATATTAGGTGTTCTCTAACAAAGTTGTGTACCAAATCAATCTTTGAAGATAGGACTGTAATTACATTAGAGGTACACGAACACATCAAAGTGACAATATCTCGAGGTTAATTAATTGAGGGTAGACAGAAACAAAAAGACAATATACATATATTAATGTCTGGATACCAAAGATCAATTAGGAGCACGACCTTTAGAACCACGTGTCAATCTTTTTTTCTTCTGTGTTTTAATCTTACGTCATTTACTCCGGTTTTCAAAATGAACTCCTTCAAATGATGTTACTATCACAAAATTCCTAAATAAAAACGTAATCGAAATATATATCCGAAATCGAGCATCACTGAAGAGAGTGACATTTATACATTTTGACTATTTTATGTATTGTGTCTGTTTAGTTAACGCATCAATGTAAATATAACGGAATTTGATGAGACTGTCATCAAAGTGAGAGGGTTAGCGCTATAAAACCAGGTTTAATCCACCATTTTCTACATTTGAAAATGCCTGTACCAAGTCAGGAATATGACAGTTCTTGTCCATTCGTTTTTGATGCGTTTTGTTATTTGATTTTGCCATATGATTATGGACTTTCCGAATTGATTTTCCTCTAAGTTTAGTAGATTTGTGATTTTACTTTTTATACATAAAAGATGCGATGAAAATACGGATACTATTGTATATGAATATATGAAGGTACAATTTCGAAATTATTTTATTAAGACAACTAAAAATCACAAAAATACTGTACTCAGAGGAAAATTAAAAACGGAAAGTCCCTAATCAAATGGCAAAATCGAAAGCTCAAACACATCAAACGAACTGACAACAACTGTCATATTCCTGACTTGGTACAGTCTTTTTCTTATGTAGAAAATGGTGGATTAACCCTTGTTTTATAGCTAGACAAACCTCTTAAACATAACTCTTGTTTCCTTTAGAGGAGTTCTAGAAGTTCAGCTTCTAGAATGCTGCGATGAGCAGCTACGCAAGGACCTGACACGATCAGCAGGGGGTAGTCTAACAAACAAACCTGTGCAAGAAGTGTTAGCCGCAATCAAGAAACTTGCTGTTCGGGAAGAGAATACGATGGTGGCCAGAGTCACACTTCATAATATGCGCCAAGACCGTGACGAACCAGTGCGTAGCTTTTGCGCACGTTTGCGAGGACAAGCTGGTGTCTGCAAATTCTTCATACAGTGCCCTACATGTAACACAGATGTGAACTATACAGACACCATTATTCGCGACGTTCTTGCACGAGGCATTTCCGATCCAGAAATTCAACTAGATCTCCTCGGTGACAAAAACCAAGACATGACCCTTGAAGAAGTCACTCAATTCGTTGAAGCAAAAGATTCAGGGAAACGTTCTGCATCTAGATTACTTGATTCTCAAACAGTTCAAGCAGCTAGCAGCTCTTATAAAAAGGCAAAACAGACAGCCGTGAGGGACAAAAATGAAATTTGTACATATTGTGGCAAAAAGGGACACGGCAAAAGTGCACCAGCTCGTCTCCGTAAATCAGATTGCCCTGCATATGGCCATAAGTGTGGATACTGCAACCGTGAACACCACTTTGAAAAGGTTTGTAGGAGCAAGGAAAAATCAAAAACTGGTACAGCTACGCATAATACAGACGATTGTGAAGGTGCTGTTTTTGATTCACTGTGTAGCATATCCAGCGATTCATATAAAATAAATGGTAGAACGCTAGCCATAGACCATCATCTTTATGATAATCTGTCAGATACCTGGATCAGCAAGGCATCGCAACCACAACCCTTCGTCAACCTTGTTTTAAGAATTTTACCGGAAGATTATGAAGCATTTGGTTTCAACATGACAAAAAGAACAAATACTGTTGCAATTTCTGCCATGGCGGATACAGGATGCCAGAGCTGCCTTGCCGGTATCAAGGTCATCCACCGACTAGGAATAAATCAGACTGAATTAATCCCTGTCAATATGAAAATGCATGCTGCCAACAACAAAGGTATCACGATCCTCGGTGCAACCATACTCCGCATTTCAGGTAGAGATGATCATGGCAGACATGTCGAAACGAGGCAAATGACGTATGTTACTGACAACTCTGATAAACTATTTATCAGCAGAGAAGCTTGCATTGCTCTTCGAATGATCTCCGACAGCTTTCCAACAATTGGTGAAATTGACGATACGCAACAAACTCTCGGTACTGAGAACTCTCACAACATCACAAACAACATCGGAAGTGTTAACAGCCTAGATACCACCTGTAACTGTCCTCAACGGAAGCTGCCGCCTCCAATGCCAAGGAACTTACCTTATCCAGCAACTGAAGACAACCTCGAAAAAATAAAACAATTTCTCATGGACTATTATAAATCTAGTACCTTCAATACAGGTGATCACCAGCCATTGCCACTGATGGATGGACCATCAATGCGATTGATGGTGGATCCCGAAGCTGAACCTGTGGCTCATCACACTCCAGTTCCAGTACCAATCCACTGGAAAGAGGAAGTCAAAGCTGGTTTTGATCAAGACGTACGACTTGGCGTATTGGAACCTGTTCCAGTTGGAGAACCTGTCACATGGTGCCATAGAATGGTCGTTTGTGCCAAGAAAAATGGAAAACCACGTCGCACTGTTGATTTTCAACCCCTTAATGTGCATGCAACACGTGAAACACACCATACGCCTTCACCTTTCCACCAGGCTAGATCAGTACCGAATGGAAAGAGGAAAACAGTTTTTGACGCCTGGAACGGCTATCATAGTGTGCCAATTCCTGAAGAAGATCGCCATCTGACTACCTTCATTACACCCTGGGGCAGATATCGTTACAAAACGGCTCCGCAAGGTTACATAGCTTCAGGCGACGCCTATACAAGACGATATGATGAAATTGTTGCCGACATTCCAAACAAAACCAAATGTGTCGATGACGTCCTCCTATGGGCTGATTCAATTGAGGAAAGCTTTTTTCAAGCTGTACAATGGCTCGATATTTGTGGTCGTCATGGCATCACTCTTAATCCTGAGAAGTTCTTATTCGGTCAAGATATTGTAGAATTCGCTGGATTTGAGATCACGTCCAACACTGTCCGTCCTTGCATGAAATACCTTAAAGCGATCCTAGATTTCCCAACACCTAGAAATATTACGGATGTACGATCATGGTTTGGTCTTGTTAATCAAGTGTCCTACGCCTTCAGCATGGCTGATAAGATGCTTCCCTTCAGGCAATTATTGAAACCAGGAACACCATTTTTCTGGGATGAACACATCAACAAACTGTTCGAGGAATCGAAAGCTGCTATCATAAGCGAAATAGAAGAGAGTGTTCGCATCTTTGATAAAAGTAAACCGACATGTCTTGCTACAGATTGGTCAAAAACTGGTATCGGCTTCTGGCTATTTCAGAAACATTGTTCCTGCAAAGGAAGTGAACCATTTTGTTGTAACACAGGATGGCGAATAACTCTTGTCGGGAGTAGATTTACACATCCAGCTGAATCCCGTTATGCGCCAGTAGAAGGCGAAGCGCTAGCCGTTGTCGACGCTTTGGACAAAGCGAGGTATTTTGTACTGGGATGCAACGATCTTATTATAGCTGTTGACCATAAACCACTCCTGAAAATATTCAGTGACAGATCTTTAGAAGACATATCGAATTCACGCCTTCGAAATTTGAAAGAGAAAACACTCAGATATCGTTTCCGGATGATTCATATACCAGGCGTCAAACATCATGCTGCTGACGGTGTGTCACGTCACCCAACTGGGGACCCTGAAAAACTTATTCTCTTAGATGACATAGCAGCCATCAAGAATAGTACAATGTCGTTGCCACCTGTCACATCTTTTTTATCCGACATACATCATACAGATTCAGAATCGGATGCTACTGAAATAGATAACAGTGTCTTCATATCAGCCGTATCCTCGCTTGATTCGCTTGCAGTCAAATCCGTTACTTGGGACAGAGTTCGTACCGCTACAGCAAGTGACGACAATATGAATGAACTTATCAACTTAATTGAGTCTGGTACACCTGAATTTCGACATGAATTTCCTCCACAATTACGGGAATACTTCCAATTCCGTGAACACCTTTACACTATTGATGGTGTTATAATATACAAGGACAGAATCATCATTCCCCCCAGCCTACGAGATGAAGTGTTGTCTGCTTTACACGCAGCTCACCAAGGAGTAACAGCAATGATTTCTAGAGCAGAGTCATCAGTTTTTTGGCCAGGTATTACCCCTGCTATTACAGCACAAAGAGCCGGATGCAACCATTGTAATCGGATAGCACCTTCTAACCCGAGTGCTCCACCTACACCTCTGATGTCACCAGACTACCCGTTTCAATGCGTTTGTTCTGATTTTTTTCAATACAAAGGGATTTGTTACCTTGTCATAGTTGACCGATACTCAAACTGGCCAATTGTTGAAAGATCATCAAATGGAGCAGCCGGACTCATAACCTGTCTTCGACGCACATTTGTCACTTTTGGAATTCCTGACGAACTAGCATCTGACGGTGGTCCTGAATTTACCTCTACTGCTACAAAACAGTTTCTTCGTGACTGGGGTGTACACCATCGCCTATCGTCAGTAGCTTTCCCTCATAGCAATTGCAGGGCGGAAGTTGGAGTAAAAACTGTTAAACGCATGATTGCTGATAACACTGGTCCTAAAGGTGATCTCGACACGGATGCATTCCAACGGGCCATGCTTCAGTACAGAAATACACCTGACAGAGACACAAAACTTTCCCCTGCAATGTGCGTCTTTGGTCATCCAATCAGGGATTTCATTCCGATTCCACCAGGAAGATATTCTCCTCACAATACTTGGAGGGAAACGTTAGATGCCCGTGAAGAAGCTTTAAGAAACCGCCACATCAAACAGGGCGAACGCTTATCAGAACGTACAAAAAGATTACCCCAACTTGCAACTGGCGATTGTGTGCGTATTCAGAACCAAATAGGGCATTACCCACTCAAATGGGACAAAACTGGCATCATCATTGAAGTCCGCCAATTTGATCAATATGCTGTAAAGATTGATGGCTCTGGAAGAGTAACTTTACGCAACAGGAAGTTTCTCAGGAAGTACGTTCCTGTCAAGGGCATCAAAACAACAAAGACTATACAAGATGACCTTTGTTATAAGAATGTACCTGTCCCGTCATCATTCGACACCAAACAAGTACTTCAACCGACATCTGATATATTAATGGAAACCCCCAAAGATTCACTCGTGAGAGGCATTATCCACTTGGTCAGGCAACTTCAGACTCCAAGGACAGCTCTACACCAGAATTCACCTATTCACAAGATTTGCCTAGCGAGCAAAAACTTCACATTCTGGAAACGCCCAAGACAGGACTTTCTTCATCCAAAAGTCCTAGAGTTGAAAACACACATCCTGAGCGCCGTCGTTTGGAATTCACAGAAACGCCATTTGAGAACCAAGGAACACAGCCGACCACCAACACTCCTCCGTTGATTATTACTCCGACAGAACTTAATCCACAACGTAAATCTAGTCGTGCTAGTAGACCACCTGCCTGGCATTCAGATTATAGTATGGATTAACAATCATGACATTGACATTTTGAATTTTCGTTTCGCATTTCAACTAACAGAGATTAGTGTGAATATCAGCTTAGTCATACTACAGTGTACAAGTATTTGCCACCTTTAATGGAACATTACAGGAACCAAAAACTTAAGGGGAGATAGAGGGTTATAATTGCCTATGTACATTTGCTACTTATAACTATGGACTGAACTGTGCCTATTATTGCTTATAATGTTTTATGTTTCATTACAGATGACCGTGGTAATTGTTCTACATTAAAGACATGTGTGAATAAATAGACATTGTTCTTATTTATCCTTGTTTGGTTTTACTCATGGGTTTATTAGTTGCATCAGCTCTTCAACATTTGTATTAGGTTTTGAACTCACAAATGTGTCGGCCACGAGCATTACTAAAGAGGAGTAATTTGTTGTAGAAATGCACACATGGTGCAGTAAATTGGTATTGTTGATGTTAATGTTATTGTTGAAAAAAATACAGCGAATGTTGGTTCCGTTTAAGAAGTAACTGTTTGATTAGTCATCCCAACATACTATACATTTAGAAAGAATACAGAGAGCAATAAATGAACAAGTTGAAGATCTACAAATGAAGTAGATTATTATATAAATATGTACTCTTTTCGATGTTTGTTCTTGGATAAATCATTAACCATCTTGTCAAACATGATCATATAAGTTACATAAAAATCTACATAATTGACCTCCGGTTCCTTTTATTAACCCTTAGCAATGAGAATCTTAAAAGAGGGACAAAAGATACCAAAGGGACAGTCAAACTCATAACTGTATCTGTCACATTTAAATCAGGAACTAAGTTTGCGAACAGAATAACGACGAATATATGGCTTGTGAACACTACGTAACATGTCAGTAAATCTATTAATTAACTATGACCTCCTGTTTATTGTTTTAAAGAATTATTTTTTGCTGAAATAACCATACTGAGAGAATATTTCATTCAGACAAAGTTGAAAGAATGATAGAATTCAATGATCTTTGCATACAACAGCTAAGTAGCACAGCCATTTGTTCGCTGTTTTAATTTGCAATCTGTCTAAGATCTGTAATCGAGCGAATACTATATACTGTGATATAAACTATATCAAAAGGCTTGAACGGATTTCAAAACAATGAATATTACAAACATCCAGTTAACACATAAGCAGCTTCCTGTATTCCCATCTCCACTTTTTATACTGTCGCTCATTGTGGTTAGTGGCTGCTGCGATGAAATCGGTCCACTTTGCATGTTGTTTATAGTTGTGGTTGAGCTTTGCTGCGATGGTGGTGGTCCATCAGGACAGTTTGCAGGACGATTTGGGTTCTCTGGACGACACTCATGTGGTGGAGGTAATCCTCCTCCACCCCCGCCTCCGCCTCCACCTCCTCCTCCATTATCTGGACACTCACACAAGTAATAGTTCCATGTGTCCCAATCTGAAATATTTAAAAATATCTAAAACATGATAATTTGATTCTTTGGAAAACTATATAGGTATTACCAATACTGTGCATGCAAAAATGTGATGTTGATAATATTAATGTTTGTTATATGGGACAAGAACTCGATAAAGATATTTTCAAGTTTTTCATGTGCATCGTGTCGACATTGCAGCACACATACGTTATTTTTGTGATTTGTATCGTCTTTAATTTTCTACTCCTTACAATTTAGTCACAGCAACTTCCATGATTATTCACAATAAACACTTACCATATGTTTCCACATTTGTAAATTCTTTCCGAACTAGGTGAGGGACAAAATACATTGTTTACAATTGGAATATAATGTACCATACGCGTGGAGTTGGTGAAATTTTCCTCTGGTCTAAAAGTTAGTCTCGATAGCTATATAAATAAAATTGATATTTCCAGTGAAAAAAAATGGCGTCAACGAAATTTGTCAAAGGTTTACCAGACTTTATTTCAGTCCTAATAAATGTCAATTAACTTTCTTTATTTAAGGAGATGAACAATTGTGTGATTTAAATTTTTTTTAGTTGCAGTCGTAGTTGTTTAAATTAATAACGTGTACATACTTACCATTACTATTCAAATCGCAATCATATGTAACTGTTACAACATCAGCGTAAACAGTACCGTGGTAACATCCAAGAAAATATGGCCACTCTTCGGTCACGTGGTATCGATATTGACCGTTCACTTCCCTCCCGTGACATTTGTCTAAATCCGCCGAAGTTATCCACCTATCAGATATGTCCGATACATTTGGTCCATATATTGGGAACCCATCAAAAGCTACACCAATTAGTTCATCCACAGTGTTATTATATAAGCAACTATCGGGAATTTTGTGATAATGATATGATCCATCGGGTGACGTATGTCCATCACAACTGTCAAATGTTTCTGCGCTACCTCCTTCTACAGCATTGACTGACCCGCCGGCCAAGGGATTATATATTGCCACACCTGTTCTAGTCAGTCCAATCTTTCCGAATGGTACACATGCTTTAGTTGATGATACTGTCGGGGTTTTAGGAATCTTGATATTGTAGTTTTTATTTATCGGAGTGTTTGGATTCACCATTTCCCAAGGATGATCTGGTATTCCAGATGCTGCGATCATGAAACTGAAAGTGTGATAAATTCATGAAAAAGATATACTAGTACATGTAATCTTATGGTGATATTTAAAGATAATTTCAAGAAAAATATTTAATCTACTCTCTGATGATACATTGTTGTAAGTAAAGATAAATTCAAGCATTTTGTTTAATCTGACGGTGATAAATTGATGCAAATAAAGTTAATAAGTATAATAATGATATAAGAAGATAAAAACTAAGACCCTTTATAATGTTGAAAGGATGAAATTGTCAGAATTTTTTATTAGATACCAACTGAAGAATGCATAATTGCAAAAACAATTCAATCTATTTTAATGTCTACACGGAGAAACTAATCTTGATTTATATACAATCTTTAGGGATTTACATGCGAAGTTACTTTTTGTGGCGTTGATCCATTCGTGTTACAGACACACAGTTCGTATTATTCTCTGTTATTCTATGATAAACATGTTGAAATGTACTAGTATATCATTTATATATGTATTTCTATGTCTTTGTTGTTCTTGAATTGATTTGTACTGTATTCCCATTATGTTACGTTGTCATTTTAACGGTATAATATTCACTTTACCATAAATCGTATTTTTTTTTTCTTAATATGTCCTGTCAGTGGTAGTTGTTATCTAATATAAAAAAATGTAGATGTGGTATTTGTCAATGAGATAACTCTTCACAAGAGAGCAAAATAACACAGAAATTAACAACTATAGGTCACCGTACGGCTTTTTTCTTCAACAATGAGCAAAGCCCATACAGCATAGTCAGCTATAATAGGCCCACAAAATGACAAAGAAAAACAATTCAAATAATAAAAACTAACAGCCTAAGACAATAACAATCAAAACCAAGGAGTAAACAAAGACTTGGGCTTTTTTAAAGTGGGCGACCTCAGAGCCACTGTAGAATTTCTAATGTATGTACAAAAATTGAACGAAAACACATATGTTACAAACGACAACCACTTAATTACAGGCTCCTGACTTGGGAAATAGTTCGTTTCTATGTTTGTTGCATTATAGTTTGGTTTTTTGTTGCCCTTAATTTAATGTTTCGTTGTTTTTCACTTATAGATGAAATGTTTCCCGCAGTTTTAGATTGTAATACGGATTTGTATCTTTTAATCATTTGTTTACTCTTGAACAGCGGTATAATACTGTTGTCTTAATTTACATTTGTTTTCAGTGCTTATTTTGAATTCTTTTTACTCATTTTTAGGATTTTTTTTTCTTATTTGCTTATCTCTCAAATTAAAATTTAGTTATCTATATTTATTGACATATTGAGTATTGTGTTACTCTTTTTCTCACCATGTGTGGTAGAAGTGTGTGTCTGTGTTGGATATATGGTTAGTACAATGTTTATAAAAATACCTACTATTCTGAGTTGGACTGGTCCACTGTTACTGTTGCCTCGTACTTTCCAGAAACAGAAAATTTGGATATTTCTTCGCTTGTTAAGCCAGCTGATTCGGTATGCAGTAACGCCGTACTGACAACTAACCATATTTGTAACCACATTGTATCGCTAAATAAAACGGTACAAAATCTAACATTATATATTGCCAAATTTATACTTTTTTTTATATATTTTATGAACTCAATTGATTTAACAAATTAAAAAGAAATATGTCAACATAAACGCTTATTCGAGAATAGATGAAGTTGAAGTAAACAATTTAAGCCACCATACGGCTTGAGTAAAGCACACACATTATTTATTAACCTCTCGAAGAAAACATTTAGTACTGTTAACATACCTGGATATGCACGACGGAAATTTAAAACTTTTGGGGCAAAACATAAACATCATTTAAAAAGTAAAAAATACCCCAACGAAGAATTTGCTATCTGATAGATTAAAGTTAATTAATGTTGGTGAATTCAAAGACACATTGGTACAGTTGTACGAATAACAAATAATTTATATAAATTTTGAAATTATTTAATAATGTTTAGAGTTTATACAAAACAAAATAACAATACTGACCTTTTATTTCAGAAAGCAAAGCATCAACATGTGTTCAAAAAGATAATACATAATAAACGATATACCTGTTCAAAAAATATAAATAGACCTACTGCTCTATGAACTGGAACCCTATCGTGACTTTGAAACAATTGATGATATTCTATACATAGTTTATTCTCAAATGGGTTTTGGTCACATGCAAGATATTTATGAACGGGTACGTAAAGTTGAAACATTGTAATTTAAATAACATGACTTGCAATTGGATGGCAATAGGTTGTCTTAGAGTGAGATTTGTAGGTTTTATCACCATTGAAATTATCCGCAATACATTTTGACGAAATTAAAATTGAGAAAGGAAACATGGAATGTGCCAAAGAGGCAACAACCAAATCTGAGAGCAGTAAGTTTGAAAGCGCAAGGCCGAAAATGGGTTTTCAACACAGCGAGAAAATCACGCACATGGAGGCTATCTTCAGTTGGCCCAAAACAATAATGTATACTAGTTCGTCGAAAATGCGAATTTACAGTGAAGTTCGAAACATATAGATGAACCAAAATATTGAAAAAAACCTTCAGGATTGACAAAGGCCAAAGGTTCTTGACTTGGGACAGGAGCAAACAATGCGGTGGGGTTTAATATGTAAAATACAGTTTAGACACACCATCTTATTATTTGGACTTTAACATGATTTCTTTCAAATGTTTGAAAATTGTCTATATCAAGCAACTGTTGCAGTAGTCCGAGATTACTCTGACGTTCAACGGCTGTTTTGCCAGACAAGCTGGTGCCGTGGGACGTCAGAGCTCGTCCCATATCAAAAAGTGGATATTTGCCCACCCAAAATAGATGCGCTGCTTCGTCGCTATTGATGCCGACTGACGGCCTTGGAATTATATAAATCGGGCATCAATCTATTCATTTTTCATTTATCTCTTCATTTATGCAAGTTTCACCTACCTGCCAACCTTCATTTTTCCATATTTTAACAGTTTTCACAGTGACCCATCGATTTCGATTAGCTTTATGGTAATTGTGAACCCCATTTGTTTTTTCTGATGATCGGTAAAAGGCAAATGTTATTAAATTACGCCGAGACGAATGATGATAGGAGTAGGTTTTAACTGAAAACATTTTGTCATGTAGACGATACATTTTGTATTCTGTGAAAGTGTCTATAAACTTATCCAACTCGAGTGTGAATCATTTATTGTGAAATCAAATTTTACAATCATATCACTTCAGTATTCAAGTATGTCATAACATTCATTTTTATTTTGACTATAGCTCACACGACAAAGTCATTGCTTACTATAGAAATGCATGGAAATGGCGACTAAATGTAATTCAGACAAAGACATTGCCGACAACGTGAATAAAATGGGATGTTAATAAATGACATTATTACAGACATTGCCGACAACGTGAATACAATGGGATGTTAATAAATGACATTATCACAGACATTGCCGACAACGTGAATAAAATGGGATGTTAATAAATGACATTCAGACAAAGACATTGCCGACAACGTGAATAAAATGGGATGTTAATAAATGACATTCAGATAAAGACATTGCCGACAACGTGAATAAAATGGGATGTTAATAAATGACATTCAGACAAAGACATTGCCGACAACGTGAATAAAATGGGATGTTAATAAATGACATTCAGACAAAGACATTGCCGACAACGTGAATAAAATGGGATGTTAATAAATGACATTCAGACAAAGACATTGCCGACAACGTGAATAAAATGGGATGTTAATAAATGACATTATCACAGACATTGCCGACAACGTGAATAAAATGGGATGTTAATAAATGACATTATCACAGACATTGCCGACAACGTGAATAAAATGGGATGTTAATAAATGACATTATCACAGACATTGCCGACAACGTGAATAAAATGGAATGTTAATAAATGACATTATCACAGACATTGCCGACAACGTAAATAAAATGGGATGTTAATAAATGACATTATCACAGACATTGCCGACAACGTGAATAAAATGGGATGTTGATAAATGACATTATCACAGACATTGCCGACAACGTGAATAAAATGGAATGTTAATAAATGACATTATCACAGACATTGCCGACAACGTGAATAAAATGGGATGTTAATAAATGACATTATCACAGACATTGCCGACAACGTGAATAAAATGGGATGTTAATAAATGACATTATCACAGACATTGCCGACAATAGAAATAAATTGAATTCAAATGGTGACTAAATGTCATGACGACATATATTGCTTACTATGATGGTACATGTAGTTGAGGACTAAATGTCATTAAAACAGACACTTGTCTGCAATGGGAATAAATGGGAATAAATGGAAATGATGAGTGAATGTCTATTAAGACTCCACAGTGAGGATTGGATAAAAAAAAAGTAAAAAAGTCAGAAGTACGATATTGGATATCATTGAAGAACCAAAATTTCAAAAGGATTTTCCAATGTACATTTTGAGTGTAATACAAAAAGAAACAAATGCAGTGGTTGATCAAGAATGAAATGATATTGTGTTTTAACATCATTAAAAATCAGATGTAAACGTTGAAAAAAATAAGATAAAACCAATATTTTTTCTTAAACCTACGAAGATTATTTGATATACTGGAAACCTAAGTAATAATATGTGGTTTATTCGTGACTAAATTTTTGAAAAACTCGTGACCATTATTACATAGTTTTTGTCATGTGATGTTTACGATTTTGTACATCAATTATTTTTATTCCATTCAATTGAATTCCTTGACTGAAAACTCTGCCAATTTGCATACTTTAATCTCAATTATATAAGATTTACATTCTAAATATATATTTAATATTTTATTCACAAAAATGTTCGTGTGTGATTTTAATACCCATACAAATGAACATGACTCAGTTATCTGAATGAGATATGCTACTAGTATATCCATAGGCGGATCCCAGGGGGGGGCTGGGGGGCCCGGGCCCCCCTTTCGTGGGTAAATTTGGTTGATTATATAGGAAATCATTGAAGCATGACTGGAGCGGGCCCCCTCTTAGGTCAGTCAGCGGGCCCCCCCTTAGGAAAAGTTCTGGATCCGCCACTGATATCCACTTGTATTAGAGAAAAGATATTTTCTGAATTTTGACATTGATGCAATTTTTACAAAGACTAAAAGGTAAATATGAGTATGATCCTGAAAAACCAACAATATCAATTATTTTATGGATTATATATAATGAAGCACCCAATGTAATTAGGACGTGTTTAACCTATTGTTTAGTAACATTTTAGTGGATTATAAGTATTTCCCTTTAGAATCAGTCAGTTCAAATGACTTATAAGATCTTGACCAGACATTTTAAGTCTAGTAGTTTTTATGAGACATGTTTTTTTTCTACCGAACTCATCATCGGAACAACAATTACTTAAGGACAAATTCAAATTCGGGTTGTGTTCCACATATTAAAAGATAATGATGTACATGTCTAAACGGGAATCAGTTTTAAATTTGAATGTGGATTTAATTCCCATAAACCTTTTAAAAAATATGTTTATTCCAATATACACTTGATTCCCCATATGTAACAAACCGAAATGCAGATACCACAACTATTTGACAGCAGTTTTATTTTTATTTAAAATTGATGTTTTTGTTATATCCTATATGATTATTAGATTTGGAGTTTGTGACGATTTACTAGCGAATGAATGACGGATTGCAATTATTTCTTCATAATTTTAATTGTTTTGGGGTTTCAATCCTCTATGTGTGGATTCCATTGCCATTTTTAGGATTCTATCTTAAATTATACTGACAGCCCGGGAAAATATGTCATGAATAACATTTCAATCCTCATTGACTAATGGGTTAATTGCCTTTTTAATTTAAGTAGACAGTAGAGTTCACTATCCTTTAATCTATCTGACATTATCAGCGACGACTATAGTCCTTTAGCACATACTTACAACTTCTCGTCCAATCAAATTGCTTGAATTTGCCATCTAATTTTCATAGTACACTAGAACACACCCGCGAAATCGCGGGCATTCAGAGCGTAGTTTAAAGTATGTAAAGTGTTGTTGGAAGAATTTTGTAAAATACAGAATGACTGGAGAATTTCAGCAAAAGTATCATAAGTCATAGGTTATTGGAGACAGGAAAATGTTTTTTTTCCCCTCCAGCTTTATTTCCAAAGTTCCCAGTTTTTGGTTTTCTATCAATTTCAATATGAACATACATTTAGTATGTTATGAACATTTATTTAAGTAAGGAGCCTGTAATTCAGTGGTTGTCGTTGAACATTTATTTAAGTAGGAGCCTTTAATTCAGTGGTTGTCGTTTGTTTATGTGTTACATCTTTGTTTTTCGTTCATTTTTTGTACATAAATAAGGCCGCTAGTTTTCTCGTTTGCATTGTTTTACATTGTCATTTCGGGCCTTTTGAAGCTGAGTATGCGGTAGGGCTTACGTACGTTGACCTATAGTTGTTAATATCTGTGTCATTTTGGTCTCTTGTGGAGAGTTGTCTTAACATGGCAATCATACCACATCTTCTTTTTTTATGTAATCAATGAATTTTGTAAAAGATTTAATGACTGGAGAATTTCAGAAAAAGTATCAAAAGTTCACATGAATAATTTTAGCGCTTATCTGTATATTATGAACATTCATTACTATATAAATAAAGCGTATTTACTTTCAATTCTAAGTTTACTAATCGATCCATGGTGATCTTTGATATAGTATACAGACCCTCTCTATTTAATAAACTCTGTGACCGCCGTGGATAGTAAAATTGAAAATGATAGCAGATAAAATTCTGAAAAAACACTTTATTCGTAGTATATGTATGTTCAAAGTATACAGAAAAACGCAAACCGGAAGTCTAGTCTGACTTAAAATTTCGTACAATGACGGGACAATATCCGGATGCCTTTTTTCTCGTTTTTCTCCTAAAATAACTCAATCTGAATAATCATATGAATGGATGACAAATGCGACTATGCACTGTACCTATAGGACATAGAGGCGTGTTGATTAATTTATTCTGGAAAGAAGAGAAGCGACACCAAAAATGAGGTCTTCTCGTTTAATAGTATAGATACTTTTTCCGTGTACTAAGTAACTACGCATGAATGACCACAAGGGTAAGATTTCATTGTATTGTAAGAAGAAGTATCTGTGGAAGAAGTATTTAATGTTTTAAAAAGTTCCAAAAATGGTAAATCACCAGGATATGACGAAATACCAGTTGAATTGTATAAGAACCAAACTATGTTAAATGCACTAACTAGAGTATTCAATATTTGTTTTGACTCTGGTAAAGTTCCAGCAATGTGGTCAAAAGGGATTATAACGCCTATTCCAAAAAGCTCAACATCAGATCCGAGAGATCCCTTGTCATACCGTGGTATAACTTTGGCACCAGTTTCCTACAAATTGTATTGTGGAGTATTGAACTCTCGACTAACATATAAGCTTGATGATATTGACTTCTTATGTGACGAGCAAAATGGTTTTAGAAAAGGACGTAGTACTGTTGACCATTTAAGTACATTGGCTACTATTATAGAAACTAGAAAACTTCGTAAACAATCAACATATGTGGCATTCATTGACTTCAAAAAAGCTTACGATTGGATAAATAGAAATTTATTATTTTGTAAATTAAAAACACTTGGTATTAGTTCAAAAATGTTAAAATCACTTTATTCTCTTTATAACAATGTACAGGCTTGTGTTAAAGTAAATGGTAACTTAACCGATTGGTTTGACGTAAATTGTGGTCTAAAACAAGGGTGTATCCTTTCGCCTTTATTATTTAATATTTATATTAATGATCTTGTTGATGAGGTCAAGAAATTGAACATAGGTATAGACATTGAAAATGATAAAGTTAGCATGTTGTTATATGCAGATGATCTTGTTTTTATCACTGAGAATGAGAGTGATTTACAAAAAATATTAGATGTTTTGAATATATGGTGTTGTACTAATGACCTAACTGTTAACTTAGAAAAATCTAAAATAGTACATTTTAGAACACAGTCTGTATCTAAATCAAATTTTTCATTTTTGTTTAATGGTAACAATGTAGATATTGTTTCCCAATACACATATTTAGGTTTATTGTTTACTGAGCATTTAAGCTATGATAATATGGCAAAAGCAGTTGCTAAAGCCGCCAGTAGATCGTTGGGTCTGTTAATATCCAAATGTAAAGCTAATGGTGGATTTCAATATTGTACATTTACAAAATTATTTGATACACTTGTATGGTCTGTAATAGATTATGGTGCCTCTATATGGGGAACACGCGATTTTCATGTATAAATAGTATTAAAAATAGAGCCATGCGTTTTTTCATGGGTGTAGGAAAATACACGCCTAATATGTCTTTGTATGGTGACATGGGCTGGATGCCATGTAAAATCAAACAGTGGACTAGTGTTTTTAGAAACTGGACACGTTTTAATAAAATGAATGATGATAGAGTAAATAAAAAAGTGTTTATATGGGGTAACACATGTAAAAAAGGCAAAAATTGGCATTTTAGAGTAAAAAATAAGTTTAAAGAACTTAATATGGAATATTTGTGCAATGGTGCTATTTTGAACAAGGATTTAGTTAAGAATATTGAAAATGTATGTTTTGAAAAATTTAAGGGAGAATGGTATGACAAGATTATGTCAGATGATAAAAATAAATTACGTACATATAGAATGTTTAAAAATGTATATGGCGTAGAAAATTATTTAATTTTTAATATACCAGGTAGATACAGGAGTGCTTTAGCAAAATTTAGATGCGGTGTAGCACCCATCAGAATTGAAACTGGTCGTTATGAGAATATTGATATTGAAAATAGATTATGTTTTAACTGTACTGATGACGTTGAAGATGAAAAACATGTTTTGTTAAACTGTCCTGTATATTCAGAGATTCGTAATGTTATTTTTAACCATGCTAGTATTGTTGATGAGAATTTTTTACATATGTCTGATAATGAGAAATTTATATTTCTTTTTACAAATGAAAATATGGTATTTTATACTGCCAAAATCTGCTATGAAATTTTAATAAAGCGAAAATGTATTTTATATTCGTGATAGTTGACTTAAGTTGTATTTGTATTATAATTTAAAAAAAAATGTTTTATAGTCTCTCATAACTCTTTATAGAGTGGCTCTTGTTGTTAATTTGTGTTTTAAAAAGCTGTATATTTTATATGTAACAAGTGGTGAGACTTTAATAAAGTATTTGTCTTGTCTTGTCTTGTCTTGTAATCAAGATATTAGAACAACAATTGCTACTGGCTATTTTGAAATAAATGATGTGTTCCAAATTTAACTAAATAGTTTGTAATTAGTTTTCAAACAGATTTTTAACATCCTACTAATCAATCTTTTGATCTAAATTTTGTTTTGACAATTAAAAAAGTTTCTTTCATTTAAATAAAGAGTAATAATAATGGTGCTTTATACCTTGATTAAAGTACAACTCAATTTAAAATTTGTAATCCTTTATCTTCCATGCAATTACTTTGTACACAAAAAGAGTCAACCATGAATCTTTTGAAGGGAAATTATTAATAAAGCAATTTGATATATTTAGTCATAAATTGGTCGATAATTGGTTGCCTAATGTCCAGTGACAAATATTTCATGCATATAAACTATCTACTAGACTACCTATGGGTACATACCAGGGGCAGATCCAGCCATTTTTAAAAGGTGTTTCAACCAAAGATGTGGGAGGGGGATCCAACTGTTTGTACTCATTCAAAAGCTAGTTTTAGGTTTTATGTGAAATTAAAAAAATGTTTTCAAGAATGTAAAGGTTTCACTGCAATTTAAGAATTGTCTGCTCTTGGTCAATTCATTTTGTCATCTTACCATGTAAATAAGTACATGTATAGTAAAACAACGCTTCGTTCATATCAATAAACATACTTACACCAGCAGCTACCTTCTTTACATTCTAAAGTCAAGGGCCTTTTGAAATCCCATTTTTACAATGATATTATAGTGAGTAGATTTACAAAACTACTTAAATGAGCTACATCCAGTCAGCCAAAACATATCAATAGACTAATTACAGGATTACTCAAGTTGTAAATATGTGCTAAATTGGATATTGTATAGAAAGGTATATACTATGAAAATAAGAGCTTGGGGCAAAGCCCCTCGCTCTAATTTTCATAGTACATGTATATACTTTTCTATACAATAACCGAGACATAGTATAAGACTTCGGAGATTCATATCATTTACATTCAACATTTTTATCGAATTTAAAAAAACACCGTTGAATGTAAATGATATGAACATGCGGAGTCTTATATTATAGGACTAGGAAGACTATTTTTATATGAACGAAGTAGATAAATCAAACTCAAAAAGTAACATCTACCTTGTTTCCTAACATAGTTTCATATATATGAGGATGAGTCCATGTCCCATGGCGGGATGATATCTGATTAATTTATTGAAGACCCGTACCAATTTTAATCTTCTATCCAGTTGTTTAGCCCAGACAATGTTTTAAATATCCATCATATCTCTACATGCATGCATGGAACTACATGATAATTTGAATGATCAGACTTTATTGTGCTTATATAACTCTGCCCAATCACTACCCAAATCGCCCCCCCCCCCCCCCCCACCATTTCTTTTTGCAAACAAACTTTTCCTATAACAAACAGGTAAAAATCAATTTGACATGAACATGATTTATTTAGATACCACTATTACTTTGACTAATCTTCAACACGGCTGGTAATCTACACACGCAGAACATTTGGTTCTGCAATGAAAACCGTGAGAGGATTTTCCGGTTGTGCTTGAGTGGAGTAATTGTCACCGCTTCAAAAGGTATGTACATTTCTAAATCTCAATTTTCTTATTCAACTGATCAAAATATTGAAAATCAGAGAATGCTATGCTGTGGTAAATAAATTAACGAAGAAATACATATATCATTTACTGTTGTACGTAGAGTTGAACTCTTACAAAAACAGTTGCCTCACGAGAAATCGCCTAAAAAAGTGACATTTCAATTTTGAAATGGTTCTATTTACAGACCTACAAGTTCAAATTTAGTTTTTTTTAGGGCAATGGATATGAATGTTGTTTTTGGCGGCGTGTACGCTGTCCGGGATTGTCAGACATCTTAATTATTCCAAAAACTACATTTTTTCATTAAGTCATGCGTGAGGGGATCGGTTCTGATTGAGGACATCGTGAATGCGTGAGGGGAAGTACAAATCATATCTTTATATTCAAGCTATGAGTCGTTGAAACTTACCTAAATAAGGCTACATTGTTCATGAAAAAACACATAACGTGTGCTAAAAAAATCACTGAGATTGATATTGAAATAAATTGTTGGAACCTAGGGCTTAATAATATGTTTCACGAAGAATAAAAACAAAAAAATGTTGTCAACGATAACCAAAAATACTGCAGAGATGTTGAGGAGTATCTCATTCGTCTTGATTCGTCCTTTTCAAACCACTCAACAATGTCCAAAAACAGGTCGAGTGCAATGTTGTTTAAAGGAAAACGTCCACTAATGAAAAAAAAAAGCAAAAATTTTTCCCTTTCCCTTCGTCTTAGAGTTTACCTAAAGCACTTTGAAAAACTTTATGTTCTTCCTCAATGTCTTCCATGTGGTCTCTCTCTCGTGGTCTACTACGTGGTCTTCTTCTGTGACTTCTTCTATGTCTTCTTCGTTGTCTAATACATGCTCTTCCTTATGGTCTTCCTCGATATTATCTTGGCTTACGTCGATGTTCGTGAATTATTAATTCTGTATATATATCTGCCCTTTTTGTTTCGAAAATTTCGTGACTTTGGGTGAACAGATTACGTCTAATATATATAGGTGTTGAAGTTTTGATCGGCGATATACTTTTCTTAAATATATGTGGTGATCTCTGTGACGTATATTTGACGACAGGACTACTCCCACAGGGTTTAGTTCGCTTCGAGGGCGGGGATAACTTTTATCTCCATGGCTTTTTGTAGAGAGTCAATTTTAGTCCTCTTTTCCTTTTACCTTTGAATTATGGCATTTTCTGAATTTGAGCAAACAATTTTAAATAGTTTGATTTCATTGAATCAGTGATCAGTTTACATCTGTTTAAGTATAAGGACAAATCTGTGATGATTTTTAATCAGCATTGATCACATTTATTGAGTCAACAAAAGTCACAAAGCCAAAGATTAAAAAATTCTGTACTTCCCCTCACGCATTCACGATGTCCTCAATCAGAACCGATCCCCTCACGCATGACTTAATGAAAAAATATAGTTTTTGAAATTATTAAGACGTCTATCAACACCGGACAGCGTACACGCCGCCAAAAACAACATTCATACACATTGCCCGAAAAAAAACTAAATTTGAACTTGTAGGTCTGTAAATAGAACCATTTTAAAATTGAAATGTCACTTTTTTAGGCGATTTCTCGTGGGGCAACTGATTTTGTAAGAGTTCAACTCTACGTACAACAGTAAATGATACATGTATTTCTTTGTTAAAGTATTCACCACAGCATAGCATTCTCTGATTTTCAATATTTTGATCAGTTGAATAAGAAAATTGAGATTTAGAAATGTACATACCTTTTGAAGCGGTGACAATTACTCCACTCAAGCACAACCGGAAAATCCTCTCACGGTTTTCATTGCAGAACCAAATGTTCTGCGTGTGTAGATTACCAGCCGTGTCAATTGAAACATTAAAACATTAATTTTTTCGTCTCATGTCATCTAAAAATAACTGTTTTTATGTAGAGATTTTGAATACAACCATTTATGAAAAAAAGATGTAAATGGTCGGTGCCATTACAATAGCAAAGTATATACTGAAGAAGTCTGTATCTAGAATCATAGGTGACATTACATTTTCCATTTGCATGATATACAAAAGAATATGTGGTATGATTGCCAGTGAGACATCTCTCCACAAGAGACCAAAATGACACAGAAATTAACAACTAATGATGAATGCATACCAATACTTAGTATATTTTTAAAATATGCCATTTCAGCTATAAAGTCAAAAAAAAGCTTCATTATACGTCAACGTAAATATATGTATTTCTAATGAGTATTTTCACCCTGAGTAATGGTTATCAATAAGAATTATATAGAATCAATTATCAAATATGTCATGTTAATGAGAGAAATCAATTATACTACAGTACTAATGATCAATTCGAACAGATATTTTTAAACGGTTATTGTATTCGATAAGTGTTTTAAAATTCAGCAAATGATATTCCATATGTCATAGCGCTTCAGTCCGTAACTTGTTGAATCATTGTAGCAGTAGGTCAATGCTCAGTTCTAGCATGCACATATAGATGTTGTTGGTTTTTTTATTCTGTTGCAAAAGTGAAGAAATGATTACTGTATTTCCCTCGTTTGGTAATACCTCTTGCTCATCTTGTTTTTTAGCATGACAATGTTTGTATTAGTTTTAGATTTTTAGATTACTAAAGATGCAATTATTGCAGTCTTTGCGCCGCTGGTTTAATGTTTTTATACAATATTAAAGATTTTCACTATACCTCTTTCCCTTGAACCACTTAAAATCAATACCTGTGCTTAAGACATTAGCCGTGACTAAGTATTTTACAAGAAAGTAAAATAACTGTCGGGTTCTGTGAAAAGAATGCTAGTAACATATTTTTTGTGTTTCTCACGATTAAAGTTCCTTCACCTTAAACCTGTGATAATCTGCATGTTCTAAGTTAGTTAAGGTTTTAATATATGTAATTTCTTATTTTACAAAGGAAGTCGTGACTGATTTGAATATATATTTGAATGTTCATGAATGATGAACCAAAATTAGAATGATTTACAGACTATTTAAATTGGCTTGAACTTTGATAAAATTGTTGTTTTCAATACACAACACCACACATAACGATGTGATATTCCGACAAAAATGCAAAATTTAGATCGAAATTCATGGTTGTAATTATAGCTTTTCCCTTTTTGCTAGCACTCACACTTTCCATATATTATGGTTTTGCATTTTTCTTCTTTTCAAATCTTAAATTTCATATTTTGTTTTTCAATATATAACATGTAGTTGAAGCCATGGGTCATTCAGACTCATTCTATTGAAAAAAATATTCAATTACTAAATTTTGTTCTTTTCTGGATTTACATTTTTTATCAGAAAAGCACAAAACAAACACGTTGAAAGCCATGAAATCGTAGATACACAACAACGTTATACAGCTTTTTATTTTTAAAAAAATCAGGGATTTGTAACCTTAGTATCTAAATAACTTCTTAATCTATGAAAGAAGGAAAATAAATATGTTTCTGTTATCCAACCTATACAAATAATAATGATAACATTTATGGCCTTATTATCCATTCAATAATTATAATATTCAGCTGTTCTGTCACGCGAAGAGGAGTGAAAAAAAAACATCATTTCATCAATTAATGCTAAAAAAGCATCCATATTGAAAAGTATCTCTCGACAAACGACTGTCACATTTTGGATGATATTTCTCAAGTATGCACGATAGATCTGAAACTCTGCCTTAAACCAAAAATAAAAATAGTATCTGGATACATGCTAGAAAGTTTGCATTCTTGTAATAAGTCTTTGTTTGGAGTCCAGGAACTTTAATTATCACAGAATCTGTAGAAGTTTATTTAAAGCAGTCCAGGGCAAAAATAGTAGCAATTTAAGGATGTACTTAGGTGAGGTTTTGGAATTTGTGTCAAATTTTCAGACTCCTTGGTGTTTTTCCATACAAACTTGACAAGGAAACATATTTTGCCCCATAACACCCATGTATTTTTTCATATAAGACTAAATAGCTCATGAAAGGTCATTTACCAAACTTTCAGAAGATTCTCAATTTTCTTTCTTTTGTTCACACCAATGCAAACATAAGGTAAAAGTCCGAGCCAGCCTTTTCCCGCCATATTTTAAATCTCAAATATCTCGAAAAGGAAGTCCATGACCTATCAATATTTTTAGCTTATTTTTATGTACCAGCTGATAGTATCAATTTTAAATTCTTGATTTATTAATTTTCATCCTTAAGGTGATTATTACTAGGAAGAATTCAAAGTTAATCAGATCCACTGTTTTATTCCTGACTTAATGCAGGAATTTTTAAAAACGAAAACGGTGGTTAAATTCAACATGAGTTTTTATACATACAATTAAGAATGAACACAGCATTTACTTCACAACAACTGGTTTGATACAGTTTTCGTCGAGTCATTATAATTGCAGGTCCATTGAACTTTTGAAGGTTGGACATGTTTTTTAAAGAGACACTTGATCTCCTTTTCGTGGTTTATCTAACAATTAAATGTCCTACTTAAAATATGTATCAATTTGCGTACTTTTCGTCCATCAAGATTAGATTCAAATTCCTACGATAGAATGTATTTCTTATCTAAAAAAAAAGTTTGTGTATCACGATTAAAATACATGTATACATACAATTTGTATGATAATGTATATAATTATTTAACATGATTTTCAGAAAAAAAAGGATAAATACTGAAAATTAATTCTACAAAGATTTATTGGTTGATATATGATTAACGTCCAATGGCAAATATTTTATGCATATACAAAACGTCAACAATAATTATTAACAGTTACTACATTAGACCTGTATGTTTTCCAATGTGGCTTACTGGCGAAATAGTTTTACTCCAAATGGAAAAATGAGTGTACATTGGTCAGGGGGCAGACATAGTCATGACACTTACAGATACTACAAGAGTTGGTATAAGGGTTTTATCTATTGAGCCGCAAGTTTAGCAAATTCCTTATGTAAGCATAAAACTGTATGCCCCTCCCTTGCACGGGAGTCGAACACCTTTAATGAAGAAACGTTGAAGTATTTCTATATACCGGATCGAACTTAGGTCTATGAATAAAACGTTGGTGTATATGGATATTTTTCTAAACATTCACAAATTATTATGATTTCAATGTCAATGCAAATACGATAAAGCCTTGGTCTATTTGCTGACATAGATCATTTATTATTATAAATGTTTTCATTCAAAATTTGTATTTAACAATAATAGCGATTTAATGCATTTTGAAAACTCCAATTAGTCTTAAGGATTCAAATCCCAATAGGTTGCCTTTTCTCTCCTGGCCATATTCGTGAAATTACTGCAGATGCAATAAGACTACCGTTGTTTTGTGAAAAGTATAGATGATATTCAAACTGTTTAGAAAAAAAGGAGATAGAATTTACAATAAGAGAACAAAAAGGTTTTTTTCCAAAATGTGTAAATCGATGCATATGGTTAAAAGGGTTTTAAACCATGAGGCTCGACGGCATACATCAATGTGTATCTCATGCGTTTGTGTGTTTGTGTTTCAGTGAGTGAGAGTTTGGAAGAAGGTTAAAAGTATTGTCTTAAATGTACTTAGTAGTAAACAAACTACAAATTACAGATTTTATTTACCTACGGTTACATGAGATAAAAGTTAGCTGATAATGCACATTTACAGACTCTAAATGCAATGATGCAACTGTCAAAACAATAGACCGAATGGACATTATTAGTTATATCATAGATGGGTATTACATCTATGGTTATATAAAAGCCGTGATGGGTACGTATCTAAAATTAGTGCCGTGTGGCACCGTTAAAGTCTACAATTCCTCTAAAGTCCACAACACCGCTAAAGTCCACAACAATTTCCCGTTAAAGTCCACAACGCCGTTAAAGTCCACAAACTTTCCGCTAAAGTCCACAAAATGACCTCCGCTAAAGTCCACAAGAAAACACCGTTAAAGTCCACAACAAAAAGTTCCGCTAAAGTCCACAAAAAAGCACCGTTAAAGTCCAAACATTTTTTTTACATTTTCAAAAGATCAATTTCTGTTTTTTACATGGACTTTTTTTCTTAGAAAGTATATCTTGTCAGCATAAAGTATATTTTTGGTAAATTAAAAGATAATAGTATTTGCTTTATCACCATAAATGTGATCTTTGTGTTGCGATTTTCTATCAATCAAACAGACAACATTTCTGAAAAGTTATCTAGCTGTTACACTCTTTTTATTCTTTAGTAAACATTTGTTCATCCACAAGAAACTCCAACATAGCGTTCCCTTTATGTATATGCTGGAGACATAATTAGGAGCCTATATTTGACATTTAAATTTCCTTTGCAAATATCTATAAAGCTAGGTTCACACTGCCGCTCAGATCAACTCGATGATCCCGATTGTCCAAATTTCCACGACCAAACTCAACCAAATTCTTGATCGGGCCTGTTTACGACTTCTACCTGACCGCCATCCGACTTTACACGACTTTAACTCGACCATTCACGACTCCTTAATGACTCCATCACAACTTCATCTCGACAAGAAATTAGTACTATTCGATAATTCCGATCAATTCACGATCTTTACACGATCTTTGATCGATTATCAAGACCAAATCAGCTATTCACGATCTCAGCCTGATTTCGACCAGACCAAATCGACCAGATCGTATATGGGTCGTAGGGATAAACGGGATTTGGCCGGGTATGCATAATTTTAGCATAAAAACGTCCGACATTTTTACCCCCCTCCGCTTCGGGGTGGGCATTAAGTGTAATCCTTGTCCGTACGTACGTCCCAACAATATTAGTTTCCGTTCTCTAATTTTATTTTGCCTCAACCAAATTTTATGAAACGCCGTATACACAATGCTTATTACCATAAAACACGGATCAAATACGAATTTGGGTGGCCGTTCTTCTGTAATAATACTTTATAATGTTATATATACTAGCTGGACACATTCTCCGATTTGGTTGTATTCAGTAGAAAATCCGAGTAAAATCATGCATTTATAAAACATCTACATAGAAATAAGGCAGTTGGATATGTGGGCAAGGTGGTAAGAGCTCAGAGAGACAGGTAAATAGTAATGACGGAGATTGGAAGAGTGCATAGAAGAAGGTGTAGACAGAAACGGGCGCCGAGAAATCTAGGTAAAGCAGTGGCTGACACGATGACCACTATGTGTGGGCAGTATGCGAGACTTGCACTCACTCAACAAAGAGGAATCCGATGCTTATAAAAACTTTCTTATATAGTTGACACTGATATGTAATGGAAGTTTCATTGCTCTTTTTTTTTTAGAAATGACACCACAAAATGAGATTTGTCTATGGGTTAGCACTTATGATAGACAGCAATATACATAAACTTTACCACCCCTTGTCCTTGCTATCTTACATATAAAGCGTACCGTTTGTGTCACATATTGTGCATACGTATGTAATCAGTATTTTTCATAGATTTGATATCCAGTAGTTAAAGGGTTAAAGCTAGATATTTCTTTTTCTTTTTGCTGTATGGCAACAACATGCATGTATTTTCTAAACAATATTGCAAAAGAGGGCAAAGATGTCACATATTTCCCCAAAATTTTATCAAAAGCAGAATTTCAATCCCCTGGAGTGATACCTTTTCTGAAACTGTTTACAACTTTACATATATCTATCAAGAGATCAAGAGTGCATTTCTTTCTAACCAAAGTTTGGTAAACGTTGTGTGCCGTTTAATGCATCGTTTACTCAGAGTTTGCTTACCCTGTTTGAACTGTCAAAAACGCATGCACATTTAGTTGTTATTTGAACTTATTACGCGGGGAAAGTAGCCTCCGTAGAAATAGACACAGAAGACATCGACCCTCTATGCACATTTAATTTTATTGGCAATTCTTCATCTTAATCAGATGACTGATTTGATGGTCAGAAGTATTTGTCACCTACAATTTGTTGTTATATATATATCATGAAAATCTACGTTTTTTTTCATAACAAATATTTAGGGACTATTTCATGTAAGTTTTTAATAAAAATTAGTACCAATAGAAGCAGAACTCTCATAACTTTATTTGGTAATATATCTATTTTGAAGCGTTAATTATCAATTTCTGATGACATAACAAAAAGTTTATATTTTATCCAAACATTTGATTTGCACCAGGAAAAAAAACAAAACTTACCAAAGAAAAGTATGACCAAATAAACAAATATATATTCAGACAATTCAAATGGTTTGTGAAAATCCAACTGTAAATGCCGTCAAATGTATTTTGTTTTGTTTTTTGCATTCACTTGCCGATGTATTTGTGTGTTGAGAAATCCAGCACTAATATAAATATGTGTCTATGGACATTGGAGGGCGTGGATATAGGATAAAGGCAGGGTGTGGATATAGAATAAACGCGATAGGAAAGTTCATCTTGCATTGAGCCCGAACACCAACAATTGTTGAACTATCCTATATAATAGTCATATTGATTGATAAAATGTACGTCACATCAAAGTTCACGGTATCGCTTTCAGAGTTAATTTCCTTTCTTTATTCTCTTTTGAAGATACTTTTTTAGTATTTTGAAAAAGCTAAATGGAAGACTAGTATGAAGTTTTAAGCAGAAACTTTTACGAATTATATAATATCAAAGAATGTTTCTGTTCATTTCAATACAATTTTATTGATTACTGTAGAACATATTTAGCGTTTTGTGATTTTATACATATTTATAAAACGGTTGTAAAATGGTTATAAAACGGTTTTCCCGTTTGAATGGTTTTATACTTGTAACTTTTGGGGACCTTTATAGCTTGCTGTTCGGTGTGAGCCAAGGTTCCGTGTCGAAGCCCGTTCCTTGACCTATAATGGTTTACTTTTATAAATTTTAACTTGGATGGAGAGTTGTCTCATTGGCACTCATACCATATCTTCCTATATCGATCAAATCAGGTTTTATTGTGACATTTTGATAGAAACCCATTCAACGCATCCATTTCCGATACTAATCGATAAAAACGTTATTTAAAGCATAATAGATCTTTTTTTTATTATGACCTCGCAACGAAGTAGTCGGTGTCATATAGTTTTACCCTTTGTCCGTCTTTCCGTAATTCCGTCTTTCCGTCTTTCCGTAATTCCGTCATTCCGTCATTCCGCAACAAACCATTATACGGAGTTTTTTTCTAAACGACTTCAGATATTAGGCTGATTTTTGGTATGTGAGTTAACCAT
Organism: Mytilus edulis; assembly: GCF_963676685.1. NCBI lineage: Eukaryota > Metazoa > Mollusca > Bivalvia > Mytilida > Mytilidae > Mytilus > Mytilus edulis. The sequence goes on along the minus strand of NC_092347.1, from coordinate 86,231,434 downwards.
GATGAGTTACAGATCAAGTTTAAATTTCGTTCCGCTTCACTAATTTTTGCCGAAGTTACGAGCTTTGGACTTTGAGAAATTGTTGAAAATCACAGTAATACGGACTTTTTTTCTAAACGCCTTCAGATATGGGGCTGATGTTTGGTATGTAAGTTAACTATGATAAGTTACAGATCAAGTTTACGTTTCGTTCGGCTCCACTAATTTTTGCCGAAATTACGGGCTTTGGACTTCGAGAAATTGTTGAAAATCACAGTTATACGGACTTTTTTTCTAAACGCTTTCAGATATTGGGCTGATTTTTGGTATGTGAGTTAACCATGATGAGTTACAGATCAAGTTTAAGTTTCGTTCTGCTCCATGATGAGTTATAGGTCAAGCTCCACAAATTTTCGCTGAAATTACGGGCTTTGGACTTTGATAAATTATTGAAAATCACAGTTATACGGATTTTTTCTCTATTCCCCTCCAGATTTTGAGCTGATTTTTGATATGTGAGGCTACCATCATGTTTGTGTCCACATGTGTTTATATTGAATTTGCAGATTTTTCAACTTTTTGGGACGGGGCCATTCGTGTTGCTTTGACACATCTAGTTTAGAATTTTTCATACCGGCTTCATTTTTCCGTTCTGAAAATCATAACACATTATTTTTTGTAGTTGTCTATAGCGAACACAGATATTAATAACGTTAGATATATTTGGTTAAAAGTTTTGCGACAGGAGAACTTGGGGAATTTATAAACTTACTAGTTTTTTTGTTTAATGGTATAATCTAGATTGTTGCCTGAATGAAGGTTGCATTTCTGTAAATATTGACAATGCAATTTCCCATAGGAACTCCTTTTACGGCTAAAACTGTACCACTTTTACTATGAAGTTTTGAAAAAAATCTTATCCTAGAATTGAAAGTTCATATGCACCACAATTTTTTTCAAAGGTCAAAATATAGGGCTGTGCGGCATATTTTCAACGTTTATATGCCCTGAACTTCTCAGAGTTTAAACTTACACTAATTTTCTTAACTACCCCTACCTCGAATGAAAGGTTACCACAGATTTCAATGTAAACAATATGCACGTGTTTATTTACTGGTAACGTTCCCAAGTTCTGTCTATGCGATATGGAACACAGAGAGCATAACTGGGAACCAGTATGTAAACAAAATGATTTTTCTATGAATATTCAATTACTCCCCAAAAGAGGCGTGTTTTGAGAAACAGCTGTATTTACAAAGTGCAACCTGAATGCCGTGTAAATGTTATAGATTATGAGGCACCTTTGCTTTGTACATTAATTATGTCAAAAAGTTATTAAATGTTAAGGATAAGAAAAAAAAGTACTTGTAGAATGCAGTAATAATATAACTAACGAATTTACAAACTTTTTGAAAATGATGTCCAAATTGGCCATCATCATCATAATACAAAGATCAAAATTAATGGAACAAAATCATATACAGATACTGTACTTCTTTCATGTATCAAACTGATGCTTTGTATTGTACTAACGAGATAAAAATAACGAATGATATGTTTTTAACAATAAAAAATGGTGTGGACTTTAACGGTGCTTTTTTGTGGACTTTAGCGGAACTTGCTATTGTGGACTTTAACGGCGTTTTCTTGTGGACTTTAGCGGAGGTCATTTTGTGGACTTTAGCGGAAAGTTTGTGGACTTTAGCGGCGTTGTGGACTTTAACGGAAATTTGTTGTGGACTTTAGCGGTGTTGTGGACTTTAGAGGAATTGTGGACTTTAACGGTGCCACAGTGCCGCTATAATTTATTTAAAAGGAAATGTAATTCATTAAACTGTGCCTACCTTTCTTTCGTTAAAAACTGTCTTTCTAATTCATGTCCTTTCTTTCTATTTTATCAATCATATGGTAATAGTCATTGTAACTTTTCAGCATGCTGAACGTTTAGGCTTATATATTCACCTTTACCAATGTGTCATGGGCGCCATGAATAATTAAGCAGGATGCTGTACATCATAAAATTTGAGAATGAACATTCAGCAGTCTATTGATTTCTGTTGTTAAATGATAATGGTGATTTTAACAGAATTCCATAAATCTATATTATATGACATAAATTCATTTGTGTCATATATATATGAAGTAAAATTTAGGTAGTTAGTTTTCTCGTTTAAATTGTTTTACATTGTCTTATCTGGGCCTTTTATAGCTGACTATGCGGTATGGGATTTGCTCATTGTTGAAGGCCGTACGGTGACCTATAGTTGTTAATGTCTGTGTCTTTTTGGTCTCTTGTGGACAGTTGTCTCTTTGGCAATCATACCACATCTTCTATTTTATATTTGTAACACTCCGAAATGTGTCATTTATATAAACGCACAAACCTGTACTTTAGTGTACAATGCTTAGAACTGTCTCATAATTTAACTTCAGTATTATATAGTGCTTGCTTTTGTGATTTATATTAGCTTTTCTAATATGAACGCTTTTATAATATGGACACGTTTATATAATTTCACCAATCCAGCGCGCTTTTCTGGATTTACCTTTATAGTAAGGGCAAAATATTAAAAAAAAAATCATAGGATGTTTAAGTACCGAAACTTAGTATGTTAGGAACTAGTGTATCCACCTATATGTGAAATATTATTCTGCAACATATATTTGTTGAGAAAAACTTTCTATCTTTACATTCACGGTACTGTAACAGTCAATCCAACGCAACCAACAATAAGGTATAGACAAACTTTTGCACTTTCAGGCAGCTCAGTCTGAAATACTTCCACACGTGTCATTGATTGGTGAACAGGTTTTTATTAGCACACTTAGTGCCACAGAAGAAATCTGCATGCTGGTAATAAAAAATCTCTTAAATGGAATGTCAAAGAATACACTCTTATAACATTTCGAAATCAACGTACACTATACATATATAAAACTTGAAATCATGGTATTTTTTTAAGAACAAAGATTTTTCTGAATGAGTTAGTGATTTTCATCTTCTCTCTTTCTTACATGTATTCTAAAATTATGGCTGACAGCAGAAGTACTATACTATAAAAATTTGTCAATGGACTTAACAGAGATGCATTAGAGTTATAATTAGAGTTAACATTAGAGATAGAGCTAGGACACTGCTGCCCTGGTGGAGGGGGTGGATGACAATCAGTATTTGTAGTACCAGTACCGGTGCCTTCTGGACATTCACACAGGTAATACAACCATTGATTCCAGTCTGAAATATAGGAGTAAAAAAAGGGTTATCGTTGTTAAAATAGTGCATCCCTATTCAGGATGGCAACATGATCATAAAATATCAATATCCCCTGATTTAAAACAAGATATATGAGATGTGATGTGTCGGTGTGAGCTCAGATAACATTACTTATAATTATACATCTCTCTTCGAGACGAACACTGTTTGCTCCTACTAAATGCCGCACTTATCCTTATTTAACAGTTGGTCGAGAAGTGGCAAGTTTTATGTTGACTCGGTTGGTTATTGAATCAATAATCACCTGTACTCGAGGAAAGTAGCTGTTGGCTGATTTGTGTCTTATTCTTTTTTGTTTATTTTAAGCCAATTTATATCAGCTCGTAAATTTTCTTGTATGAATTATTTCAGATCGAAGTTTGGTTTAGCTTACTTTACGGTATGGATACTGATTATTGTTGAAGGTAATACGATTACATAATAGTTTCTAAATGATTAACGTAATTTTGTCTCTGGTTGGATGTACTTGTCTCGTAAGTAACTTTGTCAAATCTTATTGCGTTGTAAGATTTTGAGTCAATATTTATTTACCATGTATCTGTTTGTTCACGTTGGTTTTGAGTTGATATACATTATAAGTCCGTTTAAATCACTTTTTATTACTCATTGATTGACTTAAAATTCAGCAGGCTTCCTTGTGGGTAAATCTCTCCCATGATTCAAAGTTCGGACGTAAACGTGTAATAAAAAAAATACCAAGGAATAGTAAAATAAATCTTGCTTAGAAACAACAAAAAGTATTCCCCCTTCTTCCTGTGAAATGTCAAGCCCTACACACACAACAAATGATTTCATAACGCTTACCATTTGATGATAAATCGCAGTCATAAGTAACCGTGACAACGTCGTCGTAAACAGTCCCATGGTAACATCCTAGAAAGTATGGCCACTGCTCGGTCACATGATATCTGTACTCGCCACTAACTTCTCTTCCGTGACAAGAATCTAAGTCTGTCGAGTTTATCCATCTATCAGAAATATCTGATACATTAGGTCCATAGATAGGAAAACCATCAAATGCCACACCAATAAGTTCATCTACAGTATTGTTATATAGACAACTATTGGGAATTTTGTGGTAATGGTATGCTCCGTCAGGCGACGCATGGCCATCACAACTGTCAAAAGTCTCTGCGCTATCTCCCTCTACAGCATTAACCGATCCAGCGGCCAGAGGGTTATATATTGCTACACCTGTTCTCGTCAGTCCTATCTTTCCAAATGGTACACATGCTTTGGTTGTTGCTACTGTAGGTGTCTTTGGGATCTTGATGTTGTAATTTTGGTTTGATGGTGTGTTTGGATTTACCTCCTCCCACGCATGATCGGGTATTCCGGAAGCACTTATAACGTAACTAAGAAAAAAAATATTATAAAATTGAGAATGGAAATGGGGAATGTGCCAAAGAGACAACAACCCGACCATAGAGCAGACATTTAGTTATATTTACCATAATATGTAGCACATCTTTTTTTAGATCTCCCCCAGTTTTGGTTGGGTTCGTCTTACTTAGTCTTTAGTTTTCTATATTGTGTCGTGTGTACTATTATTTGTCTGTTTGTCTTTTCTTTTTTAGCCATGGCGTTGTAAGTTTATTTTCAATCTATGAGTTTGACTGTCCCTCTGGATTCTTTCGACCCTCTTTTACGAATTAACGTATGTGATTCATGAAAATGAATAATGAGTATGGCGTTGCTATATAAATGAGCGATGACATCAAATGTCGGGTACATTCACGTGTGTAAAAGACAACAAACAAACGAAAAACAAATGACATCTAGAGTAAAATTAACGGAATGAAAGTGGACATGAAGTTTAAGACAGGTAAAATAACACGCTAAATTGGCATTTGTCTTAGTGTAGATTTGAACTAACTGCCAACATAAATGCAGTGGCGGAACCAGTCATTTTAAAAAGGGGGGTCCCCAACCCAGAGTAAAGGGGGGGGGGGGCGGTTCCAACTATATGCTCCCATTCAAATGCATTTATCGGCCAAAAAAAGGGGGGTTCCAATCCCCGGACCCCCCCCCCCCCCCCCACCTGGATCCGCCACTGAAATGTCATCAACACCAAGTTCCTTTACTTTACAAAATTAAACAACAACGTCTACTTTTACTATTTTATCTACAATATAAGACATCACCAGATTTGTACTTAAATGAGCAACATGTCATGTGGAGCAAAATCTGCGTACACTTCCAGAAGTTTGAGCTAGTATATGCGGACACAGTTGTTTGATTTACACTCACTCAATCTAATTAAAACCCGATCTCTCATCGGTCCCGTTTTCTGATTCTCACGCGACATATCAGAAAACGGGAGCAATTAGAGATCAGTTTTTTTTATTAGATTGATACTTACTACTCCGAGTTTGAACTGTCTACTGATACAGATGCTTCGTAGTTGCCACTAACTTGAAACTTTGCTATTTCCTGGCTCGTCAGTCCTGCTGTGTTTATAAAGTCTATAACAAACACTTATGACAGCAGTCCAGTGAATATACTTTTATACGGCATAACCGTACAAGCTGTTTCTGAAATAGACAAATGAATTTTAAAATAAGAACTTGAATTGTAGAAATTTGTTCAGCGTTTGTACATAAAACATATCTATGTAGTAAAATTATGATTAACAGTAATATGCAACCAAAAGGGTTTATTGAGGTATGATAATAGTATTATTCCCGGACTTCACCCTTCCGATAGAAAAAAGCCTTGTTTAGGTAAGGCGTTCAGTTTGTGGGATGTATAAATACACAGCCACGTCGAGAGAAAGACGCACGGTATGTTACCCATTGCAAACTCTCTGAATGTGACGTAAAAAGTCTGCTTGTAACAACACATCTCATCTTCTAGTGATATTTCAAATTTCTAGCCTGTCTTTCCGATTGACCTACCTTGCAGAACTTTTCCAAGTGTTTCATATTCCTTTTACGTTTCACCTTGTAAAAGTTTCAGTTATTCAAATATTTTTACCTCAGCATCACTGAAGAGACATTATTGTCGAAATCCGCATATTGTGAAAAATAAAATTGTTGTCGTGAATGCTATTGTATGAATTTGTTAATTTTTTCTCTTATAGAATATGCATAAAACATTTGCCACTGTTCATATTAGGGAAACTATAATGATCCGTCAATAGCTGTTCTATTCTTACTTCAGAGCATGTAATGGTAGATGTTTTACTATATTGATATCCGTTATCTTCTGAATATATAACTACCTTTACTCTTTTAATTTGTTGAAAGACGTTACTAATATACCAATAATATATATCACTCTATTCCTTCGTATTCATCTCAAATACAAATCTTCGAAAAAAACAAAGTTGACTGCCTTTTGAAAGACAACAAAGCACGTGTTTAATATGTCCTTAGACGGAGGGTCTACTGGAGAAACCGCCTAGCAGTCTAATGTACTATAATCCAGTCACAAGTATTTCACACTACATTAATTCTGTTTTGATTGTATAATCATGTATAAAGTCATAAATATTTTTGACTTCTGCACATTTCTATTTTTAAACAAAGACCTATTACACATATTTCATCTTTTCAATTGTAGAGCCCCAGTAACCTACATTTATATTAAATACACATTCAATGTTTACAATAGATACACATTAACGTGACTTTAAAACAATTAGTTTTTAACAGATTATTTATTAGATTTAAGATAATGAATACCAACTAATCACGGTCAGTCAGATCGTGTTCAACTTCTTCTATGGACAACTATTCATGAATATATTTAAAAAAAAAAAAAAACATTAAACGTAGTAAACAATGATATTTTGAAAAGAATATAAAAGTTACAAAAAAAGTAGGTTCCACAAAAATGTTGAACCTAAATCATGATTAGATAGATGACATTCCTACATTTGATCAACTTAAGATATTATTTTGAACAGCTGTTATTTTTTAGATATTAAGCAATGAAGAATGTAGATTTTTTTCCTAGGACTTATTGTATATATTAGAAAGTACTAATTCTAGAACTAAAACAATTTCTGTTTTTAGAACTTAATTGTTTGTCAGTTGGTTTGATTGATTGTTGGTTGCTTAATGGTTAGTGGAAAAATATTTCATGCATGTTCAGGTCGAGAACAAGTTAACAATAATTACAAAATGTCGGTCATCCGGAATGATGGTCGCGGAAGTTTGGACTGCCACTAAAAAAAATGAGGGTACATTGGATAGGGACAAAAATTTTGCCTTGGAACAGGCCACCTACGGACTCGTCAAAGAGTTATTGCAAGGGTTCTTAAGGTGCAGAGAGAGCGGCACTCTCTTTACACGTCCGTGTGTGGCTATAAACTTCATACATCCCGGAGAACTAAACGGACGCCCCACTTTGGCAAGCGTTTTACTGCCGATTGGAAGAAGACCTAGTGACCTTATTTCTATTCCCAGTCACCCTTGAGAGGCAGTTGGTTTGAAATACCAAGTGTAGACCTACTACCTGGTCTTGGTGTTTCTGGTGATTCCACAGGTTTTCAACTAACTTTGAATGTCCATGAGCGTCAATACAGGAAAAATAGGTGAATTTTGTCCTTCAGCAGAATTAGAAACTCAAAGAATAATATATAAAAAGAAACGGTTGTACGATGAAACAACAAAAGATGTGTATAAGAAAAGAGGAAAACGTAACGCTGCAGATTGCTGTTACTGCAGGGTAAAGAAAATTGGAAGAAACCTGAGTGCAATCTTAAGGAAAGAATCTTATTTCTTCACTCATTTACAGACACACACTTAGCTAATGGTCGAAGTAAAAAATATGGTGGAAAACTCCTTTCTACTGTACTTCAAGGGTTTTTGTTGTTGCTTTCTTTGAAAAAAAATATTGTACGGATGTCAAGTTGCACATGAACCACAGCGTCGACATGTATAGGGACTTGGCCAAGAAAATAGTGTCGATATACACTTTTTCGTTCCTATTGTGCCTTTCCTCGACACACTTCGCTAAAGCAACAACATGTTTATGTTTTAATGCAAGAGAAAAATTCACATTGTAAGATTTTAAAAGTACATGTAATACCATACATTATCTATTTATAAAAAAAACTGTATTATTATAATTTCCCCATCCAAGCTTGATAAATGAAAATGATGTTTTCTAAACCATGATAAGGAGTTTATCTTCGTTTATCTATTTTTTTTTTTTTTTTAATTATGAGATTTGTTCATGTTTTTTTTATTGGTTAAGCATAACATCTGCCATCTTCTTTAAATTGTGTTTTTCTTCATATAAAATAACTAGAAAAAAAGGTCATTGAACATTATTACTGATATAAAGTACGATAAATTAACGAATTATATATATGTCATTCACAGGAATAACTAACAAACAAAACGACAGAGAAGTAAAATACATGTACTTGAAGAACATGAGAAAGTATTGTAGTCCTGTCGTGTATTATTGTCTTTCTAATGTCATAATCAACATTGCCATTAAAACGGGAGGTTTGGCATGCCATAAAACCAGGTTCAATCCACCATTTTTATTTTAAAATGCCCTGTGCCAAGTCAGGGAAATGGCCATTGTTATATTATAGTTCATTTCTGTGTGTGTTACATTTTAATGTTGTGTTTCTGTTGTGTCGTAGTTCTCTTACATTTGATGCGTTTCCCTCAGTTTTAATTTGTAACCTGGATTTGTTTTTTCGATTTATGAATTTCGAACAGCGGTATACTACTGTTGCCTTTATCTATGCCAATTCAGTATAACCATGTTACATACAAATAGTTGGCCCTGATCAGTGAAATCTATGTATACATATAATGCCCTAGCTCAATCCAAATGCATGTACACAACACTGACCACTAAAGAAAACGATGTATTGTACTCCACTTCAATATGATAATAAAGATGGACAAAAAAAGTAATTATTGAAAGTTTATAAACAAACGATGAATTTCATACATATTCAAACAAAACAAAAAGAACTGCAACTGAATCTATGTCTTGATAATCTGTAATGGCAGGCCGGAGGCATGCTTTAGCTGGCCCCTAAACAAAAATGTGTATATAAGTTCAGTGATAATGGACGTCATTATAAACTCCGAAATATACATAAGAAACTAAAATTAAAAATCATACAAGACTAACAAAGGCCATTGGCTCCTGAATTTGGACAAGTGCAAAAACACGGAGGGGTTAAACATGTTTTTTTTTTTGTTTTTTTTTTATATATAGATCTTAACCCTCTCCCTATACATGTACATCTAGACAATGTCGAATAAATAAACACACAACAATTTGTACAGTAAAACCTAGTTTAAAAGACGCCCAAGTCTGATGTGAGAATAGGTAACAAAAGACAGTTACTGACATGACAGCTCCAGACCTAAATTAAACTGATTGAACGGTTATGACTTAATCAAAGAATATCAAGCACATTCCCTTCCGTTCGGGTTTTAATATCACACCATCATAAAATATACTATAAGAACAAAACCCGTAGCATACTTACACATTGATTTAGAATAAATATTTTTATTTTCCGATGCACATGACTGAATCAATATTTATACCAAAATATGCCATCCCTATTGATCTGAAAACGGTATCGTAACAATATCCCTCCTTTTAAATACGTCTGTTTAGAGGTTTGGTTAGATTTTAAGGTGAATAATGACATTTTTGTGCTCTGTGAAGAATATTACCATAAATGATTGGATGTGAAATACCTGAACGTATGAGATGTCTTCATGTTGAGTTATATTTACGAATGGTGTCCTTACATCGATGATAACATTTAGTATAATTATGTTTTGACTAGTTTGTGATATCGAACAGCCTGTTGTGTAATACATATATTTCTTCCGTTAAAATAAATTACGTTGTTACATACACGAGCGAATCGAACAAGTTGAGATATATAAACACCTTAAGATGATGACAAGGACCGTAACCATCTAAAATTGGATAATTAATAATAGGAAATGAAAAATCATCTCTTTTATCATAAATTTATTTTGGTAGTATGGTTCCCGTTAAAGATGAAGACATCAACATCCAAGAAGGTCAGGTTTCATTGTTGGTATTAGCTTTATTTAAAGTCATTTCGGCAGGATACATCTATTTAATGTGCATACTTGTAATATGTTTGTAAAAGCTGAATACTAAAATTTATGATAAAAGAGATGATTTTTCATTTCCTATCGTTAATTATCCATTTTTAGATGGTGACGTTCCCTTTTCACCATCTTACGGTGTTTATATATCTCAACTTGTACAATTCGCTCGTGTATGTAACAATGTTTTAGATTTTAACGAGAGAAATTTATGTATTACTGAAAAATTATTACACCAGGGTTTTCGATATCACAAACTAGTCAAAACATTTACTAAATTTTATCATCGGTATAAGGACATCATTCGTAAATATAGCTCAACATGCAGACTTCTTATACGTTCAGGTATTTCACATCCAATTTTTTATGGAAATATTCTTTATAAAGAACAAAGGTGTCAGTATTCACCTCAAAAACTAACAAAACCTTTGAATAGACTTATTAAGAAGGGATATAGTTACGATACTGTTGTCAGGTCATTGAGGATTGCATATTTTGGCGTTAATATTGATTCACTTATAGGGTCTTTGCATCGGATCTAAACACATTTATTCAAAAACCAGTTGTTGGCATGACACGGGTTATGTTCTTCTCATATATGTTATGATGGTATGATACTAAACCCCTAACGGGAAGGATTGTGCCTGATGTTCATATGATGAAATCATAATCTTTCAGTCAGTTTAATTGAAGTCTGGAGCTGGCATGTCAGTTAACTGCTAGTAGTCTGATGTTATTTATGTATTATTGTCATTTTGTTTATTTTCTTTGGTTACATCTTCTGACATCAGACTCGGACTTCTCTTGAACTGAATTTTAATGTACGTATTGTTATGCGTTTACTTTTCTACATTGGCTAGAGGTATGGGGGGAGGGTTGAGATCTCACAAACATGTTTAACCCCGCCGCATTTTTGCGCCTGTCCCAAGTCAGGAGCCTCTGGTCTTTGTTAGTCTTGTATTATTTTAATTTTAGTTTCTTGTGTACAATTTGGAAATTAGTATGGCGTCCATTATCACTGAACTAGTATATATTTGTTTAGGGGTCAGTTGAAGGACGCCTCCGGGTGCGGGAATTTCTCGCTACATTGAAGACCTGTTGGTGACCTTCTGCTGTTGTTTTTTTCTATGGTCGGTTTGTTGTCTCTTTGGCACATTCACCATTTCCATTCTCAATTTTATTCTCAATATAATTGATTCAGAATATGGTTCAAATCAACTTTTACCCTTTGAATGTAACTGTCAAAAAGAGAGGATATCATTTTAAGTTCACGTTTTCAAAAATGTTATATTTATTTTAGCTTGTAACCTACTTGTAGTCAGATATTACTTTGACGTCCAACGGCTGGTTTGCTAGACAAATTGGGACCGTGCTTGTCTGACAAAACAGTCGTTGGACGTCAGAATAATCTCGGACTAAACAAATAGGCAAAATATGACAAGCAAAGTTGTCCTATGTAAACCTAATCATCTTTATTTATAGTTTAACAATCTTTATTTATAGTATCTGTTAATTTGATAGGATACAATTCTGCTGGGACAAGTATTTCTCTGTTGTGACGTATCATGGTAAATTTCATTTGGTTGAGGCCCTACAAGAATGGCACATTTTCAAGATATCGCTGTCTTATTGGTTACGAAATATTACATGAAATACCAACGACAAATGTCGATTTGATATACATGTACGTTTTATGTTAAGAATACTTGATATTTTTATAATGTGGAAATTGAATTTACATTAAGTTTCAAGGTTCCCTTCAAAGGCCTTCTCCACTTCACATAATTTGATAACTATGTATAAAAGGTTGATTGTATAACAAAAACATTAATTGACAAGTCTCAAGAGGATAACCAAGTAAGAAGGTGTGTATTTTTATACTTTTGTATAATTTAATGTTAAGGATAATTTTCTCTGTAAATCAATGCCTCTATTAGGTTTATTTTACATGTTCGTTTATTTTCCGTATTTAACAATATATCTGGCGATATCGGAAAGGGGTGGGGTTAGAGGGACACGTGATTTTTAGTTTCTTCTATAACTGTCACCAGTTGGACTAGACCAAACGTTTGGGATGTAAAATGTATAAAATATATGTATATAAAAAAGTTGCCAAAGCAATGAAACTTTTTTTAACAATTCCTTTTTTTAAGTTTTGTTATACGGGTATTTACTGAAATTTGTTTTCCCTGTGAATGTGGAAGAAGTACAAAATTTATGACTTTCTTTCTGGTCTATTGTTTTTAATAATACAGTAACTAAGTACTAACTTGTAGTTGTTATTTTGCCACAACCGTGCTTGACAGTCTTGAATCAGTCTTTCAAGTGAATTAATGGCGCAATTGAGAAATGGTACACATTGTTCGTTAATCTATATCTGTAATTTAAGTGGTTTAACAGTTTCCGGTAATTATAATTTCTTATTCAGGTTATTGAAGTATGCTTTATCTCAAGTTCGCTGAGATATGTATGAGATGTAAATTAAAAAGTAAAACAAAAATATCAGGTCAAACGTAAATTAAAAAAATCCAATGAAAAGTCCATAAAAACGGACCAAATCAAACGTTGTCAGTTTGTTGTCAATTTATGAGTTTGACTGTCCCTCTGGTATCTTTCGTCCCTCGATTTATGAGTTTGATTGTCCCTCTGGTAACTGTCGTCCCTCGATTTATGAGTTTGACTGTCCCTCTGGTATCTTTCGTCCCTCGATTTATGAGTTTTACTGTCCCTGTCTGGTATCTTTCGTCCCTCTTTTATCAAACAAACGGATCGTTAAAAACACTTTATTCTAAAACCATTTATTGGCATGATACAGGTTATGTTCTTCTCATATCTTTTATGATGGTATGCTATTAAACACCTAACGGGCGGGATTGTGTTTGATATTCATATGATGAAGACATAATCTTTCAATCAGTTTAATTGGGGTCTGGAGCTGGCATGACAGTAACAGGGAAAAATGTAATAACTTGATTTTGTCATTCCGATTCTAATTCTTATAAATCTCTTCTAAAAACGTCCTTGATTAACATTAAATCCCGCCCCGTGCGTAAATTTAAAAACATATGAATATTTAACACATTTTCTAAGTCTATTTATCTGTTTAGATATAGAGTGTATCACAAGATTCTAAATAAATATGGTTGGTATATTATAGGTCAAGTACAATCATTTAGTTTAAGATAATGTTTGTTATTCTTTTCGTTTTAAGGTTATCCTTTTAAGTACGTACAACAAGAGTTTTGACATTTTTCACAACTGAAAAAAATGAAAACTTTTCAGTTCACCTCTCCATTTTGCTTACTTTGAATGGCATAATATCTTACTAGAACATATACTTATGCATGCATTAACAATTTAAGTAGAACTATCCATTAATGGACCTTGAAAATTAGACCAAAGAACTATATATCGATCACCGAAGAGGACGCTAGTTTTTGTAATAAATACTTCCCTTTATATTAAAAAGCTTTTATTTGATAACGTTTGTATCCAACTTTGTATCCATATATGTTTGTCTCGAACATCACTGAAGAGACTATAATAATCGAAACGTGCATCTGGTACATTGAAATTGGTACCGTTAATGTGATACTTAATGTCAAGCCTGAAATCTATGATACGTTCAATTCTTGCCATTTGGTCTATACCTCTGCTGTTGGACTTTTAGATTCTGATGGTATCAACAGCCCATTAGCCAAAACACCGGTATGGGCATGCCCATACGGATTTTGTTTATTGCAACTGATTGTTATTTTATTTTTGGTATATCATCCAAAATAAAGTAATGCATCTCACTCATGCATAGCTCTAATTCTTTATCGGGTTCATATATAATTTTTGGTTTGTTTTGGTTTGATCAGCACTTAAATGTTTTTTATTAAACTTCGAATTTTCACATTGTTTGGTTCTATCATTCCTGAAGAGACATTAGAAATGAAACTACGCATATGGTTATTGTATATTGAAACTCAAAAGTCAAAAACAAACCGACAAATCCAATGTAAACAAAAAATTGACTAAAAGACAATCAACAGTACACATAACACAACATAGAAAACCAATGACCGAGAAAGACGAACTCTACCAAATCCAGGAGTGGTCTCAGATACTCAGGGAGGATAAGGATGCTTAACTCCATTTTTTGTAACCGTCTTATTAAGTTCTACATTGAAGACATTCCTACAACTGTCTATATATAAACAACACATCTTTGCTATTTTTGTTGTAGATTTTTATAAAATTAACGACATTTGTTTCGTTTCATCCTTTTCTTGTTTTTAATCAGACGTCTGTCTTCTATACTGAGATGATATGCTCATGTTTGATGTGTCACATGTATCAGTTACGATTCATATGATAAAGTGTTTAAACTGAAATTTTCTTACTTATTTCCGGTAGATATATGAAGTGCTTATTAAGTAATCTTTAAATACAATAAATGGTCGACCCCATACTTTGTTATACACAAAGTACACGCTTTTATTTTAGGGAAATTGTGGTATTACTATCTTTTTATACGTATTTACTGTTAAGATTCGTATTTGCTGAAACCTGTTAATCCTTGAAAATTTTTGAAAGAATCCTCTCAAATTCACCACTTGAAAGACATGGTGTAAAAGCTTCCCTATAGGTAGTAACCTATGACCCAGGACATCAAGATAGAAAACGTACACTTTACTCTGGAGAAGCATTTTGTAAAGGAGTGAGTCTAGATATTAGGCAAACTTACTAGCTGTATATGTGGTAGCCATTTATTTTCAGTTCATTGGGATATATGTAGCGTACATAGTAACTAAACTTAGAATCATTCTGTGAAATGGTCATCATTTATATAGCGAAAGGTAAAGGTAATTGATAACCAGTTATCCTCTTTTTATTTTTTCCTAGAGAAGCGTCTGTGTAGAGACTTCCTATTACGAATAAAATAACAAGTCTGTGATCACAGTTGCATAATAAATGACCGAATTGAAGTGATTTCTAATAAACTGTCATATTTCCCTTCAAGAAGATTTTAGTTGACCATTCTGTTTTTATGAACAAGAATCGATTGTCGGGGTCCGATTATACACTGATAAACGGAATGATTGCTACTTGGTTGACGAATTGCTTGCCGTACTTCTATGTTCCGCTAGATTAACGGTTTGCTTGTCGTTGTCTGACAGTCCACTACGTTAACGGATTGAGTACCGTGCTTTCTATGTTCCGTTAGATAGTAGGTTTGCTTGTAGTTGTATGATAGTCAATGACATAAGTGTTCGATATTCCTTTAGATTGGTGGATTTCTTGTCGTGGGCTGATGTTCGATATTCCTTTAGATTGGTGGATTTCTTGTCGTGGGCTGATAGTCCCGTAGGTAAACGAATTGATTGCCATGAATGGATTCGATATTACTTTAGATTATCAACGGATTGCATGTACATGACAAAAAATGTTGTCCAAATCCGACTTTTAAAAAGTTTTACGAATTGATTGTTGTGGTTTGATATCCCGTTTGTGTATAGATTGATTCTTTTTTAACAGATGGCAGCACCAATTACCACACAACCGCAACCCCAGCCTGGGAGCTTGCTTGTCTCAACAGTTCATGGTCATCGAAACTGGTCCACTGGTATTTTTGACTGTTTCACAGATATAAAAACATGTAAGAAAAACGTTAATGTACAAAGTCTTATAACAAATTCGTATATGTATTTTAAAATATTTGTTTGAAAGTACAATGATAAATTGAAGAATTGCAAAAATATTTTTAATGACAGCCTTGTAACTGATGTATACTCGAGACCAAAAGTGGCGAAAGCAAGATACTAGAATAATGATAACATCGGAACACATTTAAACAGAATAATAAAATCAATACAATCTTGATTTTTGTATAAATACACTGTACCATAAGATAATGTTTTGTTTTTATAGTGATTAATATTATAACTCAATGTTTACTGCTGCATGATACAACATGTTTTTGATATTTTGACCTATTATGTCAGTTTGTCTTGTTAACACATTATTGTTATCAATATAATAAAAATTTATGGACTGTCATACAATTGAGAGGTAGTGCTAGCTAGCTACAAAACGAGATTTACTTTTCTATTTTCTACATGAGAAAATGCTTGTACCAAGTCAGGAATACGACAGTTGTTGTCCATTCGTTTTTTAATGTGTTTTGTCATTTTATTTTGCCATGTGATTAGGGACTTTCCGACTTTATTTTACTCGGAGTTCATTATTTTTGCGATTTTACTTTTTTCCATTTGTTTGATGGGTTTGAACTTTTGATTTACCCTTTGATAAGGGACTTTGCGATTTGAATGTTCCTTGGGGTTTGTGTATTTTTGTAATTTAACTTTTTAACGGTTCTCATATGGTTTATAACATACCTTTTCCTGTTTAGAAATTATTATACAACTAGGGCTCTTTCAGACTTTATGAAAAAAACTTCTTCTAGTGATTCGGTTTTCATTCATCTGTTTTCTTGATGAAGCGTTATATACACATTCAATTCATATTTTTCTTTCCATATTATAAATACAACATTATGAAACACACATTTAGTATGTGATAGGCATAGCACGTAACGATACGTATTAACATACTTTAAAATCATGTTCAACACAGAAAACAATTGTCCGAATATATATATAAACCGAAACCGAAACACAAACATGCTTCGAAGTAAGGAATTTCTTTTGTCATGCAAATAAGCAGATCTAGGGAAACATAGATATACAGCAGAATTGTCAGAATTGTTTTTTTTAGGTTGCAGGTATTATATCGTGGTTCTATTTGCCCTGCATGACATGTAATATATCAGGCAGATTTGTTTATTGTGCTTGAATGCCATTTTGTTATTATTTTACAGGTATTATATCGTGGTTCTGTTTGCCATGCATGACATGTAATCTATCAGGCAGACAAGGTGATTGTGCTTGTATGCCATTTTGTGTGCCTGGTGGGTCTATTACCATGAGATCTAGAATCAGAACACTTGGTGGAATTCAGGTGAGAATTTTTAGTTGCCTGTCATGTTTAATTGTTTAATTCTGATATTTAATGGGATAGAAATTCATTGGACGATACATTCTGGATTATTTTCACTTGAAGAACTATAAAATCATGGTTTAAAACAAAGTTTCCAGATCTTCTGTTAGGGGGAAAATTTATATATAACAATAACATCTTCATGTCTTATATATCATGTACTGTAGTACGCCGCTAGATTAAAACTGACGAGGAAAGGTAACACACGGCCAGCGAAAGCTCTTTTTTTGAGAGCCCAGGTGGTCGTGTGGTCTAGCGGGACGGCTGCAGTGCAGGCGATTTGGTGTCACGATATCACAGTAGCATGGGTTCGAATCCCGGCGAGGGAAGAACCAAAAATTTGCGAAAGCAAATTTACAGATATAACATTGTTGGGTTGATGTTTAGACGAGTTGTATATATATATATATATATATATATATATACAACTCGTCTAAACATATATATATACAACTCGTCTAAACATCAACCCAACAATGTTAGATCTGTAAATTTGCTTTCGCAAATTTTTGGTTCTTCCCTCGCCGGGATTCGAACCCATGCTACTGTGATATCATGACACCAAATCGCCTGCACTGCAGCCGTCGCGCTAGACCACACGACCTATATATATATATATATATAATTTAAAAGTAAAAAACACAAAAAATCACATCATAAATCGAACATTGTTTCTGTTAGCGCTTTCACCGCATCTCCAGCGGTTCATCAGACAGAATTGTTATCGTTAATAGTAACGACTTGTGACGTTACGTTATAGTAACGACTTGTGACGTTACGTTATAGTAACGTCATGCGGTAGTTGTATATATCTTACGGAATTTTATTAACGGACCGAATTTCACTTCCTATTTAGTGTGGGCTTATAAAGTTCAATAAAATATTGTTCCTTGGCTTCACGCGGAATTTTATCTTCGGTCCACATCTTATGAACCGCTGGAGATGCGGTGAAAGCGCTAACAGAAACAATGTTCGATTTATGATGTGATTTTTTGTGTTTTTTACTTTTAAATTATATTTTCTGTACCAAGGACTTTTTATTTATCAAAATATATATATATATATATATATTGAAATATTAAGTATTGTTTAATTTTTCTTGATTCTCATTGGTTTATTTGGTCATGTGTTTCAAAAATATATTTTGTATTTTTTCATTGTTTTGACATATTGACTCGACGTTGCTATATAAAGAAAGGATATTGACACCAGCTTACTAAAATAGTAACATAGCCTTAATATCATTTCCAAAAACAGTAACATAGCGTTAATATCATTTCCAAAAATAGTAGCATAGCGTTAATATCATTTCCAAAAATAGTAACATAGCGTCAATATCATTTCCAAAACTATTTACAACGAGTCAATATCGTTTAAAAACCCACGCTATGGTCTACATGTGCAATAAATGTTAGGGGCAGTGCAACAACTCCAAGATCCTATCTTTCAAGCAATTTCAAAATATCTAACCGGACTTGTTTGCTTTGGATAGCTGTCCGTATCAAAGAAAATCCTTCACTATTTGCCAAAAAGTCGGCATGTTTCTTTCTGTAAAAAGTTATCAAAAATAATGAACCACTGCATACCAACTGTCATATATCCGACTTGGTACAGGTAACAAACATAAAAAAGTCATATAGACAAAGCATATTAGCAAAATTGAAAGATAAAAATGTAAAAATTATCACAGAAAAATGGATGTATAAGTACAGAGCCATGTCTTACTCGAACTGTTTTTGAGGTATATTATTATCGGAAGCTGATACTACATCTAATATTAAAAAATGATATGTTATGATCTTTTTATCATATGATTCAACGATTGCCTGTGAATAATGTAAATGCGGTTTTTTTTGGCAGTGAATTACTTACTAGTTATTCCATCAGTACATTATTTTTTTTTTAATTTCAGGGTACTGTGTGCAATGACTGTCTCGTGATGCAGTTTTGTGGTCCATGTGCAATTTGTCAGATGTCTAGAGAACTTGACAATATGGGCATTCCATAATCAATACAGATAAATTCAAATGATAACATTGAAACAACATATAGACAAAAATCGTATTTTGATAACATTTTAGACTCATAAGAGCTTATACTGCTCTTCAAACATGTTTATTATAAATCTTATTCAATCTTTTTGTGATTGAAGGCATATATATATATTTCATTTTTAATATTTTGTTTTGTTTTGACTTTTCTATTTTCTTGTATTATTCATCAAAATTAAGAATATATCCATTCGACCGACCTATTAAAAAGGTTTTATTTCACAATTCATCGATAGAAACTATTCGATGATTTATAATGTGTTCCAAAAAAAATCTTATGTGCCATTTAAAATTTAGCATGTGTCTGTGACCTACAATGTGTTACTGAGGTAAATCATTCAGTCCGAAAACGCCTCAATGGACAGGAGAGATAGAAAGCCGTTTCTTCAATTGACACAATACTAAAGTGGTCATGCCACAATCTCAATGACAAGTTTTTCAATAAACAGAGCTCCGATAATGCAATGATGCTCCAAAAAGACCCCTGCACAGAATAGAAAGAAGCAGAATTACCGATTGAAATTATACCTAGTGGTGGGTTCGAGAGAAAATTTTTATAGGAACTTGATGTTCCTTATCCATATGGCATACACATAAAAGAGCTAATATCTTAAGATAACTTTGATATTGCTGGATTTTTTTTTATCATGTTTTGGTTGTATAATTACATTTCAATATTCATGAATGCCTGGATCCACACAAACAAACAAACAAACAAACACACACACACACACACACATAAATTCGATCAAGAGGTCAAAGTCTGTAGCATTAAAATGCATTGATTGAATGATGTTTATCCATTTTCAGCACTATTGGCTATTCAATGGCGGTCAGTTTTTATTGTAAGGGAATGCCAGAGTGCCCGACCTTCTTAGGAAACTGACAATCCTAATCAATTAAGTTTAAAGTCGAGCTCACCCACTACGAGCGGGATTCGAACTGAAAACCTCAGTCTTGACATATTTGGGATACAATAATTTGAATGTTAACACAACTCAGTCCCCGAATACAACATAACCTCCAGTGAATATATTTTTACTCAATTTATTTCACTTGACTGGGCGGAGTTTATCCAGTTTGCTCATGATCGATCATAATAAACCAGTCCATCTATAGATAGGTGTTTTAGGATAAACTCATCAATGCATTGTCCAGTCATTCTTTTGTAAATTCCTTTGAGGTCAATGATAGGTGATTAGAAATTAGTAATAACTATAACGGCGATCATCGTAATCACACACATTTTCAAATCGACTGTCCTCATGCAAATTAAAACGTAAGCTCCGCCCGATCATGTTGAAATAACATTGGTAATACCTTCCCTTTATAACGTTATATGTAAGAGGGGACATCAACTTTTTCTCGTGTCCCAATTTATGTATTTTTATATTATTCTTTCCGCTTTGTTCAGATTGGAAAAGTGAACTGAGGATGATGAAAATGTTCTCATTTAAGTCTTATTTAATGATGCCCAGTCAACAAGAAGAATGCTGTTGATCTTCAAAAAATCAATTAATAGTTTGTAAAGTTTTAAAAGTTTTCAAATTATTTTTATTCTCCTGATTTTAATGAGAAGAAGTTTGAACGATAATTATTAGCAATAAAAGCGAACAAATCGTCCGATTAGTCCATATATCTTATTTACTTTGATTATTACGTATACTGCTAAAAATTGTTTTATTTTGTAAAAAATTTTCAATAACTAATGATATAACATCTTCGGATAATTAAGGCCATGATGTATTTTGACATATGTTTTTCAGTTCTTGCTGACAGAACTTTTCCGCTCCGAGTATAGATTATAAAATTGAGAATGGAAATGGGGAATGTGTCAAAGAGACAACAACCCGACCAAATAAAAAACAACAGCAGAGGGTCACCAATTCAACATAAATTTTGAAATCATAAGCAAAACTACTGGTATAGGGCGGACTCTGTAGCTATCAAGTATAGAAAGTAATCATGCTTGTGACAAAATAGTCTTTCTGACCTCATCACATGTCGGATTTATTTGTTTGCAGTAGCTTGCATCAAACATGTCTTTATGTTTGTTGTAGATTGTATTCGAATTTTATTCCAGTTATTCTTTATGACTGGCGTGTCAATGTTAAGCAGTGGGATTGGATGCTCTTCTTATCAGATTTTGTTATTTGTAAAGATGATTCATTATCTTGATCTGTTATGTCAGACTTCAAATCGTATTTATGTATTTAATTTGTTTATCGTAATATCACAAAATTGTAATATACGTTTTGTTTCTAACAAACAAAACATCTCACAAAAACACAGACAGGACGTAGCAGGGTATTTATACATCAACACAACAAACAGAGACACTCCGTACAGATCTGAGAGGAGCTAGTTCAAAGCCAATAATAATTAAAAAAATCATGCAATTAACTTTTAAAAATTATGACTTGGATTGATAATTGTCTCATTGGTACTCACACCACCTCTTCTTAAAACAATTTGAGACTAAATACATGTTGTGGTCAGATGATAAATCTTTAAGGTTGAATTATAAATATAAAAAAATATCGATGGGTATGGGAATGATATAAAAATCGAGAAAAGAAATACCAATCCCGTGGTTTACATTATATTCCGTATATTTTATAAACTCTTCTGAAACACCCTTAACTAACATATTTATTTTTTTCCAGTATTTCACACACAAAAAACCATATTGTTTAGCTGTATCACAAGATTCTCAATAGATGATTGTTACATAAGCTGAATTGCAGCAACTTATTTATTTTTGCTCTCCAAATACTATACAATAACGCACCTTGATGGGTAGAACAAATGGATATATTGATGACTGAAGAGGACAATAGTGTTGATTCTGCTTACTTCCCTTTGATAACCTTGTATCAAATAAATTTTATATTGACTTTGGAATTTATAAATATTTTGATTGGACCATCACTTAAGAAACATGCATTGCGCATCTGTTGCGGTACAATAATTGGTCCTGTACTAGTGCATTTACACCACTGGGTATATAACTCTTCTGGCAGACTGTTTGTCCCCAAGGGTGCCATCGGCCTGGTAGCCATCAGTTCGTATGAATGCAAAAACGTATGTTGTTTTAATAAAAGCTGTTACTAACTTTAGTAAATCATTTAAAATAATTCAATCTATCCTAATATGGGATAGATTGCTTTAACTCTGTGAAGCTGCCGTTTCAGTTATTCGAGTTACCTTTCGTTATACAGTTTCTTTATAATGTAGGTTTGCAATTTTCTGAAAATCAAACACTGCTTCTCGAAAAAGGGTCATGTGGCCTAGCGGACCAATATCGTCTGTGACTGACGTCAATATATCGCCTGCATTGGCGTTCAGAGATTTTTAAAAGAAGAAAAGGCAGACATTTTTCGTCAGAGTAAATTCTGGGTTTTGTATTAATATATTTCTATGTAGTGTATGAAAAATACACCCTCCCACCTCTTGATTTCAAAACGTGTATTTTGACGATATACTACTGCTGCTGTTTTGATTTATTTTGGAATTATTTTTTTTTTCCAGTTTTAAAGAAAAAAATAATTTGTTTTTGACCCTGAGGAAAAAAAATTGTTTGTATGACCCTCAGCTGCCACTATATGTTATGCTAAAATTCAAAGAAAAAAATTGTTTTCGACTTGTTGCCAAAAAAATAGATTGATTTTCGCCGCCCCCCCCCGAAAATCAAATGGTTACTGCCTTAACTAATGGACAAATGTTGAAATATTTTGACACAGAAGCGTTAGATTAATGAACTTTTCATTCTATTAATTTTCAACTAATTTCTTGAAGAACTATTTGAAGAAAATTGGCGGGAAAGCGTCACAACGCCAACAATCTTTCACCATGTTCACATAATGGACTATAATATCCGTTACTGAGCTTCTCAGGGCCAGTATTTTTAAAGTCAATGTCAGTATTGGACAGTAATGATAATGTGCTCTTTTTGTACCGATGATTCTAATTGATCATTCTTGATCCAGGCTAATGTTCAGTATAATTGATCAATCGTGATCCATGCTAAAGTTTTTAATTGATCAATCGTGATCCATTCTAATATTATAACTGATCAACAGTGATCCACGCTAATGTGTTAATTTTCATCATTTGTGACTCATGATCATGCTAATGTTTCATCTTTATTGATGATAAATTAATGTTTGATTAATTTGTGAGCCGTCGCCCGTGGCCTTTATTTTGCCAATCAAAATAATAATTCATTTATATCTCTTTGGTATTTATTCAAGCATGTATCTTAAGTTAGAAGAATGTACCCCATTCATACAAAACTCTGATTGCTTATTTTCATATGAATCGGAGTTTATTCCGACACTTGTCGAAATTAATTTCACCTTTTGATGATGTTCTTCCCATTAACAATTAATATTTCCCCCAGAACTAGAAATTAAAGAAACAACAGACATGTCTTCCTCCGCCTTATTTTTTAGACATATACCTCGACTTAACATACGGGTGTTGCTAAACGGCGGAAACGGAATACGGAACGGAAACGGAAAACGGAACAGAAAGAATTGACATCTTTTCATTTTGGTTATTTTATCTACATGGGATTGTTTTATATAGTATAACACGTGTTAACAAGAAAGAAAAAAAACGGAAAAATAAATTCAAAATACAAGATTTTAAAGCATAAAGTATTGAAATAATAAGCAGGGGATGATGAGACTATGTTTTTGAAATATTTGATAAGGTCATGGCACTCATGAATACGTTGTTCATGCGATTTAGTAAAATAGTCTCTTCGATTTTTCTAATTTAAAAACAAATGTTGGATAAATGTCAATAAGGTAGTAACCAGGGGCGGATCCAGCCATTTTAAAAGGTGGGTTACAACTATATGTCCCCATTCAAATGCATTGATCGTCCACCCCCGGTCGGAATACCCCCCCCCCCCCCCCCCCCCGATTAGTGATGTGGTGTATCTTGTTGCGTTGTTCTGAATTGGTGATTTTCGTTGTATCTTTTCTTATATAATGGAAAGAAAACGTAAAAGAAACCTTATGATCCTAATGGGACAAAAATGTATGAACAGCAACCGATAAGGAAACCCGGGAACTAGAATAAAAACTTGGATACACTTTATATGAATGCAAAAATTGAAAAAATCACTCACTATACAAAGCCTTTCTCACCCAATTACAATACTGAAGTATGCAGTTTCGGGTATTAACGTCAAAAAAGCAAATACATTTCCTCGAATTTAAAATCAATAAATACGAATTGATCTGGAACAAGTGGCGTGAAGTTAGTGGGGCCAAGTTAGTAGACTAAATTGATATAAGTTTTGCACAGTGCTCTTACCAAGTTAGTCGTAGTCATGACCTAGAGTTTTCAAAATTAAATTGTCCACACTGCTTTTATTATCATGCCGCATAATTCTTCTCTCTTTCAAGCAGCCGTGAATTTGATTTCATAATATTAAAAATAGTGTCACTCATTCAGTATGTTGTTTTACTATATAGTTTAGAAAACATTAAAAGATAGGCGAAAGATAGCAAAGGAACATTCAAACTCAAAAGTCGGAAATAAACTGACAAGACCATGACTAAAAAAGACCAAAAAGACCAAAAGACAAACAGACAAACGGACAAACAATAGTACACAAAACACAACATATAAACTAAAGGCTGAGTAACACGAGCCCCACCAAAAACTTAGGGTTATCTCAGTTGCTCCGGGATGGTAAACAGATCCAGCTTCACATGTGCCACCCGTCATCATAGTAATGATTTTATATACATTCACACTAAAGGAATGTTGAAATTTGAAAGTTACTTTTATTGGTAGTTTTTTTTAAAGATTTTGATGCTATGTCAAGACAACTGAAAACGGGGCTTTTTCAAAATATAACATGCCGGTATAAATCCTTATCGATGTTTTTGGTGCAATCATTGATAATAGTGCATCATAGTTGCTACTGTAATATTTACGAAAAGCATTGATGATATCATAATAATCAAGCCGGTTACGCACTATGTTGGTGCATACTATATGTTAGAGTATCTTGCAGATAATGCATGCTTGAGATCTTTTAAAACAAAATGTTACACATTTTTCATCAATTGTGCAAATTAATATGCTTTATCATTTTTATTTAAATACAATTGTATATTGTGTATAATATAACTTTATAATACTCTATGTACTTATAAAAATGTTATTATTATTTTGAGGACTCTGGCAGGAAGATTAGTTTTAACTAATGGGATCATCCTCTTGAAATAAAGATTATTTATTTATTTATTTATTTATTTATTTATTTATTTATTTATTTATTTATTTATTTATTTATTTATTTATTTATTTATTTATTTATTATTTATTTATTTATATTTATTTATTTATTTATTTACAAGATTGATCGTTTATATAAATATACAGTGTTAATTTCCATTATTTAACCCAAGCGTACATTTTAAATAAATAAATTAAAAATTCGATATGTATCATTACTTTCTTTTGTTTACAACTCTGTCTTGTATTTTTCTGGTCATACTATTTCAAATATTCAATTTCATGACTGTATCATGTGTTTCCATAAGTTTACCATAGTACTATCATATGGTTGGGTTAAAAATTAATGGTAAACCCTAGTTTTTAGTGTTTTAATGTCTAATCTTACCGTTTTAATTTATTGACATAACTGCACGACTCGATTCTCAATTATATGTGGTAAGATAATCGTTGCAAAGAATCCTGCTCAAACTTTAGTGAAAGACGGGTTTAACTTTGCATTGTTGCGAGAGTATATATTCTTTGTTGAAGGCAATTGTAGTGACCTGCAATACAAGTACTATTCAATTGAGTTTAGTTATATGTCTTGTGTTTCTGTCTCAGCCCTAGGTTTTCTATATTTTGCATGTGTAGTGCATCATGACATAAGACATTGTTACGTGTACCATGATGAGCTTTCGTGCAAGACTGCTGTGTGTATTTTTTTACATGGAGCATTTGATCAGACTTTGACTTTTGACTCCTGACCTACATGTATGCACGTTGGGTGTGTCATCATGTTGCAGTGTGTTCCTCGGTATATTTCCTTCACCTCAAAATATAATTTTCAATTGACCTTGCTTCTGAATATGTGGCATGTAGATGTATTGTCATAAGATGATGAGTCTATTGGCACGAGAAACTTCATGTGAGCTTGACCTTTGCCCTTAAGGTAAAACTTGTATATTTTGTTTGAATTAAATGGAGAATTAACTGTATGATTGGCACTCGTACCACATCTTCTTAGATATATTAGATATATAGATATATTGTTAGTTTTGTGTACCACGATGACCCTTTCTCAAAATCCGCTTTGTGGGTTTTTTTTTACCAGACTATGACTTTTTGACTCTTGACCTTTGCATATTGGATGTGTCTCTTGGTATGATTACATTGACGTCAAGTCAGGAGTCTCTGGTTTTTGTTAGTCTTGTATGTTTTTAATTGTAAGTTTATTTTATGATTTGGAGTTTGAACTGGTACACATTTTATTAAGGGACATCTGAAGCCCGCCTCTGGGCGAGGGATTTTCTCGCTTTGTTGAAGATATAAAAAAGATGATGTGGTATGATTGCCAATGAGACAACTATCCACAAAAGACCAAAATGACACAGACATTGACAATTATAGGTCACCGTACGGCCTTCAAAAATGAGCAAAGCCCATACCGCATAGTCAGTTATGAGGACCCATTAGTGGCTTTTTACTGCTTTCTGCTCTTTTGACATGGTTACTACGGAAGCCGATAAGGGCCATTCAAAAAAAAAATGTTATGTCGTAATTACGACATAGCATGTCGTAATTTCGACATAACATGTCGTTATTACGACATCGCTATGTCGTAATTTCGACATAACATGTCGTTATAACGACATCGCTATGTCGTAATTTCGACATATCATGTCGTTATAACGACATCGCTATGTCGTAATTTCGACATATCATGTCGTAATAACGACATCACTATATCGTAATAACGACATCGCTATATATAAAAGAATATGTATTATGATTGCCAAGAGACTAAATGACACAGAAATTAACAACTATAGGTCATCCCATTTTCGCTAGCCAAGGGTTACGATCCACTCATCCTAATGCCCCAATAATTAGAAAAGCCCCCCGATTAGTCAGCTATAAAAGAGGGAGGAAAGATACCAAAAGGAGAGTCCCCGAAATGCTGTGTAGCAGACAGTGTTATTAATTAATTATTAGCTCCCTTGGTAAAACTCCAAATTTCATATTTAATGTATTTCATTGCTAAATAATTTACATGAAGCTTAATAAGTATATATTTGTTAATTGCATAGCTTTTGCTATTTGAATTCATTGGTTAAAGAATTTTTATTTATATTGTAAAGTTTAATATTTGCATCGTCGCAAAATCTTTGGTTACCTTCTTTGGATACCTTCAGTGAGAAACTTATATATTTTTAAAATCCAATCCCAGAATTTTAAATTACCTGCCGTGGAAAGGCTGTACAGCCAGACAAGTTTGTAATAAAGAAATACGACGTGGAAATATATGAGGACTGACATTGCATGCCAAGCATTCCATCTCCCTATATAAGCGCAAACTACATGGCTTCTTGTAATAAGATTGAATTGAAGTATTGATAGCTCTATTTCTACTTTCAAACGTTGGGCACGACATTCCTACAACACGACGTTACACTTTAACATGCGGCGTCTAAGAGGGTTTTTGACTTCGTTTAATTTTTGCAAGTTTTATTCGGTTTTTTATATTGTTGGTTGATTCTGGTTCTGTTCGTTTTGTGAAGTCATTTTATCAAAAATTACCTCGAGTTGTGGAAATCGATTTAATAATGTTTACCCTTTAAGTTATTTCAACTAAAAATGCAGTACTGTCGCAAGTAATGTAGGAAGGAAAGATGGGACGGAAGTACATGTATACGGTTTTCCATATTTTTGTTTTATCATAGGATGTTTAACTTTCAAGGTGCATATCATCTGTCATTGTAAAATTTCTATATCTTAATTCAACCAATACAAATATATCTGACACTCTGCAAGTAAATCGAACATTTTTATCCTTGGTTAAATTTGAATAGAATTGTATTTTCCCTGGCACATAAGTTGTCGAAATACACCCCTTCAATTACTTGAACCTTGGCTTGAGAATTATTTCCCAAGTCATCTATAGCGTTTAACTTCTGATATACATTCTAAAATATAGTAATCTACTCCTGGATCGTCCGCGAAAACGGCAAATATAATCCCGGGTATTTATTAATTCGATGAAACGGTTTTCGTTGCCGTTTGGGATTCGTCTTTCAATTACCTCCATTTCATGCACAAGTTTATATTGATGAAAAGTTCCGGCTTCGCTAGTACAGGAATTATTTTCATCACGACCGTTATAACATGAATAGCAGGACAAATCGCGAAGTAAAACATTCCGTGAACTGGTATTAAGTCTTTTAATATTGGTGATTGCACCTTACTGAAGTGACGACTTTAAATGATCTATTTCGGAGTACTTCCGTAACATAAATTTCAAATCGCATTTTACATTTAGAGGACTGTCTTGGTGTCTCCAATTTGTCTTTGCAAAAGTTGGACGAAGTTCATGTAATGGGATGTTTTCCCTATTTCCCAATTCTTTTAAATAAATCGTTAAAAGCTATAAACGATTAATAAAAATTGCAAAATTTAACCTGTGTCGAACCTATGTCCCCGGGCGGAGTCTATAGCAACATGCACTATTCTTTTTTTTTTTCGGCAGCAATCATCAACCTCTTTTTCCAAATTTCATAACACGATATGTTTTAATTATCATGAACATTAATTGAAACTTTAGCACATGTAACGTCGGAAATTAGCGTCTTTAGGATTTTAGACGTTTTCAGACGTTTGGACAAATTGGCTACCGTTTTGTAATGTGTGGAAGCATTTTATTCCTTTAAGACCCAAATATGTAGGTAATAAGAAAAGAATCTTGGCATTTTTTACTCTTCGTGTATCTAACTTTTGTTTTTATCAATTATAAAAAATAGGCGTTAACTGCTTTGAAAAATGAAATATCAACTTGGACAAAATGGCTACCGTTTGAAAAACGACTGTGTAGAGAAGATTTTATTGAATCAGCAATATTTGAACTCACACGAGGCAAATATTTGTACTTTTGTTAGATATTATTATTGTCTTACTCTTTTTATTCATTTTCTGCTATATCTACTTATAAAATTCACTTTCAGTCGTTGAGTTAATGAAAAACGTCGTTGGACATTTTTCTTATTGCAGCTTAATATGCAGCCACCGAGTCAAATGAAATTTGGCAAAATAACGGCTTTAACGGCACAGAGAACCAACACATGTCGTTGCTCCTGCCAAGAATCAAGAAGATCAGAGAATAAGAAATAGGATCACTATACATAAGAGTTAAAACAGTTTTTCATAAATGTAACGTTGGACATCCGTTTTTTTCACATAGCTTTCTTATTTTAATCCTCAAATAAACTAGATATTACTAAGTATATGATCATGTAAAAACATAATTTAAAACATATACTGAATTTGTTACAATATTGTTTCGTGTTTTCTAACATTTTTATTTTTATTTTAAAATTGTTTTGCGGATGAAATTTCGAAGATTCTGTTTTAAATCCTAGGCGTTGTAGGATCATCGTGCCCAACGTTTGAAAGTAGAAATAGAGCAATCAATACTTCAATTCAATCTTATTACAAAGAGCCTTGAAGTTTGCACTTATTTGTAGGGAGATGTATAGCTTGACTTGCCTTGGTAGGAATGAATTTTTTTTATCTTTATTCATCATACTTCATACATACAATTATCATATACACACATAGCAATTCCTTATACACACATTTATATACATTATGATCACATTTTTAAATATCCATTTATTTTGACAGTAATAGACTTTATCTATTTACTTTGATAGTATTTATTCATCATTACTGTTATATACTTTATATATTTCTTTCAAAATATCCATTTATATTTACAGTTATATACTTTATATACATGTATTTACTTTTAAAATATGTCTTTTTTTTCCTTTTTTCTTTTTTCCTTTTTTTTTTTTTTTTTTTTTAATTTTTTTCAATTTGATCCAACAAAATACTATCTCTTATCAAATAAGACTTAATGATTCGTATTCGATTCTGTAAACAGTGATTTTAGTCAAAACGGTTATGCAAGATGAATAAAATAAAACAATATATGCGGATGGAGTTCCAATTCCTTCACATATTCAAAATTTTTAAATCAGTCGCATAAGTTATTAACCAAAGACTTATCTTTTCAAATTGAACAAAAACTAGTATTTCTGTATGCTAAAAAATAAAATTATTTACAACAATATTCATTTCAGCAAAGTAAACAGTTCATTGTCAAATGCAAATCTGGCCATTAACTCAACTTTTTCGTCCGTATCGTCTGGACGAAATTCATAGTCTCTCACATCACCAAAGTCTTGTTCTACATTTTTCTTAAATGTATGGTAATCATCATCAATTGAACACACTTCTATTGTATTGTCAAGTTCCCTATCATACCGTATAATTTTACCGGTTCCTTTCAATTTTGCTATTAGTTTATCTGGCAATAATCTACTTTTCTTGATCACAACTTTAGAAATAACGTCATCAATTCCAACTAATATATCGTCATCATCAGATTCATCATCTTTTTGTGTTGGCAATTTTCTTTCATTTCTACTTTGTTTTACATTTTCCAATAAATTTTGATCGACATTGTCTATTGATCCTTTCCTTTTTGTAGTTTTCTTACTTTTCTTAGGTGAATTCTTATGTAAATGTTTATCTGAAAACATTGTGCCGTTTTCCGGTAATTCATGCGCAATATTGTCCATTACGGTTGCAGTTTCGGCGCTCCGTACATTTTCATTTTCGAGTTCCATCAATTGATCACATTGAATAATTTCAGTAGCTTGACTTTCGTTTGTTGTTATATTTTCATTATCTTTGGTAACTTTCTGTATGAAATTCAACATTCTAATGTTATTCCTGCGTTCCATAGATTGAGATTTACGTTTATTGTTTTTATCCTCACTTTGTCCAAACATTATAGAAATCCTCGCTTTATTTTCATCGCCATGTATTGTAAATGTTATTTTACTAAACAAACTACCAGTGGCGTAGCTAGGTCATATTCAAGTGTACGCCCGAACCTCGGTCAGGGCCTAAAGGCCGTATTGGATCCAGGCCAATGAACCAGCTGGTAGTAAATGAGCGGGTGCTACGCCTTTGGAAGTTTTAAAGTTATTGGGAATGACATACCATTCCTGTTATTGAAAACTCATATCAATAACAACATTCTTTAGATTCACAATGGTTATTTTTTATGTTTAATCTATTCATTGTTTATTTAGAATCGTAAATGAACATGAAATGATTAATTTTCTGAGTTGTTCAGGTGCAATATTAAAATGTGTAGATAGAAACCCTGGTTCTCGCCTGAAATTTCTCCCCGCGAAAAGTTTACTCATTTATTAGTCCATTACATGATTTAAACAAATCAAATATTTTCATTTAATTTCTGCACAAGTTTCATGACAAAATATGGAGGTTTATAAATTTATCATGTAAATTAACTCGACATCATAATTACCAGGATGGAAATATTCTTGCTCTATACGCGTTTTCCTCCAAGAAAGTTTCATTAACTTTGACCACGGTTTTACAAATAATTTATATGCACCAAGTTTTAACCTCAGAATGTAAATATTTCAAGAAAATCCTTTTAAACATTCATAAATTACGGGAAAATTCATCATATATGATTTCGTCATGATGCGCTGGATACTCTTTTGACCATTAACAGTTTTTGTCCAGCTATCGTAAAATCATACTATAGTTTGACAAAGTTATTGATATATTAAAACTTTAACCACATACTGAACCTACATCTATACATTTATAATGAAAAATAAATGCAAATCACATTTCAAATCTAAGTACATAAGGAATTGCTTTAAAAAAGGAAAGCGAGTATAGAAATCACGGTAGATTTAGACTTTGACAGAAAATGAACAAATATATAAATATGACACCAATTTTGTCATTTTTATTCGAAATTACAAGCAATTGAAGAAAATCTTAGACGGTTGATGTACTGTTAACCCATTCTTTTAATAATATCTAGATGAAAATATTTTGTTTTACCAAATTCAAGTGTACGCCCGGGCGTTTTGACGTAAACGTAGCTACGCGCATGACTACATGCATTGTCTATCGATTTTACTAAATAAGCAGGTAATTTATCCATGTTTACTGTAATACAACTAGTTCAGGTTAATATCTAGGTCGACAGCACATATCTTTAAAAAGTGTCTTTGTGAAAATGGACAAGCGAATTATTAAACAATGTAGCAACACTTACTTTAAACTAGTAAGTTCCTCCGCAAATACATGGGAAAGAATACTGGTAATCCAAGTTTTCACCATATATTTAGAAAAGTTTTCATTGACAAAATTAACGTCCTTGCCACTCAAAGGTGCGTTCGACTTTCCTATTCCTAACATACACGGTCGATGTAATTGCATGGGATCTATAAAATATATAAGTTTCTCACTGAATCTATTCAAAGAAGGTAACCAAAGATTTTGCGACGATGCAAATATTAAACTTTACAATATAAATAAATATCTTTAACCAATGAATTCAAATAGCAAAGTCTATGCAATTAACAAATATGTACTTATTAAGCTTCATGTAAATTATTTAACAATGAAATACATTAAATATGAAATTTGGATTTTACCAAGGGAGCTAATAATTAATTAATAACACTGTCTGCCACACAGCATTTCGGGGGCTCTCCCTCTGGTATCTTTCCTCCCTCTTTTATAGATGACTATGTGGGGCTTTTCTAATTATTGGGGGCATTATGATGACCTATAGTTGTTAATTTCTGTGTCATTTAGTCTCTTGGCAATCATAAGACATATTTTTTTATATATAGCGATGTCGTTATTACGACATGATATGTCGAAATTACGACATAGCGATGTCGTTTAACGACATGATATGTCGAAATTACGACATAGCGATGTCGTTATAACGACATGTTATGTCGAAATAACGACATAGCGATGTCGTAATAACGACATGTTATGTCGAAATTACGACATGCTATGTCGTAATTACGACATAAATTTTTTTTTTGAATGGCCCTTATCGGCTTCCGTAGGTTACTGTCTCTTTTACACATTCCACATTTCCATTCTCAATTTTTAAGAATGTTTGGTTCGGATGAAACTAACTCCTTTAATTTCCGTGAATATCAAGTAAGAAAATTTACTGATTCAGTAGCATCGTGTGCTGCAAGTTGTGATAGATAATGCAAAATGTTTCAATCATTTTACCTTAGATTTCATTTCATGGACATGTAGGTATGGATAGTCTGCTTTTACATCATAAAAATTCACACAGAAGGTATACGCATATCAATAAACTGAACTCAATGCTGAGAACATATAAAGTACACTTAGACAGAGAGCTCAATCTAGTGAAACACTTTGTTAAGTTGGTCACATTTAACTTGAAATCTCACTGGCTGTTACCAAACTGCACCGAGATCCTGAAAAAAAAATGACCTGCTTGTGAAAAAAAATTAGTAAACTTTCACATATAGATTCGCGTAATTTTGACCGTTTTGTGACCATAAGCATTGTGAATAAGTTTCAAAACATTTGGTTGAGACAAATTAAAGTTCAAAAACGGAAACAATAGATTTAGCAATTTTCCTAACTCAAGGCTCCGGGTTGACATTTGTATCATTGGTACTCGTACCACAACTTTTTACATCTAAAAACTCATGAACAGTGACGCCATCGGGACCCAATATCGAACTTAATAGATCTGTTTTATGGGGTAATGTGAATCGCGTATAAGGTTCCTAACATTTGATTGAGTCAGACTTATTTAAGAGAAAGGAAACGAAAGAGTCAGCACTTCTTATGTTTTTAAAGGGACATGATAACCCTTAAACCGTAAAAGTGACACTTAAAAATTTTGATTTTGTGTTGAGGTGGGGATCCCGCTTACATGTTCAACCCCGCCTTATTCGGTATGTATGTGCCTGGTAAGTCAGGAGCCTGTAATTCAATGAATGTCGTTTTTTATTTGTTACATACTTTTTTTCGTTCATTTTTTGTACATAAATTTGTTCGTTTATTTTCTCGTTTGAATATTGTTTTACAATGTCATTTCAGTGCCTTTTATTGCTGACTATATGCGGTATTGACTTTGCTCATTGTTGAAAGCTGTATATGACCTATAGTTGTTAGTGTTTGTGTCATCTGGTCTTTTGTGGAGAGTTCTCATTGGCACTCATGCCACATAAGGGGAGGGTTGGGATCCCGCTAACATGTTTAACCCCGCCTTATTTTATATGCACGTGCCTATTTTGTTTTTCGTTTATTTTTTGTACATAAATTAGACCGTTTGTTTTCTCGTTTGAATTGTTTTACATTGTCATGTCGGGACCTTTAATAGCTGACTTTGCGGTATGAACCTTGCTCATTGTTGAAGACCGTGTGGTGACCTAGGCTACATTGTATAATTGTTAATTTCTGTGTCATTTAGTCTCTTGTGGAGAGTTCTAATTGGCACTCATGCACCAGCTTCTTTTATATAGTGTGTATAAGTTTTGTAGTATTTGTTTGAGGCAAACTAAAGTTAGGAGAGCGGAACCCGTTTTTATGGGACGTTCGGGACAGACGGACTAGTGTAACTCTTTATGCCCCTAAATCATGGCGCCAACACAGAAGTTCTGACTATTCTGCTGGTGATACACATCTCACTAGCACTGTCATTAACACATGTACACATAGTTTTATTATAAAAATAATTAATCTTAATTTTGATTTCTTTCTTTTTGGCCGAATGATTATATACATGCCCTTCACAATGACTGAATGAGTATCAAATTTGACAAATTTATTGTACATAATTATACATTTTTTTATATTTTATAACTTTTTTTCCAACTAATTATTTAGCTTACCAACTTATTAATCATCACTTTCCTTTATATGTCTTTTAACATTCTGTTTTGAACAAAAAGATTTGTTACATATACTTCACATCTATTTCTGACTAATCTGACATTATTAAAAAGCCATTAAACAAAATTCAGTCGAACTTGATAATAAATGTGCAATTAAATATATATGCAAGTCGTCAACTGGTCAAGTGGGTAGATGCATATATCGTTAGCCATATAAACAACATGTTCTAATTGGGTGGTTTTAAAACTTCTAGCAAAGACGGATCCAAGGGGGGGGGGGGGGGGGGGGGGGGGGCTGCCTTGTCCTTTTCGTGGGAAAATTTTGTTTGATTATATAGGGAATCATTGAAGCATGACTGGAGCGGGCCTCCCTTAAGAAAAGTTCTGGATCCGCCACTGTCTAGACATATTTACGTAAGTAAGGGATGAGTAAAGGAAAAAAAAATAAAACAAAACGACTTAATTAAATAAAAGGATGTTCGATGTACTGTATACTTCGGTTTGTTTTAAAAATCTATACGATGCTTTATTTTTATCTAGTTTCCTTATCAAAATAATTAAAATGAGAAGATAAATACCTTATAGCTTCCTTTACCGTCGATGCTAAAATGTTTAATGTTATAAAATAATTTTAGCGTCTTTGACCTACTTTACCTTTTTATTCGGAGACTTGCGGTTTTCTTCTGTTATGTTCAACGGGAACATTAGAATGATCTAGAATAGAACCCAGATGGAACCAAGAAGTTGGGTTGCCTTAACCAAACAACCCGGATGTTGAACCAGTTACCATGGTTTCGAACCAAAGAACCAAGGTTCAGAACCAAAAAACCCAGACGGAACCAAGGTTTAGGACCAGAGTGCCCGGATATAACCTAATTGCATTCGGAATTCTCATGACTTTTTATACCTTCAATGTATTTTCCAAATCATTTATTTATTTAGTATATTTATATATAATTTATTTATTTATTTATTTATTTATACTTAGCGGACTTTTCTCTTCATTTGGCGTCTGTCGTCCGTTTTCGTTTGTTTTTTTTTTTTGTTTTTTTTTTTAACTTTTCCAAATATCTTCTCTGAAACTACTGGGTCAATTGTTACCGAACTCATGTATTTTAGGAAGTCGTTCGACAGTTTTGGTTAAATTTTGCAACATTTATCATTGGTGTATCTAGTTTCAAAAGTGTCATGGATAACCAGGTTCCATCCAGCCAAGATAGCAGGCATGGCTAAAGTCAAACATAGGAATACAATGCAAGTGCTTTCTTGTGAAAAACTTGTATAGAAGGTTGAGCTCTACCTAATGTCATTCACGTCAATAAGATCAAGTGATTTCTTAAATGAGCCATCGCCTTTAGAAAGCTTAAAGTAAACCACTAATTCATCTCCCCGTTGCTTTCTTTTTTAAATTCCTCAATTTCAAGCAGACACAACCCTTTTGTTTTACGTTCAAATAAAGTGACAATCATTGAATGTCAAAGCAACACTTCATGGTGTCTTCAACTGAAAAAATCAACATACCTTTAATGACATAGAAGAAAGAACTGGTTTTTGGAAGTTGGAAGAATGTACCAAAACAGTTAATCA
This sequence comes from Mytilus edulis, assembly GCF_963676685.1. Classification (NCBI taxonomy): domain Eukaryota; kingdom Metazoa; phylum Mollusca; class Bivalvia; order Mytilida; family Mytilidae; genus Mytilus; species Mytilus edulis. Next base: position 86,194,383 of record NC_092347.1, on the reverse strand, counting down.
GATCTGACAAACAGGCAAAATGTACCCTCTTCATAAAATTTGTTGCAGTTTTTTTTTTAATATTCAAAATTATAAGTCAAAAAGTGTTCTACAATGATCACCAGTCATTGAATTTTTATTTGATATTTATACCAACAATACCTAAATATTTTACATATTTGAAAGTTACACTCATGCGTAGGAACTATTTTGTGTTAGATATTTACTACTTTCTGGTATGCCGGGGCGAATTAGTGGTGTTACTTACACCTTTATATGACGAATGTACCACTTTCCATTTTCGCCTATTGTATTGAAATATATATAACAAAAATAGGTAGCAAAAATTACCATCAAGACACGATCATAAGGAGGTCAAAATGCCTGGCGAAATCGTTAGTCGACTCGTTATTGGAGACTCGCTTTTGATGATTTTAGCAATTTCTTATAAGATCTACATACAAGTCGAAATTTCTGTTATAGTAATAAAATTGAGAATGGAAATGGGGAATGTGTCAAAGCGACAACAACCCGACCATAGAACAGACAACAGTCCATGGGTCTTCAATGTAGCGAGAAACTCCCGCATCCGAAGGCGGTCTTCAGCTGGCCCCTAAGCAAATATGCATACTAGTTCAGTGATAATGGACGTCATACTAATCTCCGAATTATACACAAGAAACTAAAATAAAAAATCATACTAGACTAACAAAGGCCAGAGACTCCTGACTTGAAAAGTACACATTAAAAGTAAATTATTCAATGATTGCCCTTATAAATGACGACTTTAAGTTTTTTCCCCTCTAGTGGTTTTGGTAAAAACTAAAGAAGGTAGAGAAAGTTTTGTCATGAACTATTCAAGCCTATAATGTTTAAGACGGTTCCCATTGTTTAAGATGCACAGTGGCGGATCCAGGGGGGGGGGGGGGGTTCCGGGGGTGCGCACCCCCCCTTTATTTTTGCCGATCAATGCATTTGTATCGGGACATATGTTTTGCACCCCCCCCCCCCTTTTGCCCTGGGTGCCCTGGGTTAGCACCCCCCCCTTTCGAAAATTCCTGCATCCGCCCCTGATGCATATGCATATAGACCAAGATGAACTGCACGTGCTCTTTAGAGCCTCTTGCTTTTTTTAAAAGCTGTTATGTATTTTCAAAACTGTTTGCTTTTTTCTTTGATACCTTGCTCCTATTCTAATGTCAACATAATTGTTGCGTGATTTCGTTACTGTTTCTCGTATTTCTTTCCAGTTACCCCCTTAAATTCCGTCAAAATTATTTTTTTTTTTCCGTTTCCGTTCCGTTTTCCGTTTCCGCCGTTTAGCAACACCCCTTAACATACACGGTCATATCAGGACCATAATCTTTGACAAACGAGACTATCTATATTTGGAAATTATAAATTTCCTCCCCCGTAGTAGCAATATACCAACTCCACCGGCATATGGGATATACATTTTCCAACTTATTCGATATTCAAACGCATACAGAAACTACTCAGACTTTGTTAAACGACACCAGTGTCTGCGACAAAGGTAGATGCACCAGAAGTATGTCAAGGAAATTTCTCGTCCTTTTAAAAAAAAAAAAGGATCATTGGAAGGTACCAAGAAATTGTTAATAACGTGTTATATCATTCTTTTATTTATAAAGAAAAAAAAGAAGATGTGGTATGATAGCCAATGAGACACAGAACTCTCCACAAGAGACCAAAATGACACAGAAATTAACATTGGTCTTTATGAATATTACTTTTACTGTTTATTTTTTGTGGTACCCATTGCATTGGCCCTGTGCTTATACATTTCATCATTGTGTTATTGTTCTATGATAAAAGAGGGGGAAAGATACCAGAGGAACAGTCAAACTCTTTTAAAATCGAATAAATTGACAACGTCATGGCTAAAAATGAAAATGACAAACAGGCAAATAATAGTCCTCAAGAAACAACCTAGAAACGGAAGACTGAGCAACACGAATCCCACCAAAAACTGAGGGTGATCTCAGGTGCTCCGGAAGGGTAAGCAGATCCTGCTCCACATGTGGCCCCTATAACATTATTACCCCCTATTACATCTAAAAATAGAGTAAACAGTATTAACAGTCGTGTTGCTCAAGTTATTACAAATCCGGTAAATAGTCTAATTAGGTAGGTCACATTCATGAAAAGGGAAGGGGATTGTAGTTACGAAAGAAGAAACATGTCCGATATCATCTGTGAAACGGTTATTCCATAACGGTCAACCAACTCGTTATGGCGTCCGTAACATTTACGAAGGGATGATTTTAACTTCACCATTTGAAACTCTTCGTTTAATAGTTTCCTTGTGAGCAGCAACCCTCTATCAAGGAAATCATAATCATGATAGGAAATACAAGCACGGGAATAACATATCAATTGGGAGATACATACTCCGTATGCAGGCAATGCTGGTATGTTGTTACATAGAAATGGAAAGTTCACAGTTGATAAAATTTGCATTATTGTCTTTTATTTTTTGCTAATATACTTTGTTTATAATGATATGCCTTTTTGTGTTTCTTTTTAACATATGACGTGGCTCTGTACCTAAGCATCCCGTCCGTGTGTTATTGTTCCAAGATAAATTTTGTATTCTTGTCTTTCTTATTTTGCTAGTATGCATCCCGTCATTGTGTTCTTGTGCCATATAAACTTTTGCTTACATATTTGTTGGTTTTTAAAGGGGTTAAGAAAATAACACAATGTTGTCTGCTGTACCCTATTTTTGATATTTTTACCTATTATGTCTGTTTGGTTTGTTCACGCATCGTTGTCAATATAACGGAATTTTAAAATGCTGTACTAAGTCAGGAATATGACAGTTATTGTCCATTCGTTTGATTTTTTTGACCTTTTGATTTTGCCATTTTACAAGGGATTTTCCGTTTTTAATTTTTCTCCAAGTTAAGTGTTTTAGTGATTTTGATTTTTGGGTATACTTTTCGTTCCCTTTTCGTTTTGTTAGCACTTTAATGTTTGTATTTTGAAATTTGAAATTTGTTTGGTTCAATTACCTCACTGAAAAGTGAAAAGACATTAGTTGTCGAAATGCGCATCTGGTGAAGTAACATTGTATTTCGTTCTATGTTGAAGACATCCCCCGCCTCTCAAAATAAACAGCACCTGTCAGTTCTTCTTTAAATAATCAGACGTTTTGATATCAGACGTTTGTCTTTTAAACTGTGTAGATATAGTGAAAATTGTATTTTTGAGTAAGATAAAGATGTAAGAGAAATCAATAATTTTCGACGTTGGCAGGTGCATTTTTTTGTGAAGAATAATGATGTAATACAATATATGTATGTGACGTAAGCACAAAAATATATTACGAAAGCACAATCCGAGTCACGTAATCTGTGTTTTGGGTTTTTTTTTTAGGTTTCAAATTGTATCTTTATTCTCTATCTATCTTTTGCATGCACTATAATCAGTCAACTTTCTCAAAGAGTTACTTATAGGATCTTATTAAGCAGGGTAACATTTTACGAATTTACATATTGAAAAACAAAACTATCCCTTTTACACCTCATCCGTTTAACAACATTATAAATAATGATAGTTTTATGTTTTATGAAATGATACAAGTAAAACATAGGATATATCTGATCTCGGGGAAATTGACAAAAAGGTAGTATAATATATCATTACTATATCTTCATTAATAATTTCAAATCCATTCAATGGCATTTTTCAAAAACAATCAGTACAGAATGGAAATGATGAATGCTAAATAAATAGATATTCTCTGTATATTGCACAACATTTTAATTGAGTACAACTGATATTGAGTTACATGTGTTTACAGCTTATATATGTTAGTGTGTAATTCGTGATTTGCACGTCTGGAAGTTGAATTATTTACTTGTTTTATACCTATTTCATGATTTGATTTTGGTCGTACTATCTCAAACTACTTTCAATATGCATTAAACAAAGATAAATGTAATTTATTAGTCCACATTCGTTTTTTATCTTTGCGCACATTTGAAAATATATTGTGATTTTGTAATATGCTTTTTTACAATCATGGTTTACCTCAATGAGACAGCAACATGACAACATAATGTGTGTCTCAAGAGTTATTTAGAATACGTATCGCTATGTATTCAATTTCTAATTAGCAGATGGCAGAACCAGTTACAGCCCAACCACAACCAATTGAGGGAACGCTGTTAGTGTCACCTGTTCAAGGTCATCGTAACTGGACTACTGGACTGTTTGACTGTTTTTCTGACTGCAAGACATGTCAGTATCTTCTTTAGTAAAATCATTGGGAACAAAGTACCTATTACACTTAGAACATCAGAAATTTTCAAGATTTATCAATTATATACTAGTGTCTGAATGTTATCTAAATTTTCAATTCTTAAAGTTTTGACATTATTACATTGTGTTAATTTATTAAACGGAACTGTGATCATCAAATTTTTTTAATCCGAGAGTTTTTGAATTGGTTCTTGACAATTTCATTATTCCTCTTAAATTTTTTTGAAGGTGTGATATCTTACTTATGTCTCCCATGTATGGTGTGCAATATTGCTGTAAGACTCGGCGATGGTGCCTGTATGCCATATGTTGTTCCTGGTTCTACTATTACAATGAGAACAAGGCTCAGAACGCTTGGAGGTATCCAGGTAGGATTTCGATTAATATTTTTTATAAGGCTATCTCCATTTTGTCATGTAGTACTGATAATTCATTTATTTTCGTGGGTACCAATTTTCGTTGTTTGAGGAAAAAATGCATATATGTGGGTATTTAACTGACAAACAATTCCTTAGAAAAACTTGTATTTCGTTGAATATTTGAATTCTTGGTTCTGCTGTACCTACGAAATTCACGAAAATTGGTATCGAACGAATATCAATAAATCCACAGCATATTCTTTTCGGGTAAAAGGATATATGGCGTATACAACAAAGTATCTCAAAGACATCTCAAGGGCATTACATTCCATTACAACATACCAATGTAAAATGAGATGATATTATATTATTGCCAACAAGACCAAACAAAGAACAAAGATGTGAAAAATTACACGTCACCATACGGGCATTCAACAGTTAACAAACCCCGTACTATAATAAACTATAAAAGACACAGGTATACTTGTATATGACAAAATGTGAATCAATTGAGAAGAGAAAACTAGCAATCTGATTATTACACTCGACGGCAAACAAATAGAATAGACATCAACCAACGAAAAATACTAAATTACAGATTCATTGTTTTAAACAGGCACATAAAGATTGTGGCAGAGTGAAAGGATTTGTCTCATCATTTTGGTACTTGCAAAAAAACAAAATAACAAAAGGCAAAATGTAACGAACTAGAAGCACTTGCAAACGTTTAATAAAGCTAGGTCTAAAAGAAAACGACAATATTTCAATCTGAGGTTAATAAAAAAAAATCTCCCATCGACGCCAAATTTTTTAATCAACAACAAGCGTATCGGAAATAACAAATATCACATATTTGCATTGCGCAATAGGAAAAGGTATATACGTACAAGTACATTTACTTTAGACAGCTTCCGTGGTTGATTTTGGCGATATAAGTCAAGTGTTAAAATTCAGTGGTTTTATTTGTCATCATTACAAACTTGTGTCGGAGAAGTGATCAATACCAAGGCCAATTAGGAAAGCATACAAAACATTATTCGAAAACACATATACTGAAATAAAAAAAATGAAAAAATTAAAAAGTGATCGAAGATGATGTTTTACAAAATATAAAGGTTTGTAGGAAGAAATAATCATGAACAGGTTCTTCTAACGTTTATACACTGGTAAAATGTACCGAATTCATAAAATGGAAAAGAGAGAATATTATTGAAGCGAAGACAAACGAGCACACAATACATTTACTTTATATTTATAATAAATGAAATAATTCATTATTTTTTTCTACGAAATAACTAATGATAAAAATAACTATTGGTAAAGCATATTTTATACATATGTATTAATGTGTGACATTTGCAATATGGTGATAGCCTGGTTTTAGTTAGAGAAAAGAACCCATAAATAAACTAATAGTATGAGGCATGCAAGGAATTTGTGGTTTTTAATATTCAATTATTTTGGCCTCATTGAGGAAACATTAACTTTCGAAATGCGCATCTGTTGTAGTAAAATTGACACCGTTATAATGTAATTGGGGTATTTAAAATGTAACAAAGTTCTAACTAATAAAAATGTTGAGCAATTTCTGATTTTTTTCAGGGTTCAATATGCAATGACTGTCTTGTGATGTCATTTTGTGAACCATGTGCTATTTGTCAGATGTCGAGAGAGCTCAACAACATGGGCATTAAATAACAGACAAAACGTTGTAAATCCATGGACATTAACACCCGTGGTTTTAGTAAAACATATCTGTATTTAAAATAGTTCTTCTTACTTTCAAACATTTGATTTGGCAACAGTTTCATTTCGTAAACATAAATGGGTTTGGAATTTTCTTGACCAATTAAATACTGTATTTAATGTTTATATTCGCCTATTTTGAAAGGGATATTGTTTTGAAAATATGTGTTATAGGCGTCTGGAGAAACGACCTAAGTCATATTATAGGCGTCAAGATAAGCGACGGAAGTCATTATAAACATTCAAAGATTCGACCAAAGTCGTATCATAACTTTCCGGAGTAGCAACCAGTCTTCTTATATAGGGGAACGGAGAAGCTGCCAAAGTCATAGTATAGTTCCTTCATATACTATAATTACTTTTTAGTTACCTCGAATGAATAGTTTCCTATTTTACATGTCGGGACCTCTTATAGCCGACTATACGGTTCGTGTTTTACTCATTGTTGAATAAAATTGAGAATGGAAATGGGGAATGTGTCAAAGAAACAACAACCCGACCAAAGAGCGGGAAAATCCATCCCCCAGATGATGTTTCAGCTGGTCCCTTAACAAAAATATGTACTAGTTCAGTGATAATGGACGTCCTACTAAACTCCGAAATATATAAAAGAAAAGAAAATTAAAACTCATACAAGACTAACAAAGACCAGAGGCTCCTGAATTGGGACAGGCGCAAAAATGCGGCGGTGTTAAACATGTTTTGAGATTTCAACCCTCCTCAATACCTCTAGCCAATGTAGAAAAAACAAACTCACAGCAATTTTTGTCACTGGACTGGCTGTATGGTGACCTGCCGTTATCCACTTCTTTTGAACTCCGGTGGATAGTTTACCATTATACTACATCTCCTTGCTTTTATAAAAATTCTCTGCTATCCTCTTGGGTGTTCAGTAAACAATACACGAACATAAACTTTTTTTCTAATAATTAGAGATCTGTCTTGTACAGATGTGGTATGATTGTTAATGATCATGTCTCGGGACAATCAACCAACAGAGTCCAAATGAAGGGAATCTCAGTTCTATAGGTCACTGTTCCTGAGACTTGAGCGCTTGGTTCAAACTTCAAAAATCGTATAAATTTTTCAAGAAGCGATATTTCATAACAGTTTTTAAAAAACTATGACCTGACTAGTTCTTTCTACAAATAAGTCATCATCAATTATAAGAGCTAGACTATCATGCGATAAACGATGAACATTTGAGTGTTGATGGTTTATGTAGGAGTGTTAATCTTAACATTTAAGTCATCTATCAACGTAGTCTCGCCGTTAACGGGAAATGTGTTCATCCCATTTTCTTTGTCAGGTAATTGTCAACCGAATGAGTATAATTATATGGGATGATGTATTCTAATCTTAAATAATATCTTAACTTAACCTATAGAACGACTCTTCTAGATTCAGTCATATTTAAATCTGGGACAAAAGATGTTTTAAGTCAATATTTATTTTTCACAGTGTCTTTTACGTCTATTATTTTTTTCCTTTAAAATACAAAACACAAGTTATGAGTTTCAGCATTTTCATGTTACTTATATCACACGTATGTCAGATTTTATCATTACACCCCAAAGTCAACACAGATATTCCATGATGAGTTAGTTCTCTTTGTAGCGACAATTTGTTGAATTATACTAAGGCTGTGAAAAAAATCACTTATTTCATATTATACATGTCATCATCAAAAGTTTGATATAATCTATGATAATCAATGTGTAGCCAAAGGGAGACAATCAATTAGATTTATCATCTGTTACAAAAAGTACATTAAAAGTACATATTTTCAAAACAAATTAAAACAACTGTTAAAAAATATAGCAAACATACCGATCTACAAGTCAAATTCAAAGAGTCCTTAAAACTGCCAAAATTAAAAGCCATCAAACAAAGGAATAAGTGAAAAACAACTGCCATATTCCTAACTAGGTACAGGCATTTTCCGAAGAAAAGTAGGTTAAACATTGTTTTAGAGCTAGCTGAACCTCCCATTTATATACAATTGTTTATAATTCCGTTATATTGACATAATTGATTGAGCTATCGAAAAAAAACACATAATTTTTAAACTGTTAGTGGACTATTTTACACATCAACAATGACACGTATATATATGACAATCCTATTTCATAAAAGATACGTATTATTCTTAGAAATATCTGTAGTTTGATATTATAAGTGTAAATTTAACATTTAGTCAATTACCGATTTGCAAATAAGGGGTTGTTCTTAAATGAGAAACCCCAACAAAAGGAATTGTTTTAGCTCTATGTTTTTTGTCATATTTTTGTAAGATTTAATTGTTTTCTATATCCATGCTGTTTTAGTTTACATCTAAAGAATCGTGTTTTATATCGATCTTTCGCATTTGCTCATTTTCAAGGATACTGAGAAAAAAAATTGTAGCGAAGATTGATTTAAAAATTCGATTGTGTCTAAATTTTGGTTAGAAAAGTCACATCTTCCAATCGTCTACTTCATAATGCCTTAAAATACAGATTAATGATTTATTACCGGAAAGTTTAAAGCAAGAGAAACACGATGGTAGTCACTAATGGATAAAGAACTGTTGATCCTTTGAGAACATATTAATCCACCTCAGATATTCCAAAATGCACAATTTTTCATTGCTTCCTTGGTAGACTTTTTAAGGTGTCAGAGGTTTGATATTTTGAAATTACTAATTATTAATAATGCAAAATAAATATATGTACTAAGGAAATGTAAATAAAAACATATTGATGCATATGATTTTGAGTTCAGAAAGACAAACAAATCCAGCCGGGTTATGTGGAAAAATGAAACTCTTATAATATCATAGTTGAGTCACTTTGGGGATGAAAAATGATCCTGACCACCCAAACCCCCACCTCCCCCATTTTGCTCGTGTTAGTTGACATGATCACCCCTTTCTATTATCACATTACCTCTCCACATACTTATCTGACTGGTGCTTTTATTTAATCTAGTCTCGAAAACATAAATTGTAATATTACATGTTAACCGAATTGACTCATAATGTTTGTTTTATTTAGTCATTCATCTTGTTTCGTTTCGTTTTGTTATTTCTGTTAGATTTGTTATGATATGTTATTTTTCGTTCATTGCGTTTTGATTTCAGTTCTCATTTTACCACAATCCGAAAACATGTTTCACTTTGTACATGTAAAAATATTAAGCAAACTTCTTTAAGTATAAATTGTTTATTCTGTTCAGGTAACCATGTACCATCTGGTTGTCTTCATTTCATTTATCCAATATGAAGTACATGAAATACAATGAATTATGCATATTTTTCAAACATAATTATAAAGCATTTGATATACTGAATATTCATAAACCAACGATATTATGAATGTAACAGTGTTAAAATTGAAAACATGAAATTAATATCTTCAATATATTTTCTGCCTTTTCTCCTTGATCTTCCAAAAAAAAAAAAAGGATAAGAAAATCTAAGAAACAATGTAATGACTAAACTTCCTTTGAAAAAAAGAGTGGCGAAAGATACCAGAGGGACAGTCAAACTCATAGATCGAAAATAAACTGGAATGATATGGCTAACAAAGAAAAAAGACAAACAGACAAATAATAGTACACAACACACAACATAGACAACTAAAGACCTAGCAACACGAACCCCACCAAAAACTTTGAAAAAACCCATCTGATGTCTCAAACCTAACACACTAAATTCCTTTAAAGTTGAGACTATAACAAGCCACTAATAGATACATATTTATATATGAGTTGTGCGATTCTCGTCTTTAATACAGAGATCTTTTGGTTCCTAATATTTATGGAAGATCACAACCATATGGCTGCGTCTTTGGCAAAGGACTTTTAACATGTTTTCCTTGGCAGTGAAGAAAATGACAGAAGTTCTGTTTACAACTAATGTCAAACCTGCGTAAAAAACGTCACTTGAGCAAGCTTAATAATTATCAGGAGGCAACAATATGTACAAGTTAATATCATATCATTCATTCTTCATTTTGGTTTATTTTTAAAGTGCATTTAACACAGATTATTTGTATCTATATGATTCTTAACAGTCATCGCTCATAAAGTTTTAAGACCCTTTTAGTAAGTAAAATAAAATCTAGTTTAGAATGTTACAAAAAAATGAGACCAATATCAGCAAGACGAGGACAGGACGAAGCATATTAAATATCTGTAGTCTAACTAAATAGTTACATTTTTTGGGTCAAATCAACGAATCTAATATATAACAGCGGATAAAAAATGTACCTATAATTTCTAAACTGTAAGTGAACTATTCTATACATCAACAATGATCATGTGAATGACACGTATATACAAAACAATCCTATTTCATAAAAAAATATATATCATTCTTAGTATTATCTATAGTTTGATATTATTGATTCAGATTAACACCTGTTACAGACATTTTTGTATTGATTTCATATAAAATGCATGTTTATGAAGATAAAAACAAAAATGTGTTATATTTCACTTTTTTCTATCATTCATGCATATTTTCAGCCAAATATAAGGCTTTAAAGATAGAATTTTTATGACATATTTTTTCCCAAATTCTATAAATAAAGGCAACAGTAGTATACCGCTGTTCAAAACTCATAAATCCATGGACAAAAAACAAAATCGGGGTAACAAACTAAAACCGAGGGAAACGCATTAAATATAAGAGGAGAACAACGACACAACACTAAAATGTAACACACACAGAAACGGACCAAGCATCAGACAAAATCCCACGAGAATAACAAATATAACATCAAAACCAAATACATGAATTTGGGATAAACTATAAACTCTACCAGGTTCAGAACAATTCCATTTTCAAAAACTAATTCAAGGTTTTATTCCTTACCTATTTTTAAAACATTATCATCGTCGTGAAGAAGTAAAAAACATCTGTTACAGAATTCTGTAAATTCGGAGAATCTAAAAGATCTTTTCCAACTTTACTGATTGCAAATCTAAATATAAAAAAAAACCCACGGGTATTCAATGTAACAGATGTTTTAATGAATTTACTCTCTTTTTGTGTATACATTTTGAATACATGTTTCGAAATCTTACTTATAAAGCTGTTCGAGTGGCCTTGTTAAGAAATTAATCATGACTCAGAAACGCTCTGAAGCAAATGTTTGAAAACCCATTTTTAAAGTATATGAACTAATAGGTGTAATGCGTTTAAAAGAGATAACTTAAAACGATCAGATTTGTCTTGCAAGAGATTTTGTCAAATGTTTGAAAACTCATTTTTAAAGTATATGAACTAATAGGTGTAATGCGTTAAAAAGAGATAACTTAAAACGATCAGATTTGTCTTTCAAGAGATTTTATCAAACGTAGTCGATATCGACATTACATATTGAACGTTTATAATGAGAACAGGTATCATCACGATATAAAAGTTATGTACACAATTGTTTTTCCGCACAAGTTTAAATGGGATGTCACAATTAATGCCTAAGATAAGGTACTTAATTTACTCTTATATTGCTGTTTTTGTACTATACTATATACTAACTTTACTCATCTCCTGTTGTGTTTGCCCAGACAATATTAGGTACTAGATCTCCTGTTGTGTTTGATCAGACAATATTAGGTACCAGATCTCCTGTTGTGTTTGCCCAGACAATATTAGGTACCAGATCTCCTGTTGTGTTTGTCCAGACAATATTAGGTACTAGATCTCCTGTTGTGTTTGTCCAGACAATATTAGGTACCAGATCTCCTGTTGTGTTTGCCCAGACAATATTAGGTACCAGATCTCCTGTTGTGTTTGTCCAGACAATATTAGGTACTAGATCTCCTGTTGTGTTTGATCAGACAATATTAGGTACCAGATCTCCTGTTGTGTTTGTCCAGACAATATTAGGTACTAGATCTCCTGTTGTGTTTGTCCAGACAATATTAGGTACCAGATCTCCTGTTGTGTTTGCCCAGACAATATTAGGTACCAGATCTCCTGTTGTGTTTGTCCAGACAATATTAGGTACCAGATCTCCTGTTGTGTTTGTCCAGACAATATTAGGTACCAGATCTCCTGTTGTGTTTGCCCAGACAATATTAGGTACCAGATCTCCTGTTGTGTTTGCCCAGACAATATTAGGTACCAGATCTCCTGTTGTGTTTGCCCAGACAATATTAGGTACCAGATCTCCTGTTGTGTTTGTCCAGACAATATTAGGTACCAGATCTCCTGTTGTGTTTGTCCAGACAATATTAGGTACTAGATCTCCTGTTGTGTTTGTCCAGACAATATTAGGTACCAGATCTCCTGTTGTGTTTGTCCAGACAATATTAGGTACCAGATCTCCTGTTGTGTTTGTCCAGACAATATTAGGTACCAGATCTCCTGTTGTGTTTGTCCAGACAATATTAGGTACCAGATCTCCTGTTGTGTTTGCCCAGACAATATTAGGTACCAGATTACCTGTTCTGTTTGCCCAGACAATATTAGGTACCAGATCTCCTGTTGTGTTTGTCCAGACAATATTAGGTACCAGATCTCCTGTTGTGTTTGCCCAGACAATATTAGGTACCAGATCTCCTGTTGTGTTTGTCCAGACAATATTAGGTACCAGATCTCCTGTTGTGTTTGTCCAGACAATATTAGGTACCAGATCTCCTGTTGTGTTTGTCCAGACAATATTAGGTACCAGATCTCCTGTTGTGTTTGTCCAGAAAATATTAGATTCCAGATCTCCTGTTGTGTTTGCCCAGACAATATTAGGTACTAGATCCACGAGAAAGATAAACAACTTCCCGCGGCACTAGTACTTAAAATGATCCTAGGTTTTTCTCGGGGACCATATTTAGCTTTCCCCAGAACCATTGCTTGAATATCTAGTTTTCTCCAGAACCATTGCTTAAATATCTTGAGTTTTCCCCCAACATATGCTGTAATATATAGTTTTGTCTCTAATCCTTGCTGGGATGTCTAGGTTTCTCATGAACAATTGCTGGAATACATATTTGTCTCTCGAACCATTGCAGGAATACTTTCTTTCCTGTCTGTGCATGTGTCTGTAAATCTGAAAATAAATAACTGGTTTGTCTATCCACTGTCCGAATTTCTTCGTTGTGATTTTTTGTTCAAATTTTACTATTGTATTTCATTTGCAATTCGAGAAAATAAAAATAAATAATGCGAACATCAATATCGGCAAGAAAAGGGAAATAGAGTTACGAATAAGCATATACAAGACGATATAAACTCATCTGCACTTCCTTTTCAATTATCATCCTGAGGCATCAAGTTGAATATCGTTTATCCAAAAGTAACCTTCATTTATTTATTGACAATCGTTTTGGGTTATTTTTCTATCTCCCATAGAAAACATGCACCTTTTCCTACAATTAATTGGAGAAAGTTATCAAAATTTCAACGACTAACTAATTTAAGTTAGTAACACTTACAGTAGTACATAAACAACCTCTGTTCATCTGTCGATCAAACACTGACTTTTGGCACCACAAGAGACCAGTCTAACAAAGCAGGTAGGATTTTTTACATGCTCTAGTTTTACAATTGTGCATTTCTCTGACATTCAGAATGACTATACCACAGACTTTTATAACATTTGAAATATTCCATGTGTTTTTATATACATATATAAGTACGTCTGAACCAGTGACAACTCTACAACAGATGTTATCCATCGGATCACCAGCAGCGATGGTGATACAAGGCTGAAATCTCATTCTGTATATAAAATTCGTCTAAATTTGTTCTTCCCTGACCGTAATTCGAACTCATGCTACAGAGATATCGTGGCACCAAATCACCTTGCACGATGCCCAGAGCGCTAGACCACTCGACCACCTATGCTCGAGCTATAAATGAGTTGCAGAATTCATTCCGCTGCGAAAGCCGTGAAATATATCAGTGTTTGATAGTTATCAAAGATGCCAGGCTTATAATTTAATACACAGACGCTCTTTTCGTTTACAAAAGACTCATCAGCGACTCTAAGATCAAAATAGTTATACAGCCAAACAAGTACAAAGTTGAACAGCAGTGAGGACATGCAATACACGATACAAATTGAACACGTACAACCTTATAATGTAAATTTGTTAAAAAAAACTACAATCCAATAATGCAAATTTTGTTGAAAAGCTTGTCAAAAAATATACTTTCACTCATGTTGCTTCTGTACTGAATTTTCATTTTGCAAATAAATTATCGTATACATAAAACAAAATATTAAATAAAGTTCACTGAGACAGCAACGTTATACCACAGAAAATCAAGAGATTTAGAAAAGATATATTTTTTGGGCCGTTATTTTTACTCGTTTAAATTGTTTTACATTTGTCATTTCTTAAATGGCTGACTATGCAGTACGGGTTTTGCTCATTTTTGAAGGCCGTTTTGGTCTTTTGCGAATAGTTGTCTTTACAACTATATAAAAGGAAATTTTGGGTCACGGCAATGAGACTGCAACCAATTGGCACTCCAGAAATAAAGAAGACCCCTTTGGCAATGTGCCAAGCTTTGAATCGCAATGAGTTCAGAACAATGTAAATACATTTTTTTTCTATTTAGTATAGCATATGTTGATTTTTACAGCGGATGACCGTCAGGGCATTCCGGTGTTTTCTATCGCCTAGATTTTCATTACGTAATATTCGTTTGGTTTTTTGTATCGATCTATAACATGATGAATACGTAGACATCATCAAGTGCGAACTAAAGTTCTTTATCGCTTGTTATAAATTCACTTTTTTAATGAAAATACTTTTTAAAGAAGATAAATTAATAATATACAAATGTTTTGTTATATGTATATACATATAATTTAAAAATCATTAATATCTATGCACACGCATGCGGAAGAATATCTCAAGAACGTTTACAATCTTAAGGAACGATAACTCTGTATGGATTTTTAAACATTTTTTGCGGGAAAATACGACTGCCTACTCAAATCCATTCTAATAGGAAAATCGAATTGTTACAGAAGAGTGACATGTCTACCATGCACTTGCACTGCACTATTAGTAATATAGTAGAATAGAATGATATACAAATACCTGAAAATTATATAAACATCTAACTAAAAAAAATAAGTATTATATAATAGATAACAATATACCAGAGTAAACTGATTTGTATCACTACAGTATAATAGTCATAACAGTGAGGATGAATTCCCTGTCATTAATTTATCACCCACGCACGAACTTGTCCCAGAAAAAAATATATCTTAACATTAACCTCACTTTCAGGTAAAGAGATGTGACTTTTTTCTGAGACATGTGCTTGTCGGACCATCCACAAGACCTTGAGGTCATCCGATGTTCAGTACTTCATTATTTTGATTTAAACCACTAAAGAGTGGTGCCAATTCATTCCAAAGAGTAATTAGATACGATTTTATATAAAAAAAAAATATAACAGTATGCTTGTTTTATCAAACATTTACAGAAATGGAAAGTTAAATTATAACTCGATAACAGCAGTATGTTTTGTCAAAATAAGCTCAATTGTCTTTAGAGATTAAAAAGTTCATTTCTTATAGACATAAAGAAAACCACTGCACCTTTCTCTACACTTAATTGGTAACACTGATTACCATTCCAACGTATTGACAATTTATGCCAGTAACATTTACAGTAATTGGTATGCTTGCCAATTAGAGAACTTTCCATCCGAGTTCAAATGGCGCGTATGAAAGCAACTATAGGCCGAACAACCATACTGTATAGTCAGACATAAAATTGTAAAAGAATTGAAACTAGAAATTAAACGGCATAGTGTAAAACATTCAATACGATTTACGATAAACAATTATGACAGACATGAACCAACGACAAACATTTGCTCCTGTCTTGGGACAGGCAAAAAAGACTGATGCGCTCAACCCTTGTGACATTGTCGTAAGAGCACAGCATAAGAACAAACTAAATTTCTGTTACAAATCGTTCATTGTTTCCTATGGAACTTTGGTAATTTTGATAAATACGCTTCAGTACGTACTATTCAAATTTAAGAGTTTAAGTCAATTTTTTGAATATAAATTTGGCAGCTAAAGCCACTTGAAACAAATGTCTTAACTTGTAACATATTAAACCTTAGCAGAAAATAAGGATTAAGGACATTTGGGGGATTCTACTTTGTTACACTATGTATGTGCCTGTCTAAAGTCAAGAGCCTGTAGTTCAGTGCTTACCTTTGTTTGCTGTCGATCATATTTGTTATTTCATTTATTGATTGTTTTGTACCTAAATCCAGCTGTTTATTAACTCACTATGGGACTGTGAATTATTGAAGGTCACACATTGGATTATTGTTCTTTAAATCTATGTCATTTGACCACTGATGGATAGTTGGCTCGTTGTCAATTATACCAAGGAGGTTATAGAACCTCTGTGATCATACCATATCTTCTTCTTTTGCAAAGTATATATTTTTGTTTTATATGAGCTTACATAATTTAAAAAAAATAGAGCATCGTTGATAACCTCTTTATCAGTGCAGCAAGCAGAACAGGAAAACAATTTTTATAACGATATACTGATATTATATTTAGCATTATAATCATAATTTCTATGCACACACTGATTCAGTGAATTACAGAAATATGAAGAATTTCTCCCGCCCATGCACATATTCAAATTGTGCACGGGCAATAACTCCAGTATTTCTTTTTTTTTAATTAATGTCCTATTAAAAAAGTAAGCGTGTGGTCGCTTATAAAAAAAGAGACATTACTTTTGTCATAACTTGTGAAGCATAACTTAAATAAAGAGACATAACATGCAACTTTTTTTTATAGTAAAAACCAAACAAATGTGGTCGTAAAACAAAGAGAAAATAATAGTACAAAAGCAGCTACAAAATATGAACTGATGTACAGTAGTAGTCGTTTTTTGATTTGGTTCATAAGAGTTTCTCGTTTCTTGTTTTTTATATAGATTAGACCGTTTGGTTTCCAGTTTGAACTGTTTTACACTAGTATTATTTTGGGGCCTTTTATAGCTTGCTGCTCGTGTGAGCCAAAGCTCTGTGTTAAAGACCGTACTTTGATCTATAATGATTTACTTTTATAAATTATGACTTGGATGGAGAGTTGTCTGATTGGCACTCATACCATATCATCTTATATCTATGAATGTAAATTTTAAGAATGTAGTTTTGAAGATTTATATTACTCAAATAGTAAAGTCAAGCAACTTTTGTCTCGAAAAACGCGATTTATATATAAGCTTACAGTTACTGTGAGTACTCGTGTATCAGTTGAGCTAAGCCTTTTTCAACGAATGTTTATAGTTTGTTCTTCTGTGTGCCTTTAAACAACTGTTCGATATAAGTGTTGAGCGCTCACAAACATGTTTAACCCCCCCCCCCCCCCCCCAAATACTTTATGTGCATGTCCTTAGGCCGGAGACTAAAATTCAGTAGTTTTCATTGGTTCGTGTTTTAAATCGACCGTTAGTTTTCTCGCCTGAATGGGTTGGCATTCGTTTGATGTGTTTGGGATTTCATTTGGCTAATTAATAAAGGACTCTTCGATCGTAGAGTTCGGTATTTTTGTTATTTTATTTTTTTTATAATTTTATAACGGGGCCTTAAAAGCAGACTAGCGGTATAGATTTTGTTCATTGTTGAAGGCTATTAGGTGACCTATTTACTATAGCTCCAACCACGTCATTTGAACTCTGGTGAAAAGTCGTCTCATTAGAAATCACATAACATATTTTTCTTTTAATAATACATATAAAAAAAAAGATTTAGTATGATTTTCAATGAGACAACTCGTCACAAGAGACCAAATGACAGAAAATTAACAACTATCGGTCACCGTACGGCCTTTAACAATTAGCATAGCCCATACCGCATAAGTCTGTTTTTTTATTTATCATTTGTTGACCTCCAAAACCTATATGTAGATATAAGAAGATGTGGTATGAATGCCAATGAGACAACTCTCTATTCAAGTCATAATTTGTATATATGTTACCCCCTCCCCCCCCTAAAAACTCAAGTAGAACTATCGTTACGTAGAAGTTTGATGTTGATAGGTTATGCTTATGACATCAAATGTGCAATGTAAAATTGTTTATCATATGTTAACATTAGTGCTAATGTTATTTCACTCAATTTTTCTTTTCTGCGAAAAAATTATTATATAGCCATTATCGTTATATTTTACATTAAAGTTTTCATAGCTAATACGGCTTTTTATTATCTGTTTTAAAGGTTTCATTGCTTTTTCATTTCTTTATTGTTGGGGGAGAATTTACAATATTTTTTTTTATAGACATCAAAATGTTGTCTAGATGCCCCTTTCTAGTTTTTATAGTGTAATTGTGTTATGGATTGCTCTTTTACAAATACTACTGATACACAAGGATGTTGAAATATTTTCTTGGTCTTGTTCTTATAAGATTTTTCAGAAGGCCTTGTTTGTCTTTCATTGACCAACTTTGAAAAACATTTTGTCGGGAGGGGGCATTTATCTTTATTCATTTATTTAAGACATCCTAACACAATAATATTCACTTTTGGTTATAGTGATTATATAAATCTTAAAAATACTGCTAGTTTTCTAGTTGCCTGTATTTTTTTCAGCACGAGAACTCTAGTAATTTGAAAGTGATGTCATTATTAAAATATTTATTTCTATGAATATGTTTTGTTCATATGGAACTGTAATGTTGAATAATCAATATATATTATGTACATGAAATCCCGTTACAATGTAACAGATGTATATAACATATAAAAAGTTCACGAGTTTTATTTCTGTAGATTGCGCAATTTGTTGTTTTCTTTATGCCATTCTAAAATGATTCAAAGTTCTTCGAATTCAGGAAACGTAAACATTATTTTCAGACATTTCTTTAAGACATTCTGAATTGTCGTTCTACCAAACACAATACACATTTTAAGAATGTCATTGCTTGCCTGACAAATCAAAGAAAAATACTTTTTTTGTGATGTTTAAAAGTTATTTATCTACCCCAGAATACAGGGTTTTTACATGATAAGATACATATACACTTTTTCTAACCAAATTTCATTATTGCTGGCTAAAATATTAATTTTAGACAAAAATTGAAAATAAAAATTCCACTCGTTAACTCTAAAGAAATAAAACAGTTTAATTAGTGAATCTTTTCAAACGTTGTAAACGAATTGTTCTACTGTATCATTCACAGCTGTTTTCAAGACTTGCATTTGGTATCGACAAAGTTCTATTCCTCTGTTGATTAAAACGTAGGATGAAAAGATTCATTCCTCTGTTGATTTTAAAGTACAATGAAAGTTCCATTCCTCTTTTGATTTAGACGAACGATGAAAAGTTTTAACACAATACAAAGTAGTGATACGCTGGTAGATAAAAAGTAACGGTACCCGCGGCACCACTACTTAATAACGTGTTAAATCCGTCTGGTTTCTCTTCTAATTCTAATTTAATCCTGAGGTTTTGTGTGTCATCATATACTCCACTTAATTTTTGGTCTCTGAATAGATACGTCATAGGACATAAAGTTCTGGTCTCTAACTATATCAAACAATAATAATCCATTCACATCAATTCTGACCGATGCATTTTAAAAGTTGAAGAATATAAAGCTATTTACAACATTACAATTTCACCACCACCAAGCAGTAGAAAAATCCACAATATAATCATGTTAGCAAAGCTGCATGCATTTATAAAAGAGAAAGGTTATATTTCATGCACGGTTTAGGTATTTCTTTACAGGTTGACGTCGATTTAAATAAAAACAACGATGAAGAAAACTCCTTATTTATACTTATATGCTTTAAACCAGATGTGACCAAAATGTAGTGTGCTTTTTTGTACGATTTTTCAAAGGGCGATAACAATGCGGATTAATTGTAAAACATGGGTATTTACAATGGGATTATAATTCTGTCTATTATTTATTTTCAAATTATGCTTCATAAATACATGCATTACTGTTTTATAAAATTTGCACCTTATTCATTGATTGACTTATGATGGGTGTAACATGTTGAGAAAATTGGATAAATATATTCACAAATCAATATGCAAGTTTAATTTTGATTGGATTATTCTCTACACATTACAGTAACATTTCCATTAATCAGCTACACCGTAAAAAGAAATCTTTTTCCTGGAGGTCATAATTCTCTCTGGGAAATTCATTTTTGATAAGTTTATCAATATGTAAAAAAAATGTCGAAGTACTGAAAGATTCTTATATACTAAATAACCCTTTCGTTTTTTTTTTTTTATAGAACACGAATATAATGAATTTCTTATTTTTCGATACATATAATTTACAAAACAAAAAACTCATACAAAAAATAAATACTTGGCGAATTTTTATATTTTTTTTCTGTTTTATACATAGCTTAACTTTGTCATGTAAGGTCAAATTTAAGACTATGCATGGTAATGGTTTGGCCAAATATAGCCTTCTTTCACCTTCTCGAGTACCTCAATCATAAATTTACTGAATGTCAGACTGATATCCTTCGGTTATATGTATTTTTATATTTTGATGATTAAGAGCTCTTGCAGAAAAAGATCCAAAGTACCAGTCTAATACTATAGCCCTCTAAGCTGAGAGAAATAGTTATTTTATATATTTTTTTCAATTGGAGATGCGATTTCACCATTTGCGTGATCGTCATAACGAGAATTCATCTAAGAAATGCCCATTATAACGGTCACAAAAACAGAAAAACCTACTTTCCAGAATAGAAACAAGTATAAAACTACTTGGTGAGAAGAGATGTAAGCAATATATCAGATAAAGCATATCTATTATACAAATCTCATTATGGTTCGCAGTTGTCAAATATGATATAATGTTTTCATGTTTTGAACATTGTTAAACTTAAAAGTTTTTTTTTATCAATTTTATACTTTTAAACTAGCCTTTCGACCTTATGGCCTACGCCTTTAACTGAAACGTTATTTTACTCAATGTCAGACTGATATCTGATATTTGAGTGATTGTCAAAAGGGGCATTCAGCGTAGAATTCCAATTATAACAGTTTTAAAACAGAAGCAAGTTGGGCAAGGAATCAAAGCTAACCACACAACTACTTGATAAGGACTGATGCGAGTAAGTTTTTCAAATACATATAGTCTATCATTTCAAAAACACAGCTTTTGTCAACCTCCAATAGGAAAATTGTCCTTTCTGGAATTTGTTATTTGATTACTGAGAAACAAACAAACAAAGACACATGCATCCCCGAACTTATGGTGTAAATAAAATGGATAACCAAACAATTAAATTGATAACAAACAGTCTTAGCGTGTTGTACATCAATTTTATTCATAAAGCACAAACCTTTTTGAAAATTTTAACATAAATAGTTTTGGGATAAATAGCAAACTATTATTTAATGTACTTATAGCAAATATAATCCTAATGTCCATTTAATGTTAACCTTTTAGAGGAATTTGTAAATATACTTCGAATTAACTTTAAAATAAATCTAGGTAACAACCTCCTGCTAGGCTAAACATAATCTTAAGCTCGTCCAAAACATGGATAGTATGACATTTTCCAAAATATGCGAAACTCGTAATGGTCTTTTGATACCGTTATAAATTGTCAAATGCGATTTTGTTTTCTTTCTGAACACCATTTAAATTATTCATCTTAGGGCAAATTTGAGATTGTGTGGTAACTTATGAGCTAGCTTTTAATATTGTGCCTAATTTAGAGTGTATAGTTCTTACTACTTTTACTTCTTATTACCTCTTATCCTTCGTTTAAACGAATTTTCATATTTTGTTTTGAAAAAAACGTTTGCAGGGAAAAAAAGTTCCAAAGTACCAATCGAACATGTATAGCCATTTCAAGAGAGAGAAAGATGATTTTAGTCTCTTTTACTAGGAGGGTATGATTTCTCCATTTGCATGATCGTCAAAACGAGCATTCGTCGAATAAATGCCCATTATAACGGTCACAAAAACATAAAAACCTACTTTTCAGAAAGTAAACAAGTATGAAGCTACTTGACAAGAAGAGATGTAAGCAATATTTTAGATAAAGCATATATATCACACGCATTTCGAATGCAAGGCTTTTGTTAAGTTCCCATGGAAAAAAATATTCCTACGATGAACAATCTTGAGAAATTCATCCAAGAACTAAGGGTGTTAATTTTATGAATTTAAGATTGCATGATAACTTATTATCTAGCCTTTAATTTTGAGTATGATTAAGATTTTATTGTTATAGCTTTAAATGAATTACTTATTTACTCAATATGAGACTATTATCCTTCGGTTAAATGCATTTTTAGATATTTTAGTATACGAGCGTTTGCAGAAAATAAGTTCCAAAGTACCAATCTAAAGGCGTAGTCCTCTAAACAGACAGAAAATGATATGTTTTAGTCTTTGGAGATGCGATTTCACCATTTGCGTGATCGTCATAACGAGAATTCATCTAAGAAATGCCCATTATAACGGTCACAAAAACAGAAAAACCTACTTTCCAGAATAGAAACAAGTATAAAACTACTTGAGAAGAGATGTAAGCAATATATCAGATAAAGCAAATATACACTCATTAAAGATCACAGGCTTATAATTTTATACACGAGACGCGCGTGTCGTTGGCACAGGACTCGACAGTAGGAGGCCAATTGTAATACGACGTTAAAATCATTAGCAACTGACATTGCCATAAAACTTGTGCCAACTAAGGCTAAATATATACTATAGGCATTTCGAAAACAAATCTTTTGTTCAGTTCCAATGGATTAATTGTCCTAACATTAAAAAATAACTTGACAAATCTGTAACAGGACTAACTGTGAAAATTTTATGAATGTATCCCGAACAATTGAATTAACATCAAACAATCATGTTTAACATCAATGTTATTTATAAAAAGTACTAATCCCATTGAACATAGGTCATCGTATTTAAGCATAATAATTTATATTTCAATAATTGTTTGGAAAAAAGGAATACGTATTTAATGTATTTACAACATATGTTTTCAAACGTTCATTTAATTTTGATCTCTATTTTTTTATTTAGCATGAACTTCCTTTCAATAACGCATTTGATATAAAATGATACATAAAATATTTGTTTTTGATATATGATAATTCATTATTCTTTTGATGCAAAGCATTTTTTTCTTTCTTTTAGAATTAACCTATGGTTAATTGCCCTATCAATTGGATGTTTTTTTCAAATATTGGACTACGATAACGATATGTAACAATCCAAGCACACAAAACCAAAATTTTAACAATAAACAAATGTATTTTAAGCTTTTAGTATTTGAAGCCAGATGCATTCTTTGATAAATGGCCTTTTATCTTTAGTTATTTCATTTATTTATAAGTGCAGACATTGGGCTATCCAACAATGAAAAAATACCATTTCAGTTGATGCTTAGACTACTTAACTCGTCATCACAATTGCTCGAATTTAGATTTAAATAATGACTATTGTAAATTCATAGTGCCCAAGGCCATTGACGACAACAATCAGATAACATTTATTATCATTAAATGATACTACTTATGTTATCATCATTATCGTCATCATTTTTATTATTACTGCATATCCAAATATCGATTTTTATTTATCAGTTTTAAGACATTTTATTATTTGATCAGTTTCTACATTACCCAAACTATTTCGTTAACATGTTTGATCATTCTTAACTTTTTTTAACTCTTGCCTTTTACAGTTCTTGATTTTCAGTTTAATTCTTGATTTAATAGTCATTGTTTGATTATCGAAGAAGAAGAAAACATTGCCGAAGACGTTGTGACATGTGGTATAATTCATATATAATAGTGACAGTTGTATCTTAAAATAAAACAAGAGAAATGAAGTTATTGATGCTATCTGATAATATGAACTTATTGAGTTGTTCACAAACTTCATATCGTAACCAATATGAATTTAATGATCGACACGATGTCATTGTCTCAACTCACCAAAATGTTTTCGCATTCTCAGAACTTTAGATGTTTGACTGAGTCATGTTATTTGTAATTTTACCGATTGTGTCTTATAATCCAGTTATACGTGCATAACAGGAGACTCATACCCTGGTCTCGCTTTTTCTTTTGGTTCATGCTATTCGTTGAATATGTCTTTTTGATCGATTTCTGGGATTTGAACATCGGTAAAATACGTTTGTCTTTATTCATATACTCAATTAAATGATCGTTTGCAAACCCTTATTTATAACCTAAGTCGTTTTTAAACTCCAACCCCTGATTTAAAGTCATTAGACATCATTTCATGGATCATTCATTCTTAAACCAATATCATTCAATGTATACGGATACAATTTACACATTTAAACCATTCACATACATTCCTTAATTGTTTCATATTTTCCCATGCAAGTAGTCATTGACATCATTTGTGAGACAAATACACTAAACAGAAGGCTTCTTTAACCTTACACTTCTTGAAGTTGGTGTGAGTCCCTTACGGTTTTTTCTGAGGGTTTGTATATTCCAAATGTATTGGATTTTATAATATCCTTTAAGCCACTATTGACATATACTTCTACAGTGTGACTGGACAGGAATATATTTTTAAAAAATCACTGTAAGTTTTAGAAAAAGTCTGTATGTATAGACTTTTGTTCTTTGAGAATTACACATGGACGTTAATTAGTTCGGTTAGATATAAAAAATTAAAACAACCCTTTACAATTCCATGTGTTCAAAGAGCTTAATATAAATGAATATTTCAAAAAGTTCAAAAGTTCATTTTTTTTTTGGACGATGTAGTGTTTTGGTAAATCAGCAGTATACAATAATCAAAACTGGTATGTTGATAAAGTTATGAACAGGACAGACGAATCATAACTATATCAAATTCTGATATACGTATATTTTAACTTTTATGTTTTATTATTATTATTATTATTATTATTATTATTATTATTATTATTATTATTATTATTATTATTATTATTGAGCTACCAAGTAAAATATTATATTAGTAAAGAAAATGAAACTGCTCAATACATTTAAATGTGCATGACGTGTAACATGTGAAATGTATAATCTAACAATATGATATCAGGATTGCATGTATAGTACATAAACACTAATATCGAATTATAAATTCCTTTTTTTTCAAATGCAACAAAGGGGAAGCGGTATACAACTGAGCAAGAATGTAGCATCTGTAAGCCTCGCTTTGACAAAAAAGCAGCTGTGTCCGTGGTTTTGATTACAGAGTACCTGTTATATTTTTCTTCCATATCAATAGGCGTGGTAACAGGTGTCAATCGATCCTTGGGGGTTTAACATATTATTTACAAGGATATTATTGATGTTATCCGGAACTCGTGTAGACTTCCATGTAACATGGGATCAATATGCTTTTCGATAAATATGTAAATTTTTTATGCTTTTCTAAATTAAAATGAAGTTGAAATACTAAAGTGAAAGAATAATTTGATTCTTCTTACTTTTTTTAAAAAAGCTACGATTTATTAATGAATCTGTTATCAGTTTTAGAAAATTAATCAGTTACTATAAACTGAATTTAATCCTAGATTTACAGTTGCTTTTACAACCAAAAGATTACATATTAATGCTGACTTTTTTATTCATTTTTTTAACGCGAAACGTTTACATTTTTTTCATTTGTTCTTTCATAATTGTACATATGTTGTACTTAAATAAAAATATCAATTATGCCCATATTTGTACATGTGTCAATACAATTGTACAAACACCATCATGCCAGGGAGGGTGGGGGATGCAGGGATTAAAAATGCAAAATTCAATTTATTTAAACAAACCTTCAATGTACAATTTATTGTTATACCAGATAAATTGTTAATGAATGAATAATCTTTTTGTATTGACTGATCTAAGACACATTTAAATTATTCTATTGCATACCAAATAGAATGTCATTTATTACTTTTGGAAGAAAATAGGAAGATTATCAGTAAATAATTGACTAAACCTGAAATTTCAATATCAAGTCTGGAGTGTACTGTCAAAAGTTAAATAACAATACAACAAATTCAATTACAGAAAAGTTTGTGAACACAACTTTAATTATAAACATTAATAACAAATATTTTAAGAAATGCATCTTTTTAAGATATACAATTAAATTGATAAGTTGTATCAGATTTATCTTCCAACCTATATTCTGTAGCACTGAAATTTATACATGTGACAATAGTTCCACGTCATCATTTAAAACAGGTGTATAGTAAAATATAGGAGTATTCGTGACCTTAACCAATCTATTGTTAGAATTCATTAGGACCAATTTTATATTATTTACTTCAGTAATTCCAGACATGAAAAGTTACACAGTATGTCGACCACTTGTGGCTGATTGCACTGGTGACATTTTATTCTAACTTAATTAATGTACAATATAATGTCCTGGGTAACATGTGTTTAGCTGACTCATAAATCATCATTTTTGCCTTTTTGAAATCAATAAGATCAGATGATCCCTGTATAAAATATTAATTCTGCAAAATGTTTATCCAAGCTGAATATATCTTAAGTACTATAGTAAATTGTGTATGAAAATAGTAGAAATATTACAACAATCCAAAGATTTAAAATAGCACTACATATCAAACACATCACTTTCAGTGGCATGTATTACTCAACATATATGTCTTTTTGAGTGAAGTCAGGATAAGAAAATCTTTTATTGTTTTTTTAAATATTAAACAATTTTTATAAAGCAGAGACAAAATGAATGATTGAACAATTGATAGTAGTAATTTGCATGAACAATTTAACTTTTTATAGTAATTATAGAGCACCGATTCATCATATAAAAGTTGTATTCTTATTGATACACATTTTAAACTTTCCTTACATTTTATATCTTCCCTTACTTAGCTTAATTGAAATTCAATATTTGTCTCCAAAGTATATATCATGATTTAAGAACTTCAATATGTTACTCTTTTTAAATGGATAATCATTCATTTAGGAGTAACAAGATTACAAAAGTTAAGTTGCTTACCTTTGATTAACTTTCTCTCTTCTTTTTCATTCTTCTATTCCAAACATCTTCACTGTTCAATATCTGTTCATACATTGACGCATGCTAATGTGACAGTTTTGTTATATTTTAACTTTTTTGTTTCAAGTCGGTACATCTACGAAACTAAATGCTACAAACATCCCATCTGTTG
Organism: Mytilus edulis; assembly: GCF_963676685.1. NCBI lineage: Eukaryota > Metazoa > Mollusca > Bivalvia > Mytilida > Mytilidae > Mytilus > Mytilus edulis. Next base: position 86,166,864 of record NC_092347.1, on the reverse strand, counting down.
CAACAGGGAAACAGCTGATAGAGATCGCTATTGTTTAAACGGAGAGTATTAAAATCACCATGTTTAATATCATACATAGAAATAAATTAGATATAAAGTCCAGATTTTATAGACAATGGTTGACAAAGGTTTATGATCATTTAATTTTTTCCACATCACTAATTTCAGCATCATTCATGTTCTCAATTTTCCCATCAAAACGCGAACATGATTGCCCATCATAGAAATTTATACTGCTCCATTTAGTACATATCATAAATTTGCAATTTAAAGAGCCAACATTATATAAAGGATTTATTTAAATTGAATTATTTTTAAATGCACATAGTTAAATTTGATTGTATTTGTCGATTTTATTTTCAGTTAGTAAGTTTCAAAAACAGTAAAAAAAGACCAACAAGAGATAACTCTTGCACTAAAAGAATGTTTGGAAAATAATTCAAATAATCATACATTTATTAAGACGTTGATTATAAAATTAACGGTACCAATTTTCTTGCACCAGATGCGCATTTCGACAATACATGTCTCTTCAGTGATGCTCGTGGCCAAAACATTTGAAATCCAAAGCTTATATAAAAGATGAAGAGCTATAATCCAAAAGGTCCAAAAAGTATAGCCAAATCCGTGAAAGGAATCAGAGCTTTGCATGAGGGAGATACATTCCTTAATTTATAATAATTTCTAATATTTTGTAACAGCAAATTTTTTGATAACTTTGTCGATATAAATTCAAAGATTATAAATCTAATTTGAGAGTCAAAATCAATGATAAACATAATTCTTTTTTAAAACTTATATAAGTACCAAAAAATAGCAGAAAAAATAGAGGGCAGATATGAGGGATGCAATCATAAAACTTACAACATCATAGGTATATGAAAAAGTTTTTATGAAATCTGGCTCACACGATTTGGTACTTGGGTATATAGATGAAAGCAACAGTCGTTTACCGCTGATCAAACGTCTTTAATAGATTGAGAGAGAGAAAAAATTCGGAACAACATAAGTACTAGACTCCATATGTCGTACTGTTTAAATGACACTTACACTTTCGGAACAGTAAATTCATATGGAAATGATAATATAATATTGCGAACTTAAACATTTAAAATCACAAGTTAGAAAAGATTTCTATTCCACATATAAAATACAAAATTCGGTAATAAGTCGTATTTGGTGATATTTCTATTGCCGTAAAGAGGGTGAGTTTTAGACTACGACAAGTGGAATATATCCGTGGTCAATTGTAACACAGATATTCAATAACGGTTAACCAAATCATAACGGGGTCTATATAACTTACAATCAGATTAACTCAACGATACACTTAGAAACGAGAAGCTGCCAACATTTAACATTTATATCATATTTTTTTTGGCGTAAATTTAAGATTTCACTCTCAATTGAATTTGATTGTGAACTTTTTGATTAAGATAACCGTCGTATTTGTGGGATCTTACCAAGATGGCATTTCAATATAGCAAATAATATTTAAAGAAGATATATATTGAAATGAAATTGATAAAAAAAAAATACTAAACTCCGAGGAGTCACTAATCAAATGGCAAAATCAAAAGCTCAAGCACGTCAAACGAATGGATAACTATCATATTCCTGATTTGGTATAGTCATTTTCTTTTTAAAACTCGCTAAATAAAGGAAACAGTAGTATACCGCTGTTTGATAGTGATAAATAGATTGAGAGAAAACAAATCCGGGCCACAAACTAAAACCTAGAGAAATACATGAACTATATATATATATATATATAAGATGAAAACAACGAAACAACAAAAACACTGAAGTGAACAAAAAACTAACGACACTCGTATGACAGACGCATAAAATGTCATTATAATGACAATGTAGTTTACACATGGCCGCATATTAAACATTTTTGCTGTGCATATGCGGGATATATTGCAACGAGATAGCGACTGTTTGAAGCAAAAACATACACATGTTAAACTGTTCAATTAACAGGCATACCAGTTGTCCGCTATGTCTGTAGGTTATTTGGAATTTTTATTTTTATTTTAATATTTGTCGTATTTGGAAATTTGTTTAACACATGCCTTGTCAGTTACATAATTCTTTAAATTTGATTCATGGAGAATTTGAGAAATGAAGTATATACAACCAAGTAAGATACCTAACGGCACAAATAACAAAAAGTTTTAAGAATTTATCAACATGTATGTTTATAATATGTCAAACTCTGTTAGATAATGCATATTTTAAGGTTTTTCTTGTCGTATAACACACCGAGGGGTGACAGGATTGATAAAATGAAAGATCAACCGTAGGGAGGTTTTTCTTTGAGCAATTCTGACACCCCGAGGTGTGTTCTTCGACAAGAAAAACCTTAAAATATGCATTATCTGACTTATATACCGTCAAAAAAATATTATTTTTTATAAAGATTTGCAAAATTTAGTATCCTATTTTACCGACAACACTAAGTGGCATATTCCTTTCTAATACGTCCAGGTTTTAATACGACCTACGGCACATTTAGAATGTGAAATAAAAATCTAATTAATCTAGATATAAACCTTTTAAAAAATATTACACAATGAAAATATTACTGTAACTGCATAAAGTAAGACACAAATGTATTGTTACCATCCGATAACGTATGTATGACAAATACAAGACACATTGTAAGTAATTTAGTGTACCACTTAGGTTATGGAAAAGGGGGAGGGTATGTTTTTTTCTATTTGTAATGTCATTTCTATCGCGGAAAAGTGGTTATTTTTTTAACCATTTTAATTGAATCGAAGGAAAAATTCAGAAAGATTGTCTTTAGAATAGCAATACATTTTATTAACAGATAATCAGGATATAATTATATACCCTCCGCACCCGACCCTTTTCTGAGTTACGTTAATAGGGGCCCCTCTTAATATTATTCAACAGAATATAAGATTATCTTATTAGTTGATCATTTGATAGAGTAAAAGGTATACATTTCCATTCTCAATTTTATAAATTTAAAAAAGTTAAGAACTAACACAAAGACGAATATAAATACATGTAGGTCACAGTACGATTTCCTATATAGCGTTTATCGTCCTGAACATGCATGAAATATTTGCCACTGGACGTTAAACAAGCAACCAAAAATCAACCAACTTATTCAGTGTGACTCAATAAGATTTTCAAAATCTAACACACGAATATGTTAAATCTGGCTTTTTATTTATGAAAGTTTATATTAAAAATCATCTCACATATATGATAATGTTTCTTTATTGTAGCGATAAACTAACAAAACTTCACGTTATTTGTTTCTAAAATTAAAATGCGGGCAATGAAGGTTTCTTTTACATCTATCATTGATCGAACTTTAAAATATAAATTTCCAAATCGGCAACAAAAAACTATCAGACGAATAAAATTTTGAAGTAAATTATAGATTGCATTTTTATCAAGGAAAATAATGACCTCACACAGGTCATTATTTTATGCCTTTGAGCATATTTCATTGAAACATGGTATCGTCCGGGTTGATTCTGAAAAAGAATGACCTGTCGTTCTGAAAGAAAATAACTCCATATAGGTATATAAAAATCAGTAAAACCTTTTGGAGTTTGACATATTTAATGCTCTACAACTTCACACTTTATTTAGCCTTTTAAACTGTTTTTGTTCGAGCGTCACTAATGAGTCTTTTATACATTAAACGCGTGTCTGTCCTATAAATCATAATCCTGGTATCTATGATGAGTTTCACCATAAAGTATATTACAGAAATAAACGCTCTAGCTATTTTAGTTATGAAAGGTGAATGAGGAAAATTGAGTTAAATACCTTTAAATTGTGATTATCACGATTTATCCCGCATATGTTGCTCCAAAGACATTAGTTGATGTCATCGATCGCTATCAATATTTTAAAGGCAAACCTGTATAATCAATGCAGATATTGAATCCTGATTTTAAACCTTTGATTATCAAAAGTGGGAGAATCACAATGTCAGCATTCAAACTAGACTTTCCTTTTTTAAAATCAAAATTAGGGAAATCAGGGAAATATCAGTTTTGTCTGTTTGTTTACTGTTAAGCACTGCATATTTTTAATTAATTCAGTGACGAATCTTAGCAGAACGGAACAGTCCAATGTATTAAATTATCTCTTCATATGTTATCTGTGCTAGTTCTTGCTTTTTTAATACGTTGCCTCCGTAAATAAATGTCTGGTTGATTATATATACTTTGAAATTATCTATTTAACATTGCTTACTATGTGTTACTCTGTATTCATTTGAGATAAAAATGTCTTATTGCAATCGGGTTTTCTGTAGACGTTATGGCTAGGAAAAATATGTTTTAAATTAAAAGTCAATAATATACACTTGATCGGTCCTTCTATTTGGGGTCAATCCAGATACTATATTCGGTACAACATCTGAAGAGTTTTGTTTAAGAGATATAATTTGCTTTCTAAACATTATCTTGTTTTATACACTAATTTATCTAGTACTATAATTTCTAGCTCACAAATTAAAATTGATATCATATGTGTCTTCATTATATGTAAACAAGTGTTCGGGTCTAATCTTCTGTTTTCATATAAATCAGCGGATAGGATATAACCTCTTTTTCGTATTCTCGATTGTTTTTGTCACTTGTGTTTTATTATCTATCTCGTATAACTAAAATGTACTGCTTTTTCTACAGTTGGTAGAATGAACCATTGACATGTAATACAATTGATTGCGATAGTTAGTATGTTTAGTCTTACACATTTTCATTTCAATAACTACACTCTATTGTGCCAACATATTTGATGAATTTGGAGGTAGACTATTTCAACAAATTGTCGGCATTACTGTAGCAACGAACTGTACGCTAGCTATAAAACCAGGTTAATCCACCATGTTTTTTCTACTTAAGAAAATGCCTGTACCACGACAGTTGTTATCCATTTGTTTGCTGTATTTGAGATTTTGATTTTGCCATTTTATAAGGGTATTTCTGTTTTGAATTTTCCTGAGGGTTCTTTTGTAATTTTACTTTTTCGATGACTATCAGCCTTAGTTAAGTAGGTATTTATCCGGTCTAAGCTTTAAGAGTTTAGTATGAATGCATGTATTTTCTTTTTGTTTGCGTTCTTTACATTTATTCGATTTGTTTTCTCTTGTGTTCGAATTTTAATTACAGCTTTAACAAAGCTGTGTGCATTTTGAGTTTTAGAAAACAGCATCTACATGTAGTACTGACGAAGGAAATATATTGGGACGCAAGAACAGATGAATTAAGGTTTCTGCTCCAAATGTGCTACCTTTAAAAATCATATTAGGCAATTCTTCACGATGAAACGTAATGGCCTGATTTCGATACAGTTATTGATATATATATATATATATATATATATGTTCCGGACCATATGAGTATTTGGACCATACGCGTATGGTCATGACCGTATGCGTATTCTCATATGGTCCGACCGTACCCGTATGGTCGGACCATATGAGTATATGTACTGGTTTGGTTATTAACGGGCCGGACCATATGAGTATTTGGACCATATCGGTATTTTTTCAAATATTAATAAACTTTATCTAAAAAAAAACAATGATGTTTACATGAAAATGTATTATTTTCATAAGTCAAAAGCTATATACAAATCAATTTTTTTATGTTATATCTTCAAGACAGAAAAAATATAACAGGCATACATTAATGAAAGAACATTTGTTATATTTCGTTTTTCCATAAATATTTTTCCAAATGACATTGGTAGATCGTTCAGTAAAAGTACAATTTTTATTAATCAATATCACAACAGGAAGGCTGAAATTAAATACATGGCAACAGATTTTTTACTTGTTCGACCAAATATGTAATTTATTTCCAATATAACAATAATAGATCGATTGCCGTGAGACAAACATCAAATTCAGTTGATTTTAATTGAATTGTTTTCTTATTCTTTGGTTTTATCATTTTTTTTCGGTAGAGTTTTTGGTTCTGATTTTTTAATTATTTTTTGTTTTGGAGATGGATGCATGATTTACTTTTTTTGGTAAATTTTTTAATTTTGTTTTTCACTTAAAATTTCCTTGATATGGTGAAATTCGCAGAAATCTAAATGCATGCAAAGCATTTTTTCAATCGATATCCATTCGTGACATGAAAAACCTTTCAAATCTCGCCATTTCAAAAAAGGCAAATTGACTTTTATTTCTGCGTGTGTACTGGCATTTCCAGCTGATTATTTTGTATTAACCCTTGTGTTATTGTGTCAATTCTGGGCTGAGTATCTTTCATTACGATTCAACTAGTTTAAAACGAATGGAAGTGAAAATCATTCTTGGTCTAACTGAACACATTGATAATATACGAATCAACGTGTGATCTTACGTAAAAAAGTAAAATCAGGTCTAAAAAACACATACCCCTCCAAACGCAAACACACACACATTCATTATCAATTCGATTGAAAGAAAAACTTCCAAACATTTCACCAAAAGATCCCTTTTTAAAATTCTTTTTTAGATGAATTAAAAGTATATCTATATAGCCTGAATAATAAAACACATATAAAAAAGAAGATGTGGTATGATTGCCAATGAGACAACTGTCCACAAGAGACCAAAATGACACAGACATTAACAACTATAGGTCATCGTACGGCCTTCAACAATGAGCAAAGCCCATACCGCATAGTCAGCTATAAAAGGCCCCGATGAGACAATGTAAAACAATTCAAACGAGAAAACTAACGGCCTTATTTATATTAAAAAATTAACGAAAAACAAATATGTAACACATAAACAAACGACAACCACTGAATTACATGCCCCTGACTTTAGACAGGCACATACATAAATAATGTGGCGGGGTTAAACATGTTATCGGGATCCCAACCCTCTCCCTAACCTGGGACAGTGGTATAACAGTACAACATAAGAACGAACTATAAAAATCAGTTGAAAAAGGCTTAACTCATCAGATGGACAAAAAATACAAGTGGACGTGGCCGTCCCGACATAAAAAGACACAATGAACAGATCTGAGAGTACTCGCAGTTATCTGAGAGCTAGTTCAAAGCCACTCCCAACTAATAAAAAAATCATGCATCTAAGACTAAACTATCAATCCCTTCACATCAAACATCCAATGGATTTAGTGTAAAGACGTCATAAACAGCCAGAGAAAAACATGACCTTGTGCAATGCCATTGCATGTTCATTCAACACCGACATATTAAAAAGTTATGTATGTTACAGAAATATGATTTTTGCCGAGGAAAGTTAAAATATAACATGAAGTTTATCTCTATATCAGGTCTTTTTATTGATTTTTGAATGCTTAACATTTAGTGCCAAATATTCATTCATTTTCAAGACGAAGTCATACATCATTTTGTTTATTCTGATTCCCGTGAAGTAATAGCTATAGAGTTGTTGTGAAGATACCTCCATTCTTCCGATGTATGCAAAATGGCCCATTGATAATTTTAAATGGCTGAAACATAAATAAAAATCGAAAGAATCGTAATTACTATAGTCTTTTATGCTGGGAAAAACACACTTATACCAACTGCAGCTCATACAAAGTATGGTTTTACACACATCTTTTCTGAAAGGAGTAAAATTCAGAAATCCATTATTTTTTAAAACGAAAAAAAAGTCAAATATTGACACTTTGTCGAATATTCATTTGGTTATACATCACAATTCTAACCTATTTACAGAAATGACAATGACAAATCATGTTGTCATAGAAATATAGTATATGTAATATAAATTACCATCCTAATATAATTGAAAAGTCGTTTTAACCACTTTTCAAAGGAGTAGGTTCAGTAAGACCCCTTTTTGGCCCAAAAATATAGCAGTTTTACAAAATGTTTAAAATGTAAACTATAAGTTATTTTTTGAACAGTAGAATGCTTCTGCTACATAGATATAGGCTGTTTTTGACAATACAATGCACATATATCGGGTACTAGCACCATTAAGTCATGCTAAATTACTGAAATCTTCATAATTCTAGCATTTTCGTTAAATTTTAGACGGTTTCCGTGTAAAACGAAAGTGGCCGCATTCGTGTTCATCCTTAATATTGAAATGTAAGTTGTATTTGGTGATAATACATAACATATATAAAGGGTGAGGATGAACACGGATGCGGCCACTTCAATTTTTGACAAAAACCATCTGAAAAGTGACATTTTCGGCATATTTGGTAGATTTTTCATATTTGAGCTTGAATCGGGTCGTTTTTAATGACTAAATCAGTTAAAATCTTTCACATCAACTAATTGAATAAAAAAAAATAAACACTTAAGTCTTTAAAAAGTGGTCAAAATCTTTCGTTAGATGAACCTGAAATTTGAGGCCAAAATCGGTCCTTACCGGACCTACTCCTTTGTCCGTGTATTAGAGGAATCAATTTCGAAATGTGCTAGCAGTCAGTTTTCAGATTAGTCTATAGTTTTGTAAAACGCTTCGAGACAAATGCAATTTACAAATGCAATTGTTTCTTTTGAAATTGTTATACGATGATGACTGATGTACACATATTTTGACTATTTTGTTTATTGTGTCTGTTTACTTAACGCATCAATGTAAATATAACGGAATTTGATGAGACTGTCATCAAAGTGAGAGGGTTAGCGCTATAAAACCAGGTTTAATCCACCATTTTCTACATTTGAAAATGCCTGTACCAAGTCAGGAATATGACAGTTCTTGTCCATTCGTTTTTGATGTGTTTTGTTATTTGATTTTGCCATGTGATTATGGACTTTCCGAATTGATTTTCCTCTAAGTTCAGTATTTTTGTGATTTTACTTTTTACGACAGAATTGAATTTCTGAATTTTTCAATTGTACGAAATATTGGTAAATAAACTCATCAGGATTAAAATCAGGTAAAACATAATGTCAGCACGTATACAAAATATTACAATTATTTTACATGAAAATCTTTAAGATATAATTCTTTGTTCAAAATGTTTGTCTATTGTAAAATAAATATCAATCAACATAGTTTGAAGCGTACAATGGTTAAAACCCAATGAAAAATATTTACTTTAGAAAACATAAATATATACAACTACAGAAAATATAAAGTGTGAGTTTAAATCTACCAGTTTATAATTGAGCCTTAATTCGTACTTAAGTTTTTGTTCTGTGCTCCACTACATCTCCACAGCAAAAAAAGTATAGTTCAGAGATTACTCGAAGTTACTGGCAGCTAGTCTAAAGCCAATTACAACTAATAGAAATATCAGTTAACCTTTTAGAATAATAAAAAGTGAGGATGATAATAGGGAATACATCAACGAGACAACAACTAAACCAAAGAGCAGATAACAGCCGAAGGCCACCAATGGGTCTTAAACGCAGCGAGAAAATCCCACACCAGAAGGTGGGCATCATAGATTTCTATTATATTCTTCTGAAACTTTTAGAAAAAATAGAAACTAAGGTTCAAATTACTCAAGAGCCAGTTGATTTTATATGTGTTAATCCTTTCGGACTCATAGCTCTTCACATATTTATATCTGTAAATCATTAGCTTTCTAATTTCGGGAATGAACGTTCCTGGTAAAGATATTCTAAAATGTAAAATAACAAAAACACTGAACACATGGGAAATTCATCACGAAAAGACCCTTATCAAATGGCAAAATCAAAAGCTCAAGCAAATCAAACGAATGGAAAACGACTGTCATATTCCTTGCGTTGTGTATTGGTATAGGCATTTGTGTTATTAGGCAATGTTGGTTTAAACCTTGTTATAAACCTAGCTTAACTGGGGAACAACAATTAACAATTATTTAATTGCATATCCAAGTTCTTGTCTTCTTCCATAATGTTTTAGAACATTATTAATTGGCGGAATCATACCTTTTGAAATACAATTAAAACAGATTTTAAAAATATATATATATATTTATAACAATACGTAATCAATTGTATTAATATCATTCCAATGTTAAAGTATCGTTCATAATTTAAAAACAATTAATATTTACAACAAGAATAAGAAACAAAGTAATCGGTATAAGCATACATTTTACACATTTAAAATATAACTGTACCATTTTTTGTTCGTGATAGGTTTCAACATGTCCTTTCTTAAACTTGATGACTGTGAATGAATATTGTTTGAAAACACACTGTTCAATATTTGCGAGGCAGCATCAGCCCCATTTAGTATACTGTTACTTGCAATTGTACTTTCCGGTATAAATGAATTCAACAGTTTTTTATGATTAAACCAAACATTACCAGCCACGTCTTTACCAGACCTTGTCATTTTATTTTCAGTAACATGACCTGAAATACTAGGATTATTAAGTCCGCCTCTAGATTGAAAAGAATGTACATTATTTGTATTTTGATTCGTGTTACTGTTCCAGTTATAAGGTGACGTGGTACCACTCTCTTTTGGTAAAACGTTTCCTGTGAGTTTGACGGGACGATTAGAACTAAATTGCAAAGACACTTTTGGAATCAAGTGATGGACTGAAGATTGTTTAGTTATTCGTGTTCTTTGCGTAGGCAAATTATTTATCATACTGTTTGAATTTGATGGTTGATGTACACTTGGTAAACTGTGTTGCTGGTTTTGCGAAATCTGATTACGATTTGGTGAAATCTGATTTTGAAATGATAAATTCTGATCGGCATTTGGTGAAGATTGATGGTTATTTTTCGATAATTGTTGCTGATTTTGTGGTATTTGAGACTGAATGGGCGATGTTTGCTGCAGGTTTTGTGAAATTTGATTTACTTGCGGGAGCCGCTTAGACTCTGGAACCTGTGCGGCTGGCCACTTCGAATTCCAACTAGGAACTAAATTGTGATAACTGTTATGAAATTGTTTTGATACCGTTCGCTGTGTAGTCCGATGATTACCATGTTCATTTGGATATGACGGAGATGGCGTACTCCAATTATCCAGCATTCTCTGAAGATGGTTATAGGCGACAAACTCTGAGTTACTTGAAATATTTGGGTTTGTTAGAGACACAGAGTTGGAAGCCATTCCCGTCGTACCATTTTCTATAGGCTTGTGTACAGCACTTGTATGACTTCCTGGGTTGAGAAATTGTAGATCAATCATATTATTAGGTTGCATGTTAGGCGTTTCTGTTTTCATCTGACTTCCAATGCCGTTTTGAAACATACCAGATGATTGTGGACCAACGTTGAAAATCCGGTCATTTCGGAAGAACATTCCGTTCCGATTATTTTTTGCCGGAAAGTTAGGAGTTATATCATTATATTTATTGTCGGTTACCCATTTCTTTTGAATATTTCTTCCGCTTAAATGCGCCGCACCATGTGATGTCCTACCAGCTTGTGCCGAAAACATTTTATTTTTAAAATCGGTCAACTTTTGATCACTTAAAGACGAATGATCGTGTACTGGGAATAAAGTACCACCAACACTGTTTTGCACTGTATTTTGCTTCACGTTTGATAACATTGAACTATGAATACCATTCTGTTTGTTTTGGCTATTTACGGTGTTAATATTAGGGTGATGATCTGATCCTTTTATATGATCAAATTTATTTCTGAAATAATTATTCACATGGTCAAGCATGAGAGCGTTCCCTAATAAATGGCGATCGGATTGATTTTCTGGTAGACCAACATGCAGAGTGTTTCTCGATTTATCCTTCATATGTTGTATTATAGCTTGATTCAGATCAGGTAGTGGATTTTCAGCAAATACCTGATTTCTAAAATTTGATTGCATTCTGTTGCTTTCTAGCATATTTTGTGGAATGTTATGATTATTCCTATTTTCTACTCCAAAAGGCATCTCCAGTTTTCTAAGGCTCGGTGGCGTGGTTATTCTTGGCAAGTTCCAGGAAGATTGAGACTTATGGACAGATGAGAGATCCGAATGATTAGAAGATTGTGCTGACTTTGGAACATCTGTCTGACCTTGAGGAGAATTGTTTGTAGCTTCATTTAGAATCCCATTCATGTTATTTGTATTTGGTTGATGAATATTAAGTTCATTTTGCATGAATCCATTCATATTTTCTTGATTATGGTTCAATGGTTCATTAAACGCCCCTGGTAATAATTTGCCATGCTGCATCTTACTTTGCTTTGCTAATAGCATATCACTCATCTTTAATAAAGCTTGCAGATTTTTTGTAAGCATTTTCTTTTGCGAATTCATATTAGTATGTTTACTATTGTCAATTATATTACTTTGTAAGGTGTTCGTTTGATTGATTGATGCAGAGGAACTTTCTTTTACATCGCTTGTTTGAGTTCCAAGAGGCGGTTGTTTTAGATTACGATCAGCTGGAGCTTCTGATGTAGCAACATTGTTTTGATTTTTGACTTTTTCTGATATCTCGGAAACATTGATTCGGTGTAACGTTTCACCTGGGTTCAGAAATTCGACATCAATGAAGTTGTTAAATGCAGGTTTAAAATAACTTGGACGAATTTCTTTCAAAATTATGTTATTCGATCTAATATTAGGTAAAACATCTTGTGGTTTCAAATTTCTCTTCTCATTAGGCAACTTGGATAAGACAGCTTCTTCTTTAGAAATTAAATTTTGATTGGTAATAGAATTTACTGTTGGCTTTCCATCCGTACCCAATGTCGTTGGTTTGGAAGATTTGATTTGGTTCGTTTTGTGAATACCAGGTTCCGCACCAGTTAGGCTCTCAGTTACGATATGCCTTTCATTTGCCTTATTTTCAGTAGTTTCCGAATTTTTAACGATGTTTCCAGAAAGCGTTTGTTCCAATATATTTTTCTCCTTTTGTCTATCTAAGAGATTAATTTCATTTTGCTGTTTTATTAATTCGATATTTTTTGTCCTTGTAGCAGCAATGTGGCCGTTTATCTGCTGCAACATTCGTACAAGGTGTTTCCGTATTGCAAGTATTTTAGCTTCATCTAAATGTGTCATAAACCTAGAGCGGGGTGTCAATGGAGATTCCGTTAAAGGATTGGCTAGTGGAATCTTTCCGGTCAATTGGGTGGTAGGTGTAGAATTATCATCTTTCTTCCTATCATTCATTTTATTTTTCGATGATTCAATATTTTCGGTCATTTGGTTATTTAGTGACACGTCAATGTTCTTGTTGTTCGAAGAAGAACTAGGCTTATTCACACCATTCTTTGAATTTGATGGAATTTGAGCATATGTTGATTGATTTATGCCTGGTATCGATATAGATATCAATCCTGGATTCACTTTTGTCTTTATTGTCTGTTTTATGGTGTTTATCTGAGATGGCTTTTTGCGATTTGACGCAGTAGAAGATCTTGTTATGGGTTTGTCCTGACTTGCTTCTGTTTTTGTTCGCTTTTCCGTTTTTCTTTTCTTTTGAACAAGATTACCAATGTCGCTTCCTTTTGACATCATTCCTTGTTTAATCTTTTTAATCAAAGATCGGTTAGAATTTGTGGATTTTGAGTCAGATTTAGTTTTCTTTGCCTTTCGGTTTCTTTTTGCTGACTTCATATTATTTTTTGGGATATTATTTTTTGCTTTTATTTCTGAATTTGATGAATTGGTTGTAGGCTTTGATAATGAAATACTTTTAGTTGTGTTAATTATTTCTGTTGCTTGTTCTGAAGCATTTCCATGATGTACAACTTCAACTACTTCATAAACAAAAACTTCTTCTTTTCCGCTAGGTGACACTATTTTGTTGTACCGTGGTTTTGTCGATTTCTTGTCATTTCCTAAAGAAAAAAGAAAGTTCTTTATACTATTGAAGTTTCCTTTAGTGAATTTGGTCTTTTTATTCTTTTTATAAGATTTTTGCTTTCGTTTCTTAGCTACACCTTTTTTGTTATTAGTTGTCTTATTTTGTTGAGCCCGTAGTTCTGTCAAATGTAATTGCGTAGTACTGGAAGCTTCTGATTTTGTTAGCATTTTCTTCAAAAGTTCTTTTTTAATATTCTCCATTCGTGTTAAAAACTCTTGCTTATCCAATAAATTATTTGTAAAACTAGCATTTTTATAATTGTTCAAAGCACTTTTAATTGTTTTTGTTACCCATTCGTTCAAAGAGCTAATGTTTTTCTTGTTTTCTTCTATAGTTGACGTATTTTCTTCATTTATAGTGTTCTGCTCTGCTCTCATATACTCGTAATTTGTGTTATTGGAAATATGATTTTTTGAAACCATAGACTTTTCTAAATTGTTAACCTTACTATTGTTTGCTCCTGCTTGTTGTATGATTCCTAATTCTCTTTCAACGTTGATGCCAGTAGTATTTTTATTAGACAGTTTGCCATTAGCTTTTATGTTTATATTTTCGTTAAAGGTGGTTTCTGTATTAAAGCTACCCCTCAATACGTTTTGGTTGCGTCCCTCTTGAAAAGTTCTGCTTGGATTTGTATTACTATTATAACTTTCATGCATTTGGTTTTGTAATTGTTTTCCAAAACTTTCTATCTGTTTTCTGCTATATGCTTCTAATTTTGTATTTTGCTTCGAACTTCTTCCATTCAAATTATCATTTCGAATTCCAGTCATATCAACTGACTTTCCAATCAATGGTGTGTCATCAATGAGTTGTTTTCCACCTGCTGTTTTGAAGACTTTCCAATTATTAGGTCTGGTAATGTGTGGTATCGTATTAACCAGTCCATTTTTATGTCCATCTGACGTCATGCGGTTATAGTCCTTTTTGTTCTCATTTCCATTATAAATGGTCCTAATAACATCGTCATTCTTCGTCTTCATTCGGGTGTTTTCGTCGCGAAATTGTAAATTCATATTACCCCTTGGGGAGAATTGTTCATTATTCGCATTTTTGAATTCGTTCCATCTCTCGTCCACTGTAGGTTTGGCATTGTTTTGTAAAATAGAAGGGTCCTTCATTTTGATAACCTGTTGTGTTCCCGTTCCATAATTTTGTATTTCACTTTTCATTTGGTTGACATGTCTCAAATTAGTAATATTATCTATGGTCTCTTTGATAATTTTGTCTATCACATTGTTTAACATGTCTTCCATTATATTTTTGTTCTTGTTGTCTGCAGCTCCTATCGTTAAATAGTTTGAATACTCAGATTGAGTGTTGTGACTGTTTGCTGCACTTTTATAACTTGGTGTTTCGTTTGGCGAAACATTTGTAATTTTGATTGTTTTGTCCAATTTGTTGTGCATATCAAATGTTTCATCAGAGTCCGTAGAAAGTAACTGTCTTCCCAGTACTCTTGATTCGCCAAGTTGAACATTTCCAAAGAAAACCAGTAGAATGCAGATCACCAGTGAGGCAAAGGATTTTGTTATTTGTCCTGGAATAAAATGGTATATGCATTAAATACATTATGTTTTAATGGATAATTTGAGTTTGTAAATATAAATTAAGGAATGATATTTGAAATTTGGAACATTTATCTAATAAAAGAATAGCTTAATACTTGTAAAGAAAGAAAAGTCTTACTAATTATAAGCATCATACGTTTACGTAAAGTTTGTATGAGATTGTAATTTAACATATCGTGTTGCCTTTAACATACTCTTGAAGAAACAATGAAATATTCACGAAAACTCTCGTATTCAATAGTTCAAAACCCTTTTGCTGGTGCAATTTTTCTCTAATCGTCGTGTGAGATAAAAAAACAAAATTTGAAAAATTAAAAAAAAAAAAAAAAAAGGCCTGTACCAAGTCAGGAATATAACAGTTGTTATCAATCCGTTTGATGTGTTTTTGCTGTTGATTTTTTCCATTTGCTTATTGAATTCCCGTTTAATATTTTCTCGGAGTTCGGTATTTTTGTTATAATAACGGCGGTGAGCTCAAAAGCCTGGACAGTGGGCAAAGATGTCTGGATGGTCAGACAAGAACAAACAAACACAAGGTAGTGAGGTAAGAAGAACACCATGATGTTAGTCAAAGTTTCCACTTCTGTGCATCATCCTAAGCCACCCCAGTAAAAATACAAAGAAGAAGCTTCTCAAGAATTTCGTAGTATAAGTATTTTCGTGCAGAGCGAAATTTGTCAATTAAGTTAAGTTCGATGGAATGAATATATGTCAGGCATTGGTGTTCGATTTATAAGAGTCGAAGAAAACAGTTGACAATTTACCATAAGTTCGAGGTAAGATTATTTGTAATAAAAAATATACAAGGATCGGTTAATTTCGCTGTAGTATGCCAGTGTTATCTATAAAAGTAGATAAATTCAAGAATGAATGAAAAACAAGAAAAAGATCAAAGTACAGCATGTATAAAGTACTACTTATTCAATTTAGTCGGTCTATTGTACTTTAGTGGTCTACTGTATTGTTGTTTTGTTAGTCAGTATTAGACAAGAATATATGTCATAGGTTGATAAAATGATGAATTGATGATAAATCAAAACATGTTTTCATTTTTTGTAAAAATCAATGTATTTATCATATACTTTTTTTTATTTTTGTATCCAATAATTTGGTAAGGGGCTTATTTTTGGTTTAAATTAATTAGTTCATTATGATAAATAAAGAATGAAATTGTTTTAGGATGAATATATTAACCTACAATTGGACAAAATTAAACGCAGAAACTAGTCATTGGTTTAAATATACATCTTTTTATTAATAAATCAAATGTCATGCCCTTTTCAGTCATAATAGCAATAAATAATAAACCGCTGAATTTTCAACTAAAACACACAGAGATAAATATATTTATCAATCAAATTTCTAAATCAGATATGTTTATGTCAGAATATTAGTCAACATTTAAAAAATGACTCTTTTAATTGGATTTCCATATGACCCGCCCGATTGAGAATAGTTCAAGTAACTAGGTCCATCATACTTTGAAACTTTGCTTTTTTATCTTGACCAAACACCTGTTAATGAAAAGGGGAAATGATAAGTGTAGAACACTAACAACGACATTACTATATATACAGCATTTAGGTCTATTATTTCTACGAATAATGTGTAGACCTGTATCTTTTTACGGCAAGTAATAGACAGATTTTAAACTATTGTATACGTTTTCAGTAAATAAGTTCGGAAATTGTGAGTGCTAGTGCGCTTGGTTGTGGCATTGTTTGTATTTTGAACATTAAGTGCAGATGACCAACCGTTGGTGGTGTATATGTATAACGAAATCAGAGGTCTATATTTTACTGATGATTAGACTTGGTAGTTGAGTTATGCATATATATAGAAGAAGACGATTACCCTGGCGAAGCACCCGATCTAGCTTTTTTATTTTCATGTGATAACCTTTGTTTTTATTTTGTACCTTGATAAGTACCTATCCATCGATTTATGATAAGAATTTGAAAAAAATACTGTTGTTACGAATTCAATAATAATATACACGTAATGATCGCAGGTTGAATGTCCCAAACCTCTTTTATCATTTTGGGTTTTATGCCTTCAGAGGTTTAAATGTTTTGCTTCTCAAACTTCCTGATTTAGGCGAACCTTGTGAATGTTAGAGGTTATTCCTTAAACGATTATTAATATCAAAGGTTGTTGTATTTACTTTTATTTGTTTATAGAAGTGGGTACTTGCTTACCCTGTTGTAAAACGAATCTAGTATTAAAATCATGGATGTGATATGAATAAACCAGAGCAGGTCATGTGCGTATGCTTCTACTCGGAAAGGAGTATTTCGATTTTCATCAAGGTTCTCATATCAATATCGATAACCACAATAACATGGGAAAGGGGAATATAAGGAATGATACATCATAAAAATTATACACTTTTTTGGCCCTAAATTATTTTGAATACCTGTTTTAAAAATTCTATAAATCTCACTGTCTTTGTTAAAATATCAATTAATGTCATTTGTCAACCTATTAAAACATGTCTGCTTATCAGTTATAACGAGAACACATATAATTGTTGTCTAATTATTCAGCCGAAATTTTCATCGCACTGATTGATCGTTTGTATTTATTTCTATCTATTATTGAAACATTGTAAGACATAGACGTAGATTAGATGCACAAATTGCGCATTTCGTAAATTTAATTATACCCTTCATTTCCGAGCATTTTTAGACACCAGTCTTTTATAGTAGAGGATAAATTCTTTTCTTGTTTAACATATGCAAGATATGTTGTAATTTCCTATCGTAAATTTCATATTTGGACACTTTGATTTTTAAGATGAATGAGAAGTTGAAAGATTGATATATCCGGATAATTAATTAATTTTGACTCTTTTAGAATTGTCAAATTTCAAGTTGAATACGTCATTTGCATACCTACAATGATAATTCATCACGTCTTAGCTTAAATAGTTAAAATGTATCAACACGTAGCCAATCCAATCTCAATATAAATTATAAATATGAATATGTGTGTCAATAAGGCAACTTCCCATCCAAGTCACAAAAGTTAACAATTACAGTATAAGTCAAAGTACGACCCTCAAGACAATCAGCCAGCTATAAAGAGTCCCAAAATGACTATACTGTAAAACAATTCAAACCGGAATGATATAACCAACGGTTTAATCTATGTAAAAAAAGAGAAACGAGGAACATCTATAAACCCAACCAACAAACGAGAACCACTGAACAACAGGCTTCTCACTTCGGACAGGTGCATAAAATGCATCAGCTTAAAACTTTTAACAGGCGCCAACCTTCACCCTAACCTAAGACAGTGGTATAACATTACAACATAAAAAGGACACACTTTACATTCTTTTTTTGCAATACCGACTATTTTTAACTGCAAAAATACGGAGATGTGGTATTATAACCAACTAGACAACTGTTCACCAGAGAACAATGCCAGCAAAAGGCGATGATATGAAGAACTATAAGTCACCATACGACCTTAAAAATCCATATTGGTTTTAGCCTTTTTGTTATTATATAAGTGTTTGGCATCTATAATTATTATTCGTGCGCGGAACAAACATATCTAAGAAATAAACATGTCGTGCATTTACGTAATAAGTGTTCCGTACAAAATTAAAAAATACAGTTGACTTGACATCTGCTTTATTCTTTCAATTTTTACCGAGGCTGACTAAATGTCTCGAGATTTTTGTGGTAAATCTGGTGACGCCAAAGTCACGTGTTCGGAATAATATTTTCAACTGACATATATTACTTCGATGAGTATGTCACTGGTAGAATAAGGAAACGAAATCATGGTAATTGGCACAACTATAATAAATCTTTCAACTCATGTTACATAATTTGGAATTATTCATGTCGCATACTATCTATAACCTGTGCACCTTGATCCATCAATCTGTATAGGCATATATGCATTTTTCTCATTGAGGAATTGACAAAACAAAACCAATGTCTTAATTATGTAACAAATAGGGTGTGGATAATATATGGTTATTTCATGTATAACATGCATATTGGTGAGTATTGTCCCACGAAGGTTTATATTATATTGCAATAGCTTGCAACCACAAAATATATTATACGCGGAATGGTGTTTTTTCGTGTAAACCCGATTTATAGTTAAGGTTGAAAACCTATTTAAAACAAACGCAGTCACTGATGACGTCTTTGATTTGAGGCATTTGTGCGATATCAAAGAATAGTGTACGCTTACTTTCGTTATGATCTGTTATGTTCTGCGGAAAATATGATTGCCAATAACTTAAAACTATAATTACTGCAGGTCACTGTACAGCCTTTCGCAATAAGCAAAAACTATATCGTATTGTAAGCTATTTAAGTCACTGTAATTACAACAATAGAAAACTAACAGTCTGAGTAAAGCTTGCATATACAATCAAACTACAAAAAATTAAATTGTCAGGCGTCAACCAACAACTTTTTTGGCTACAGGCTCTGTTCAGGCCAGAAAAAAAACCCAATGTGACATGGTTGAATATATCTTTTGGCGTTCCAACCCCCAACCCCCCAAATCTGGAATATTAGTGTTAAATAACCACATAAGACGCAATTGTGAAACTCAGTTAAAAGCATTACTTGACTGATCAATAATAAGCACAGACTCGACCAACTTGAAGACAAAACACCCAAAGTAATGATTTAAAAGCACAAGCAATTGCAGAAAGCCAAATAAACTAGAAAATAAGAAGATTGTAATGAACAAACATTCACAACGGTCATGGGTTACTGATACATACATTGTGTGTGTGTGTTTGGGGGGGGGGGGGATGAAAAAAAAATGTCATGTCCCCAAGTTATGATGATAACACGACCATGTAAAATAACATTACAAATAAAAGAAAAATATTGCTTCAATCGTAACATGAGAATAACATGCACTTTAACTCCAACTTTTCAGTACGATTATATTGATAATTCCTCGGAGTTAATTAAACATGATTGTGAGAGCTTAATCCTCTCCCTTAACCTGGCACAGTGATGTAACAGCAGAATCAGTTTGAAAGGGATGGCACGAAGCACAAAAACAGCAGAAAAATAAACTGTTGACACAGAAATATGTCTTGTCGACAGAAATAGAATCCCAGCCAGAATCCCGATATTTGAAGTTGTTGTCGTTGGTTCATGTCTATCATATTTGTTTTCCTAAATTGTTACAGACTAGGCTGTTAGTTTTTATTCAAATAATTGTTTTTCACGTTAGGGCCTTTTGTAGTCATCTGACTATACGTTATGGGTTTTCTCAAAGTTGAAGCTACTTTATAGAAAATATCATTGAGCTTTCACAAGAAGTTCCTGTCAAACAAATATAAGCCGAAAACTTAACATTGAAAGTTGCTTATAAAAGTAAAGCATACACCGTTATAATTATAGACAGCATGTAGGACCATAATTGGTCACAACTTTACAGCAATTGTTATGTTTGAATTTTACTAAAACAACAACAGCGTTACAACTGATAATGAAATTTTTTGAAAGATCCTAATGCAATGTTTTACTAAACTAAAAACCTAGGATCAATCCAGTGCGTTTCCATGGATCAAATCTAAATTTGAATATATTCGATAAAAAAAACAAGTGAAGGAATGAGGTTGTGAATGGGGTGTTCTTCTTTCTTCAGTATTCTGAAAGTTGGTGTATTTTTTTTTATTCTTTATATTTTTAGACCATTAATTTGTTTTGGCTCATTGTTATCTATTCATTACAAGTTAATACTCCATTAGTCCCTATTCTTTAATTTTTTTAGCATGGTTTAAGTTTTGGAAAATCTTAGACTCTCTCCTTTTAAATACCGCCTACTGTAGCCATGAGAATGTCACTAAGCTTACAGCTTAAAAAATAATGTTGATGTTTACATGTACAGCTATTGATTGCACGGAATTTTAAGGGTCCTCTTTTTCTTTCTGTACATAACAGTCCCTGACTCGGATTCTCATGTTCAGTTAAAAAAACATGTTTTTAGATATAGTAAAAACTACATGTATATTTTAAATTGCACTTCATTCAGATCTGTTTACTAAATGCATTTACTTCATTCCCAATTACATTTTCAAAGCAGGTTTACAATTTTAGACATATAACATATAATAAATCTAAGCTTACCCATTTCCACACAATGTACTGACAATTCTACGATGTTTTCATCTGCTGTACTAATGGAAAAGTCACACCGATCCCCTTCGATGACAAGATCATCAGTCAAATGTCACTTCAATCAACTATAGAAAACATTTAAATATTTTACCAATTAAATTTTCAAATCAAGTCAATAATTGAGTATTTTGTCGTAAATATATCAAATTGATGAAATTTACGTTTAGTTTAGCAGAGGTGAATAGTAAGTAAGAGAATAAACTTTTGACATACTTTAAACTAGGAGTTAACTTGATTTTTTGATTTGTGGAACACATTTTATTCAATAGGAATATACTTGAGGTATTTTGGAATCCTAACAAAATTAATATATGAGCTAGTTAGTAAATCATGTGTATATACTTACATGTATATATAAGAATCTTTGACTGACTTTTGAATATATCCATAAGTCCACATAAAACGTATGTTTTCTACTAACGCACATTTGATAATTGTATACGTTGAACAGGTAATAGTTGAAAAGTAGATTTTTATATAAAAAAAAATGTTTACGTCTGACATTGATCACTCAATAGATGAGTGGAGACATCACTGATCAAACGTTATAAACATTGACTCTGGCGAAATTTACATTTTTCATTTCTAGATTTTTTTATTTTTAACAAAGGCTTGTAGTCCCGCAGACGATATTCTATTCAAATTTGTATATTTATACAATTTACGGACCATTTGTATGTAAAAAAAAAACACATGAAAAATTACTGGACTTACAGTGTGATTGTCAGGGTAGAATGTAATCCAATGTATACTACAGTGTGATTGTCAGGGTAGAATGTAATCCAATGTATACTACAGTGTGATTGTCAGGGTAGAATGTAATCCAATGTATACTACAGTGTGATGATCAGGGTAGAATGTAATCCAATGTATATTACAGTGTGATTGTCAGGGTAGAATGTAATCCAATGTATACAACAGTGTGATTGCCAGGGTAGAATGTAATCCAATGTATATTACAGTGTGATGATCAGGGTAGAATGTAATCCAATGTATACAACAGTGTGATTGCCAGGGTAGAATGTAATCCAATGTATACTACAGTGTGATTGTCAGGGTAGAATGTAATCCAATGTATACTACAGTGTGATTGCCAGGGTAGAATGTAATCCAATGTATACTGCAGTGTGATTGTCAGGGTAGAATGTAATCCAATGTATACTACAGTGTGATTGTCAGGGTAGAATGTAATCCAATGTATACTACAGTGTGGTTGTCAGGGTAGAATGTAATCCAATGTATACTACAGTGTGATTGTCAGGGTAGAAAGTAATCCAATGTATACTACAGTGTGATTGTCAGGGTAGAATGTAATCCAATGTATACTACAGTGTGATTGTCAGGGTAGAATGTAATCCAATGTATATTACAGCGTGATTGTCAGGGTAGAATGTAATCCAATGTATACTACAGTGTGATTGTCAGGGTAGAATGTAATCCAATGTATACTACAGTGTGATTGTCAGGGTAGAATGTAATCCAATGTATACTACAGTGTGGTTGTCAGGGTAGAATGTAATCCAATGTATATTACAGCGTGATTGTCAGGGTAGAATGTAATCCAATGTATACTACAGTGTGATTGTCAGGGTAAAATGTAATCCAATGTATACTACAGTGTGATTGTCAGGGTAGAATGTAATCCAATGTATACTACAGTGTGATTGTCAGGGTAGAATGTAATCCAATGTATACTACAGTGTGATTGTCAGGGTAGAATGTAATCCAATGTATACTACAGTGTGATGATCAGGGTAGAATGTAATCCAATGTATATTACAGTGTGATTGTCAGGGTAGAATGTAATCCAATGTATACAACAGTGTGATTGCCAGGGTAGAATGTAATCCAATGTATATTACAGTGTGATGATCAGGGTAGAATGTAATCCAATGTATACAACAGTGTGATTGCCAGGGTAGAATGTAATCCAATGTATACTACAGTGTGATTGTCAGGGTAGAATGTAATCCAATGTATACTACAGTGTGATTGTCAGGGTAGAATGTTATCCAATGTATACTACAGTGTGATTGTCAGGGTAGAATGTAATCCAATGTATACTACAGTGTGATTGTCAGGGTAGAATGTAATCCAATGTATACTACAGTGTGATTGTCAGGGTAGAATGTAATCCAATGTATACTACAGTGTGATTGTCAGGGTAGAATGTAATCCAATGTATACTACAGTGTGATTGTCAGGGTAGAATGTAATCCAGTGTATACTTCAGTGTGATTGTCAGGGTAGAATGTAATCCAATGTATACTACAGTGTGATTGTCAGGGTAGAATGTAATCCAATGTATACTACAGTGTGATTGTCAGGGTAGAATGTAATCCAATGTATACTACAGTGTGATTGTCAGGGTAGAATGTAATCCAATGTATACTTCAGTGTGATTGTCAGGGTAGAATGTAATCCAATGTATACTACAGTGTGATTGTCAGGGTAGAATGTAATCCAATGTATACTACAGTGTGATTGTCAGGGTAGAATGTAATCCAGTGTATACTTCAGTGTGATTGTCAGGGTAGAATGTAATCCAATGTATACTTCAGTGTGATTGTCAGGGTAGAATGTAATCCAATGTATACTACAGTGTGATTGTCAGGGTAGAATGTAATCCAATGTATACTACAGTGTGATTGTCAGGGTAGAATGTAATCCAATGTATACTACAGTGTGATTGTCAGGGTAGAATGTAATCCAATGTATACTACAGTGTGATTGTCAGGGTAGAATGTAATCCAATGTATACTACAGTGTGATTGTCAGGGTAGAATGTAATCCAATGTATACTACAGTGTGATGATCAGGGTAGAATGTAATCCAATGTATACTACAGTGTGATTGTCAGGGTAGAATGTAATCCAATGTATACTATCTACAGTGTGATTGTCAGGGTAGAATGTAATCCAATGTATACTGCAGTGTGATTGTCAGGGTCGAATGTAATCCAATGTATACTACAGTGTGATTGTCAGGGTAAAATAAGAATGTAATCCAATGTATATTGCAGTGTGGTTGTCAGGGTAGAATGTAATCCAATGTATACTACAGTGCGATTGTCAGGGTAGAATGTAATCCAATGTACTCTACAGTGTGATTGTCAGGGTAGAATGTAATCCAATGTATACTACAGTGTGATTATCAGGGTAGAATGTAATCCAATCATACAGTGTGATTGTCAGGGTAGAATGTAATCCAATGTATACTACAGTGTGATTGTCAGGGTAGAATGTAATCCAATGTATACTACAGTGTGATTGTCAGGGTAGAATGTAATCCAATGTATACTTCAGTGTGATTGTCAGGGTAGAATGTAATCCAATGTATACAACAGTGTGATTGCCAGGGTAGAATGTAATCCAATGTATACTACAGTGTGATTGTCAGGGTAGAATGTAATCCAATGTATACTACAGTGTGATTGTCAGGGTAGAATGTAATCCAATGTATACTACAGTGTGATTGTCAGGGTAGAATGTAATCCAATGTATACTACAGTGTGATTGTCAGGGTAGAATGTAATCCAATGTATACTACAGTGTGATTGTCAGGGTAGAATGTAATCCAATGTATACTACAGTGTGATTGTCAGGTAGAATGTAATCCAATGTATACTACAGTGTGATTGTCAGGGTAGAATGTAATCCAATGTATACTACAGTGTGATTGCCAGGGTAGAATGTAATCCAATGTATACTACAGTGTGATGTCAGGGTAGAATGTAATCCAATGTATACTACAGTGTGATTGTCAGGGTAGAATGTAATCCAATGTATATTACAGTGTGATTGCCAGGGTAGAATGTAATCCAATGTATACTACAGTGTGATTGCCAGGGTAGAATGTAATCCAATGTATACTACAGTGTGATTGCCAGGGTAGAATGTAATCCAATGTATACTACAGTGTGATTGTCAGGGTAGAATGTAATCCAATGTATACTACAGTGTGATGATCAGGGTAGAATGTAATCCAATGTATACTACAGTGTGATGATCAGGGTAGAATGTAATCCAATGTATACTACAGTGTGATTGTCAGGGTAGAATGTAATCCAATGTATACTATCTTCAGTGTGATTGTCAGGGTAGAATGTAATCCAATGTATACTATCTTCAGTGTGATTGTCAGGGTAGAATGTAATCCAATGTATACTGCAGTGTGATTGTCAGGGTCGAATGTAATCCAATGTATACTACAGTGTGATTGTCAGGGTAAAATAAGAATGTAATCCAATGTATATTGCAGTGTGGTTGTCAGGGTAGAATGTAATCCAATGTATACTACAGTGTGATTGTCAGGGTAGAATGTAATCCAATGTATACTACAGTGTGATTGTCAGGGTAGAATGTAATCCAATGTATACTACAGTGTGATTGTCAGGGTAGAATGTAATCCAATGTATACTACAGTGTGATTGTCAGGGTAGAATGTAATCCAATGTATACTACAGTGTGATTGTCAGGGTAGAATGTAATCCAATGTATACTACAGTGTGATTGTCAGGTAGAATGTAATCCAATGTATACTACAGTGTGATTGTCAGGGTAGAATGTAATCCAATGTATACTACAGTGTGATTGTCAGGGTAGAATGTAATCCAATGTATACTACAGTGTGATTGTCAGGGTAGAATGTAATCCAATGTATACTACAGTGTGATTGTCAGGGTAGAATGTAATCCAATGTATACTACAGTGTGATGATCAGGGTAGAATGTAATCCAATGTATACTACAGTGTGATTGTCAGGGTAGAATGTAATCCAATGTATACTACAGTGTGATTGTCAGGGTAGAATGTAATCCAATGTATACTACAGTGTGATTGTCAGGGTAGAATGTAATCCAATGTATACTACAGTGTGATTGTCAGGGTAGAATGTAATCCAATGTATACTACAGTGTGATTGTCAGGGTAGAATGTAATCCAATGTATACTACAGTGTGATTGTCAGGGTAGAATGTAATCCAATGTATATTGCAGTGTGGTTGTCAGGGTAGAATGTAATCCAATGTATACTACAGTGTGATTGTCAGGGTAGAATGTAATCCAATGTATACTACAGTGTGATTGTCAGGGTAGAATGTAATCCAATGTATACTACAGTGTGATTGTCAGGGTAGAATGTAATCCAATGTATACTACAGTGTGATTGTCAGGGTAGAAAGTAATCCAATGTATACTACAGTGTGATGATCAGGGTAGAATGTAATCCAATGTATACTACAGTGTGATTGTCAGGGTAGAATGTAATCCAATGTATATTGCAGTGTGGTTGTCAGGGTAGAATGTAATCCAATGTATACTACAGTGTGATTGTCAGGGTAGAATGTAATCCAATGTATACTACAGTGTGATTGTCAGGGTAGAATGTAATCCAATGTATACTACAGTGTGATTGTCAGGGTAGAATGTAATCCAATGTATACTACAGTGTGATTGTCAGGGTAGAATGTAATCCAATGTATACTACAGTGTGATTGTCAGGGTAGAATGTAATCCAATGTATATTGCAGTGTGGTTGTCAGGGTAGAATGTAATCCAATGTATACTACAGTGTGATTGTCAGGGTAGAATGTAATCCAATGTATACTACAGTGTGATTGTCAGGGTAGAATGTAATCCAATGTATACTACAGTGTGATTGCCAGGGTAGAATGTAATCCAATGTATACTACAGTGTGATTGTCAGGGTAGAATGTAATCCAATGTATTCTATCTTCGATAAAGGTTGTTTTACATGCAATTAATTAATAACACCAACAATGTATAGAATCCGTTTAATTCCTTTTATAGGACTATTAGCACCTGTAAAAATGAAGAAATAAAATACTAAACTCCAAGGAAAATTAAAAACGGAAATACCCTTATGAAATGGCAAAATCGAAATCTCAAATACAGCAAACGAATGGGAAAAAAACTGTCATATTCCTGACTTGGTACAGACATTTCCTCATGTAGAAAGTGTTTGAATTGACCTGGTTTTATAGCATATTGACAAAAATGTGTGAACAAATTGTGTTGTAATCTTAATCACCATAAAAGAAACAAATATGCAAACAAAGAAAAACAAAATGACATACAGACAAAGCTCATAAGCATGGACAAGAATTCAAAAGTTGCACAATAACACTATAACATGAGGTATAAGTACCGAGCCACGACAAAAGGATATTACTAAACAAGGAATATTTATCAACAAAGCCGTTCGGTGAACTTTTTTTTAAAAAAAAGGACGAGACATTCTTCGACATAACCCGGTTCATCAACTTTATGCTAAGACACTGATGACGTTTTATAAAGCCTGAATAACAGCTGCACTGAAGCGCTTGGATACCGAATTAGTTGGGAGAGGTGGTTTTCAACTCGTACATGCGGGCATTGATGCAGACACCTGGGTGCAGGGACGTCATGAAATGGAAGTGACGTGTGTCGAGTTTATGAGCTTCGGTCCTTGCTTGGAAGTTTGATGGCAGTCTAGTTAATGACATCACGGTTTTAACTACCCAAATACTTGAAACAACCCCTCACGTGCAACGCCTATGTACCACATTGCGATCGATATCAACCAATACTTTATACAAAAGTAACACATCATTCAAATTCACCATCTTCTTATTTCTCTAATGGTTCAGTATATTGGTGCTTCACAAATTTCAATGTCTAACAAGGTCAAACTTCGAAGTATTTTTTTACTTGAATAATTGGCTGTGTGTTGGTTGCTTAACGTCCAGTGGGTAATATTTCATGCATGTTCAGAAAGGAAACATATAAATCCATTAGGATAGTCTACAAGGCATATCGACAGGACGAAGAATAGAATTGACTGCTTCTGAGGGTAGCATTCAGACAAGAGCATTGACCTTTACGGACCACTTTATCACTTGTGCGATGGTTGATCGACGTGCTGAGATCTTCTCCAAATCATTTTTTCTGGTGAACAGTTGTTTCACACTAATTTGTATTGTTTTATTGAGAAAAGTGCAGAGATGATTAGCGCACTCGAATCACAAGTTCGTTGTTTAGATGTCAAAATATGACAAGATGGAAATGCACGTAGTTTAAAAAAAAAATTAGATTTGTTTCAAGTTGATCCCAAATGGACAATCGCATGAAGGTTTTTATATATCTAAACATGCTAAAGGTTATTCATATTTGACCTTTTTCTATTAAATAGGGTTAATCATTATACCATGATAGATGCAGATTTAAAACAGTAGAAGTAATTTGTTATTCAAATGAGCTTAATGAAGATTCGATGACTTCCTTGTGTAACTATTTTAAAATATTAAAAGTCATTAACCTAAAGATCTCTTATATATTGGAACCGCCTCTGACGTCTTATGGTAGCTTGTTTGCCTCGATTGCAGGAAGTCGTGGATTCAAACCCAAATACATTGATATTTGCTGCTTCTCTGCTTAGGAGAAAGGCATTAAGGAATAAGTACAAAGCCTGACTGATCGATTCGGAATCAAAATAATGTGGCCGGGTAAGGTGACGGTAAACTGCTACCATATGCACTTTCAATGATCTACAGTCAATTTGTCGATACCTGTATCTTGTCATTTCACAAGGTCATGTTTTTTCTCTGAACGTTTTTACACTAAAGCCATTGAAAGCTGGATGTGTACTGATTAATAATTTAGCTTTGAACTTCTAGAGTAATGGACAGTCTGAGAGAATTCTCAGATCTGTACTTCGTGTATTTTTGTTGTTGGGATGTAAAAGTTCCCCGTCCATTCTGATTTTTATATCTATAATACTAAAATAGCGAGGTTCAATTTGTCAGCCGTCGGGCCCTTTTGTTTTCCAAATAATTAATATTACCAATAATTGATAAGTTCCAGGTCGACGGGTTCAAACAGGAAGATTTTGAAAGCAGAGAAAACTACATCTTATAATCGGCATGACTTTGTCAGATAATACGCATAGTTATATACAGTCACGGACCCGCGATATCACGGGTGTGCAACTGTTCTAGTGTATTTATATTTTGGTGAGTTAAGCCTTTTTAAACTGGTTTTTATAGTTCGTTCTCACGCTATATTGTACTGTTACACTACTGTCACAGGTTAGGTGAGGTTGGGATCCCGCTAACAGGGCCGATAACAAGTTTAACGCAACCACATTTTGTATACATGTATGTGTCTGTTCCAAGCATTGGCAGATCCAGATCTTTTTATAAGGGGGTCGGGAGCACTGGCAGCATGCTATAAAAGGGGGTCCGCAACAGTCATTCATCAGTGATTCCCTATATAATCAACATTTTTTTTCCTCACTAAAAGGGGATCCCCTGGATCCGCCCATGCGAAGTCAGGAGTCTGTAATTGAGTGGTTGTCGTTTGGTGCTTTTTTGCTACATATCTGTTTTTCGTTCATTTTTGTTTTGTTTATTAATTAGGCCGTTAGTTTTCTCGTCTCAATTATTTTATATTTGCCATTTAGGGGTTATTAATTGTCATTGATATGGTTATATTTATAAATTTACTGTTTACAAACTTTTGATTTTTTTGAAATACTAAGGCTTTTCTACCTCAGGCATAGATTACCTTAGCTGTATTTGGTAAAGCTTTTAGGAATTTTGGTTCTCAATGCTCTTCAACTTCGTACTTTATTTTGCCTTTTTAACTGTTTTGGATTCGAGCGTCATTGATGAGTTTTTTGTAGACGAAACGTGCGTCTGGCGTATATACTAAATTTAGTCCTGGTATCCATGATGAGTTTATTTATAGCGGACTATGCGGTATGAGCTCTGCTCATGGTTGAAGGACGTACATAGAGCAATAGTTTATAATTTCTGTGTCATTTTGTGTCTTGTGAAGAGTTGTCTCATTGGCAATCATACCACATCTTTTTTCTATACCACGTTAACAAACCGACTCAGCGTGTCGATTTGGTACAGAGCAGGGTTAGTATTCATATATCATTAACATATTCTCGTCCTGAATATGCACATTACTTTGCCACTGGACTTTTAAAAGCAACCATCCATCATCAATATCTTCTACCAAATAACTTTAAAATAAATTGTATTTTCCCCAATCTTCCACAGAGCGTGCCTTACAGTTATCGACCTTCTAATTACGTTTTTATTTTAAAAATTCTTACTAGTACATATCCCATTAAGTTTTTAATAGTAATTTTGAGAAATATACTCTTGAAGTGGGAACTAATCAAATGCCGTTAGTCACAAAGGGAAAACTGAAACTCTTTTTTTTTAAAATAAAGTCTTGATTCAAGCTACCAACTAATGTACATGTAAGTTCCCAGGATTATGTTAGAGTATGAACTTAGTATTGATCTGCTGAGATCGGAATTTGGACTAGCTTTCAGCAATTGCAACTACTCTGTGTCCTGATTTTCATATTTTTGTGATTTGTTTTTCTATTTGATTTAATCTGTTACAGTTTATTCTTATGATGTGGTAAATGGCGAATGGAGACTGAAGATCACAGAACATGTGTAAACCCACCACAATCTGTATGCGCCTTTCCCAAACAAGGGGACTTTAATCAAGTGGTTTATATCTGCCATAATGGAGATTTTTTTAATTGTTGTTGTATTGTTTTGAACTTATCATCCAGGGTCTTTAATAGCTGTCTATATCATGTATAAAGTATGTGTTCTTTTCGTTGTTGAAGAACCTCATGTGACCTGCAGTTGTGCACATTGTTATCTTGTGCATATTGTTGTCACTTGATGGAAAGTTGTCTGAATGGTAATCATACCACATCTCCAAATTGTATATGAAGTTGGAATCAATATGTCTGTGGATGCAGCAAAAACTGCAATTCAGTTGAAGGATTTTGACCAATTTTGATATATATCATGTATATATTTATCATAAAATGTAAAAATATAACATCCTTAACCTTTTCCCTAAACTCTGTGGGATATATATTTTTAAACTTCCAAATTTAAATAAATTTATGTCGGAAAGAGACATCTTACTAATTCAGTACAAAATAAAATTTTAAAAACCCAGGTTATATTTGTAGTTTAGGCTTCAACATCAATACACAGCTCTGAATTACATTTTTATTTGATAAAAAATATGTAAAAATGTTTATAATTAATGTAAGAATAATCTATAAACTCTTCAATTTTAATTACAATACAGAATGACATATTGGATAATAAAATACTGCAAACAGCTGTTGTATATAATTACTACCATATATATATACATGTATAACATGCTATCTTGACATTTGGAAATCAAAATGGGTTTATTTTGTAAAATATTATTCTATATCAATTACTTATCATTTAAGTAGCAGTCCAGCTAAGAATCATGCAAAGGGTGATACATCCATAGTGAAAGGATATTCATCTGCTATAGTTTAATTGATTCAACTTGAGGCAGAATTAATATAAATGGCAGTTTGCACAAAAAAATCAAGATGTTGCTATGGAAACGACTGTTCCTAGCAACAAGGTGTTTAACGGCCTTAAAAACCCTAAATTTGTATATTTTTTCTAACTGAAAAAAGTGCAATACCGATGAACTGTATAAAAAGTATATACAAGATCTTTCAATCTATAATGTTCAACTTTTATATAAAACATTTAGAAAGATGAATGCAAGTAGGGAAACTTGGTTACCATGACAACCAAATTATCAAATATTTTCAAATTGGAAAATTGTCAAAAATTTGAAATGTTCATCAAACTCTATATATTATCTCCCTAGACCCTGGTGATAGAATTGATTTGTTTGATCATACTATTTCAATTGACTCTTGTTTAAAAAATATCAAAAATAAAAATATGTAGCCTAGTACAGAATTTTTATAAAAATGTTGAAGGTTGTAAAATTTCACAAAAAAAACCATGCATATATATAAGCCAAGTTTCGCATATTACACTCCATTGACATTACATTTGGTTTTTTTTCTAAATAATCAATATGCAATTTTCTATGGTGATCAGTCATGTCAGTGGTGGGCAAAATCTGAGTGTCTTTATCATGTTTATAGAAATGTACCAAATAATCAGTGGTGTGGGAAACCTGAATATCTCACTAACAAATGACTGTTGGTGATTCTTTAATGTGCTTACAGTATTAAGTGCATGAATAGGTCATTTTTCAAACAGTTACCATTGGTCATCCTTTCATATTGGAATATGATCAAATATTTAGGTACAGTTTAAAGACCAGAATATACCCCACAATTCATTCAGACCGGAATACCCCAACAGTCTTGAATGTAAAATGTCCTCTTTAATCTTTATAATTCCATACAGGTCATTAAACTTCAGACAATATGTATTTTACAAGACTTATAATCTTCCATTCAAAATATGTGTTAAAGTCATAAATCATCAACAGAAATTTGACAACAGACATTAACATAATTATATAAATATTGATTTGATGTAAAGTGAATACATGAATATCATGTAATAATTGAACATGAAACTACAATTTACTCAGTATTATCCTGGATGTATGCTTGGTGGGGTCCCAT
The DNA here is from genome assembly GCF_963676685.1 of Mytilus edulis. Classification (NCBI taxonomy): domain Eukaryota; kingdom Metazoa; phylum Mollusca; class Bivalvia; order Mytilida; family Mytilidae; genus Mytilus; species Mytilus edulis. The sequence continues at coordinate 86,133,904 of NC_092347.1, read as the reverse complement.
GCATTAAGACCTCCATCATAGTCAATTTTTAATTCCTATTACCCATGTACATGTACGCTCAATGCTTTAAAAAAAATATAAATAGATACACTCCATCCTTTAAAATTTCAAATTCCCTATTATTCTTTATTTTATTTTCCTAATGGTGTAACACCACTAATTTGGGGCCAGTCAGAAAGCACATACCAGAAAGTAGTATTTATTTAACACAACATATTTCCTATGCATGGGCAATGATGGATGTTACTTTCAAAATGTAGGCATTTTGGTAAATTTAGTATCAAATGGTAGCTGAATGACTGCCGATCATTAAAGAACACTTTTTGACCGACAATTGTGAATAATAAATAAATCACATAAACTTTAAAAAAGAAGGTACATCAATCCTGTTTGTCAGACCTGAAATATCTGATATGGTACATCAGAATTTCTGGGAACCAGTTCTCTCTTATATGCAATCATAATACAAGGGTATGTTGATTTTTTTCAGTACAACTCACCATATGGTGTTGCTTTGACAATGTTTAACACTTCATTTAAACTTAAGACAAAAGAGCTGTGCTTGCTTGACATTGAGAAATTTAACATAGAAAGCAATTGGGCCATGAATTAGTGGTGTGTACTTCCTATTAATCTTTATAAGCTCCCTTCCTCCTAAATTTGAAATTTCTTGTACTCTTTACATCTAAATTATGTATACATTGTACATGTTGTGAGAGTAAAATTTGAAATTCACTATTACTCTACATGTATATTTATAAATCTTTAAAATTTATGTTTCTATGACACCTTCCCTTCAGTAAATCCAAATCCAACACAAGATCCAAGGACAAAAATACCAGGACTTTCTTCACATCACATATAACTTATAAGTGTAAGATATAAGTTAACAGTAGCTATTTATTAACCTCCAGTATTGAAATCCCTATTAATGAACTGTCTATACAGCATTTAACTAGCTATCAATGAACTGTCCAGCATTAAACTAGCTATCAATGAATTAACTGTCCAGCATTAAACTAGCTATAAATGAACTGTCCAGCATTTAAACAGTTATAAAGCTTTAAACTAGGTATTTCTGAACTGATCAGCATTTAAACAGTTATAAAGCTTTAAACTAGGTATTTCTGAACTGATCAGCATTTAAACAGTTATAAAGCTTTAAACTAGGTATTTCTGAACTGATCAGCATTTAAACAGTTATAAAGCTTTAAACTAGGTATTTCTGAACTGATCAGCATTTTAAACAGTTATAAAGCTTTAAACTAGGTATTTCTGAACTGATCAGCATTTAAACAGTTATAAAGCTTTAAACTAGGTATTTCTGAACTGATCAGCATTTAAACAGTTATAAAGCTTTAAACTAGGTATTTCTGAACTGATCAGCATTTAAACAGTTATAAAGCTTTAAACTAGGTATTTCTGAACTGATCAGCATTTAAACAGTTATAAAGCTTTAAACTAGGTATTTCTGAACTGTCCAGCATTTAAACAGTTATAAAGCTTTAAACTAGGTATTTCTGAACTGATCAGCATTTTAAACAGTTATAAAGCTTTAAACTAGGTATTTCTGAACTGTCCAGCATTTAAACAGTTATAAAGCTTTAAACTAGGTATTTCTGAACTGATCAGCATTTAAACAGTTATAAAGCTTTAAACTAGGTATTTCTGAACTAATTAGTATTTTAAACAGTTATAAAGCTTTAAACTAGGTATTTCTTAACTGTCCAGCATTAAACTAGCTATAAATGAACTGTCCAGCATTTAAACAGTTATAAAGCTTTAAACTAGGTATTTCTGAACTGATCAGCATTTAAACAGTTATAAAGCTTTAAACTAGGTATTTCTGAACTGATCAGTATTTTAAACATCGTCAACCTGTCAATTAATATTTTAAATGACAGGAAAAGCATTCTCACTAGAATCAACTTTTTCTGCAACAAACACTACAGAATCTGTCGCCATCATACTATCTGACAGGGGAACTGATTCAACCAAATCAACATCAATATCGCCATCTTTTTCGTAATCTACAGAAGGATCTGTAAATGGAAATACTTCCCCAGATTTTAGCTTATCTTGACAACTTTTCATTAACTGTTCATAAATATCATTCTTTATATAACCTTTTTGATTTACTGAGGAATTGGTGTTCATTTCCATGCATCTTGCTGCATATGATCTTTGGTATTTATGTGTTTTGTTGGTGTTAGCATCGTTAGAATCTTCTGCCTTGTCGAATGAAGTATTGCCAATGTTTTCATCTGGGATATTATCACCATTACTTTTGGAGACAGAGATTGTATCTTCACTACTGGTCTCCAATCCCTCCACAGTTACACTCTTACAACCATCAATGTGTACTGTATGTACTGGTATACTGTTAACAGTTTTGTCTTCCCCATCACTGTCAGAAATCTCATTTTCAGTTTCCATGACAACCTCCACCAATTTTTCCTTCTGTTTAATCATTCCACTATCTCCATTTTCAGAGCATGCTTCACTTTTGAATTCCCAATCAATTATGTCAAATTTTTGTGGACTTTTTCTTTTTCTTTTGTTATTTTTCTTCTGCTTCTTGTTATTTTTTCCAGTTTCTATTAAAGTATCCATATCTATTATTAGATCACCACTAATTTCTTCAGTTGGTGTTAGATGGTAGCCTAATCTTTGTTTACACTGCTTCCTTTCATGGCATAAGACATTAGCCAGTTGACTGAACCCCTTTTCACAAAATTTACATTTGAATGGTTTTTCCCCAGTATGTGTAACCATGTGTTGTTTTAGATGTGAATTCAAGCGGAAAGACTTCTGACAAATTTTGCATTCAAATTCCCTTTCTCCAGTATGTATTTTCATGTGTTTTTCTAGATCACTTTTAAATCTGAAAGACTTACCACACTCTGGACATAAAGGCTTATTTGCTTCAAAATCTGACTTGTGTGTTACAGTATGACGCTTAAGGTTCCTCATTGCTGAAAATATTTTACCGCAGGTCTCACAGGGATATTTAGAGTTTTCATGTAAGGATTTAACATGCTCTACTAAAGCTCCACGAAGCTTAAATTTCATACCACAAAATTCACATTTATGTGGCCTTGCTCCAGAATGTGTCAAATTGTGTCTCAGTAAATCACTATTAAAATAAAATTTCTTTTGACAAATTTCACATTCAAAGTTTTTCAAACTTTCTGCATTTTGACAAATCTTCAGGTGAAACTTGAATGCAGATTTGGTGCTTATTTTCTTGTTACAATCTTTGCATGTATGTAAGTTCTCACCAGTGTGTGTTGACATATGTTCTGATAACTCTGTGTTAGAATCAAATAACCTATCACATTCTGTGCAATGTTTGGTGTAAAACTTCACGGGCTCAACACCATGAACAAATTTTAAATGTTCAGTTAGAAGTCGGAAATTGGAAAATACCTTTTGACATTTGTTGCACTCTTTTGAACTATGAATCCTTTTAATATGCATGTCCAAATCATAACTCCTTTTAAAGTAAGTAGCACAATGCTCACAAAGGAAAAGTTTGTTACATCCATTTTTCTTTGTTGTTTTCTTTCTTTCTGGTTTTTTATTACTGTTTTGGGTTTCCAGAACCACTTTGTCATCAGCTGACATCACACTCTTAACTTGTGCTTCCCCGTCAGTGTTAACTTTAGATTTTGGACTTCTTGGCTTTTTAACAGCTAGTTTACATTTTTTAGATTTCACCTTTACTTCCATACTATTTTTAATAGCGGTCTTTCTAGTCTTCATTGCCAGTTTTTGTTTGGCAGCAACAATTTTAATCTTCCATGTTTTTGTCTTGTTGCTACTAACTGATGCTTTGGTGCTTGGCATGATCTTCCTATATCTATGATCTCTAAAGTACAATTTCTGCAATAAAAAAAAAACATGAATACAATGAAAACATGTACATGTTTATCTATTAAACAGTTCTGTAAAGCGCTATCCAGAAACTCATGAATTTTACTCTTTAATTTATCATATGAACTAGGTCATTTCCCTTATTAGTCAGAAGATCTGCATCTCTACTTTAACAATAATGCTTCTTAATAAGGGAAATAACTCAATGTCATAATATGTGAATGGGGACGAAGTCCAATAAATTATTTTTTTAAATTCCAGCATATCTTAACTTCAGAATCTGTTGAAAAAGTAACGTTTATACAGAAACTTTTCTGATGTTGATGCTGTGGCTAGAGATTTTAGTTGTGACATCATTTTCATAATAAACAAAGAAACGCTATCATCAGGCATTTCAGGTAATGTTGTTTCTTTCAACATTTAATAAATTATTAAAATAAAATTCTTATCATTTATATCTTTTTAAGGAGGAAGTTACAATGTCAGCTTGTTATTGTTATCAGATACTAAAATCTGAAGCTGATTAACCAAGTAGATTTCCCAACACAAAACATTTTTTGCTATAAAACGTATGTTGATTAAGCTACAGGCTCATTAAAAATATAAGGAATCTATTCTAATTGTTTAACTGGCTATTTTTTTCGTTGTAAATAAATCAAAAAGAACAAATCTGTGGGAAACAATATGATGCTCCTTCATGACTTGTTTGTCTTATTTTGTTCTAAAAATAAAGGTAGAGACCCTGTGAAACATGTAAGTCTAGACATAGCTCTACAAGTCAAAAGCAACATTAGACTTACAGTTGTTTGTGTCTGAGCTCTGACTGAACAATCGGGTTTCGGGTCCATTTGCTCCCTTTACAGGTTTGCACCCTAACTGGCTTACACGTTCCTCCCCCTGGGTTCAGATTAGTGATCAAATGTTAATAACTTGATAATTGTTATTTTGTATGTTACAAAACTAAATTTATATCATTGGTATGTGTTTGAAAATCATGATTATTGTTATTACTAGTGTTTGGTCCTGTTGGTACATGTATTTTTACCCTAAATATTTAATTGTTTTTTATAATTTGAAAGAGTGCATGACTTGAATGAATGTGTGAGCAGAGGCCCTTGCCCCCCCCCCCCTTTTGAGAAAAAAATTTGGTTGCTTATATAGGGAATCACTGAAGCGTGATGAGACTGGGCCCCCTCTTGGGCAGCCAGTGGGCCCCCACTTATGAAAATTTCTGGATCCGCCACTGGTGAGCTTAAAGTTTATTTGTTAATTTAATGATTTCTATTGCTTGAATTTTGGTGATAATTTTCAGTATTAATTTCGTCTTCACAAAACACGAGAGGAAACTGGTGTACGATTTAACAATTTCATTTAAGATGGGCCAATAGCCAAAACGTCTTGAAAACTCGTTTAATACTACAATAATGTAAAGTATGTTCCCTATTGGAATTTTTTAAAACAAAAAATTCATTTTATTTTAAAGTTATAAAAATAAACTGAACAGAATATTCAACACATAGACTTAACCTTTAAAAAGGATGTGAACATGTAGTTAGTGACCAGGCCCAGGGTGCAAACGTTTCTTACTGTGTGTGAGGTTCTAGCTGTGACTTTATAACATACAGGTGGGCATAGCATATGTACAGAAAATTGTGCAACCAGAAGTCCATTACAAGATGAAGTGTGCAAGCTGTGCTATATAGTAAAGAGGATAACAATGTCTCCTTTATCCGTGGAAAGCGCTGAATACATTGCTAGCATTTTTCGTTGTGCAAAGGCAAATGAGAACTATAAAATCATATAAAATTGGCCATGTCGGAGTAAAAATGTATCATTTATTTGATTCAATGATATAGTTGTCTTTGTCAAAATATAGTCATAATTGTTTCCTTTTCTATAGAACAGTCAGTGTTAACAAATTATGTCTCAGTTATTTATGGCATCAAGGAAGCTATATAGGGGGATGTATCACAGGGGTGCGCATCATAGATGTTTTGAGGCAGAAATATATACCAGTCCAATGGCATATATTTCTGCCACAATACTTCTTCTTCTTTATATACAGAAAAACATCAACTGGTTGATGAGTACTTTTCGGCGCATGCCTGGTTTAACAATATTGTAAATGATTAAAAATATATTTTTGATTTCGTAATAATTTTTCATGTTTTAAATTTACAAATGTATATGTAAGTAATATTTTTCAATTGTATATGTAAGTAATATTTTTCAATTTTAATTTTTAATTTTTGGTAAACTGTGAATTCATTTATTTTCGTGGGTGTCAATTTTGTGGATTGCTGAAAACTTGCATATTCGAGGATATTTGATTTCGTGGTTTTGCCAATCTTTGTATACAAAGCCTATTGAAAATATGCTATTCATTGAACATTTGAATTCGTGGTTCACCTGTACCCACGAAAATTTGTATCCAACGAAAAATAATGAATCCACAGTAAGATAAAAACAAGATACATATTAAACATGTAGGTGTTTGTAAGTGTCAAGGAGCATCTCTCTAGTGAGTTTCTTCTTGAAGCACTCAGTAGTGGTGCTGCAGGCTATTGGTTCAGGTAATTTGTTTCAGTCTTTTATAGTTTGGCAGAAAAATGAAAATTTGTAACTGTCTTTGCTGCATCGAATTTGTCGGTATGTTTGTTCGTGGCTAGACCTGGTGTTTGATTGACTTTTAATTAGTATGTCAGTAGTTTTTTAGGTTGTTTGTAAAATCTCGTATTTTCAGGCTCTTGTATTTCGATGTCAAAAATCATGTTTTTGATATAATTCCAATAGGCATTTCTCATCTCTTTCTGTAATTGTGTTTAAATTTGCTTGATTTTTTTATTATGTTTGCTATCGTTTTTTCTTTTTATAGAATTTGTTTTTTTTATTTATCAGTTTTTTTCAATTTTGAATCTATCCATGGTAGGTGGGTTTTTATTACCTATTAGCTTAGTTGGAATATGCTTTTGGATACTTTCTGTTGTTTTTGTTTTAAAGAAATTCCACATATTGTCTATTATAATCAAGTTTTAATTTGTGTTTTTCCATATGTGTGTAGGTTTCTTTTAAGTCTTTTCCAATTTTTTCCCAGTCTGCTTCTTGTAAATGAATACTTTGTGTGGCGACTGTTTGGCTTTTGAGAGGGAAAGATTAATTTCACTGAAGATTATGTCATGGTCACCTAGTGGTGGTTATGTTTCTACTCTGTTTACTAGGGATGGATTTGACATGCACAGTAAATCATTTCTTGTTGGTTTGTCAACTACATGTACCTGTGTGAGATTGTGATCTTGTAATATGTCTAATAGGTGTTGATGAAGAGAAGGATCTGGTTTGCTAGGTATTACTGATAAATTTGACCAGTCAATATTGCCTAAATTGAAATCACCACTGAGCATGATATTTGCACTGGATATGTTGCATATCCTATTTAGTGAGGTACTTAGATGTTCCAGTGATTCCCCTTTGTCTGATGGTGGTCTATAATATCCTCCAAGATAGGTGGTTTTATTTCCTGTTGGAGTTATTTTTGTCCATATTAATTTGCAATCTGTGTCTAATTCAGACACATGCGATGTAATATTAAAGTGTGTTTGTGATTGCGAGTAGCACACCTCCATAGACATCTTTCCTGTTTTTAGAGAAAATATATCTATAATACGGTCCTTAAACAGGCCTTTGAGATCTCGAAGCATAATGAAATTTTACAAGCAAACTATGACAGCATACTTTTATGTAACAATCAGTGTTCATTTCAAAGGGATATAAAACCTTTTCTTGATGGGAAATCTAAAATTGTCTTTTGATCTCAACACAGGTAATTGGTAGATCTTGTAAGATCTGTCAACCTCAATAAACATGATAAATTGATACACCCCTGTGGAAGTATAAGTTTTACCTTCTATCAAAATACATAAGTTTTGTAAAAAGTAATTAAATATGTGTTGCTTCACATGACTTCCAAACAATTTTCGAATTTCAAAAGTCACTTGTATTTTTAGCTTGAGTAAGAGACATATCCGTCATTTTCGACCTTCCCATGGATAGAAACAAGTCCCTGTGGATACCCTGCATTTTCTCATGCTTTTTCATGAGCTGTATGTCCTGTATCATAACCTTTAAATTGTTAATTTGTGTATTTTACCGTTTTTCTCTTAACATTTAAACTAAGTGCTGTCTGTATTACATCTTTGAGGAAGATAAATAGACAAAACTCGATAGGCTTTGTTTTGCGTGCAAGATCAAAGTTACCGCAAGATTGTGTCCCTTTAGAACCAAAAAAAAAAGGACTAAAAACAATTAACCAGTGTATACAAAAACGCACGACAACGTTCCTCATACAACAAACTTTTGACTCCGGAATAACCACCAATGGCGTAGCTTGCATCATTTAAGAGATGCATCTAAACAGTTTATTTTACTCATACTGTAATTTTTGTCCTCAATTGTAACAACACTTATCAGGTACATATCTTTCAAATAAATGGTGACATTTCTACCGAAATGAAAATCATAAGTACAATCTTCTTGTTTTAAGTCACCAAAAAAATGATTCCACAACATACTTGTTCTATTTAACGGATTGACATTTCAAAACACATCAAGTATCCAAATGGGTACTAATTGTGCACCCTAATTACAGACTTGTTTTTATACATATTTAACAGAGACAAAAGAAGAACATCTTGCCAAGGTCTGAGCTCCATGTTCAGTAATATATGGTCACTTTATAACCAACATTTCAGCAACAGCATGCATCCTATCATATCTTAAAGAAATGATATACCAAAGCTTGAAGATTTGCATCAGATCTAAAGGTAGATAATTTTTTCTTAAATTAAAAGAACTCAAACCTCCGATAAACACATGTGGATAAACATGTGAGCTTCAAGTTTCTAAATCCTCTGTCCTACTTATAAGGCATTTTTATTTCTGTTTGTTACACACTTGTATGCTCAAATTAGCAGAGGAGTACTCTGAACATGAAAGCCGCTTCAGAAGGATAATGAGAAAAGACGCTTATAATCTACACTTAACAAGTGTAAGTCACCAATATGAATTAGTAGACAATAAAACATATATATCTAAACTCACAGTACTGCAGTGTAAAGCAAACATCAATCAATCTTAACTCATTAACTCACGACATTATAAATGGTCTTAAATCATTATCTACAAGAACCGTCAATTTATCAGTATAACCTTTTGTGACATTGAGCATAAATTTGCCTGGCAAGTGATGCAAACAGAGCAGAAGACAATACCCAATCAAAACATCCAGTCTCTCAATCATATTCGAGTTATTCTTGCTTTGAGCATTCAAAATGGAGTCTTGAACATAGATAAACTTATGTTGACTGTTAATTAGCAATGCAAATTAAATGTGATATTGAAGCTATAATATGATCACAGAATACACTTTCCCTGTTAAGGTCAAGTAACAGTAAATGGACTATGTCACAGATTTCAGTAAAATTTTGCAAACAACTCTGGATGGATGAACATCTATTGAAAATCGAAAAAATAATGCATTTATCTCATGAAATATAACTGATTTAATTCTTACAAAAAAGGTGAACAATTGTACAAAAAGCATATAAAATCTGTGAAAAATCTTCAAAACTCATTTCTTTGTCAAGTCTCTAATTCTACTCCATAGATTTTTCTTAAAATACTATTTTTATTGATTCAAAAATTTCCATTTAAACAATACCAAATAAAGATAGGGTCACCAACTTTGTTTTTACAATTGCATCATTCTAAGTGATGGTTTGGGTGAAAAAATCCAATAAAATGTTGAAATAATCGTAACATTATTGCGTTTCAGGCCGTAAAACGCTGATTTTTGACTTTTGACAAAAATTTTGTATAGTTAAAACAAAAATTTATGTATCTACAACATATAGATTTTTAAGAAAAATGTATGGAGTAGAATTAGAGATCAGACAATTTTAAGACATATTTAAGAAGTTTTTCGCAGATTTTAAGTGCTTTCTATACAAATATTCACCCATACTGACAGAAATAAATCTGTGATATTTGAGATAATACAAGAGATAAATGCATTATTCTTTCGATTTTTAGCTGTAGTTCAATGAGCTAAGGTTGCATGCAAAATTTCAGCAAAATCTGTGGCATGGCCCATTTACTGTTACTTGACCTTAAAGCAACTTATCTAATTCATGCAATTCTTTCATATTTTAATCTTGGTTTGTGGATTAAAAATGAATTAACAAGGTTTGAACATCTATAAACAAATATTGCCTCTCATCATGTAAGGTCAAACCTGTAACATAAACAAGCTGACATTATAACAGAAATGACCATGAAATTGAAGTTTGTCTGCACTTATAAACAAGAGGTTGACAGAGAGGCAGCTAACCAGATAATCCTGCAGAGGTCAGACCCTGATCAGATGAGCAAGTATGGACATAACATTTAAGTTAAAACAGCTCTGAATTTGAATTGTGATTGAATATTTGATACAGCATGGGTTTGTGACACAATAAAAATGTTGTCAAATAACTGATTTTTTTTTAAATTGATCATTTACCTATTATGACACAGAATTACATGATATAGCAATTATAGTTAAAATAGTTGATCTTTTTAGTGATACATTGGAATTCTATACATTAACACATCTATTTTCTGAATTTTATTTATTTCATCAATTGTTATTTTTCATATGCATTTCCACTTGCTATAGCTCTGCTGCATTCAAACTTTCATAAAAATCCAAGATATTGGCCATTAACTTCATGTTTATATGAAGGGCTTAAATAACCCCTCAGTTCCATGCAAGTTATTATGAAAACAATTAAATTCCATTGGCAAGAGTTTAATATGAATAAAACAACACAAAGTATAATATTGCACATTATTTATCTTTTATTGGATGAACTCAAAGAGAACATTAATTTCCAAAATAAAACATTTTCTGTTCATGATAAATACATAAAATACCAAATATGTGAACAAATTAATTCACAGAAACCTTGTGTCTTCAAAACGAATTTAATCTTTCTACCCATTTTGTTTTTTCAATAAAATTCTTCTCCTGTCAGAGGTGACAGTGAAGGACACATTTACAAATCAAATTATTACATTTTCTAAAATAAAGGTATCGTTTACACCAGAGAAAAGGGTCAAATGCACCCTTAATAGTATGAAAACAACATTTGTAAACAAAGGAAAAGGAGAAAGGAGAAAGTATAATATGAATCAATGGTCTCTGAAACTTCAATCATTCAAATTATTATGAAACAAAAGTAGATTTGAGTTCAATGAATTGTATTTAAAATTTCTAAAAAATTGCAGAGTCAAAAGTTATATTGAAGAACTATAATGATATAGCAAGATTCAAGTTTAAAACATTTGCCTTTCATTGATAATACAGCAATGAAAATACAGGAAATTCAGTAAAATGAAGAACTTGCAAAATATAGTGACAATTTGAAACGCACATGCTAAGAAATATTAAGCACATGTGTTGCTAAAAAACATTAACACAGGAAGTGTATTTTATGTTTTATATTTACTTTTTGACACTAGAGCTCTATACTTAAAAAGCCTTGTTATCTCCTCTCATCATAATAATCCAATAAAAAAACATGCATACATTAAAAGCATACATAGATATCACAACCCATAGCAATTGTAACATGGCAGTCCCAATGGTGGTAATTATCCTGTAACAGTCAAGAGATATTTCTTCCTTACCCATTTCTGAATCTCGTTTATATTTTACATTTTCAGAAAATGTGAATGTTTATTGATTAATACAATTTCTCAAATGATAAAAAATGTAGATTGAAGTCTTACCTTAAAACAAGCCAAATCAATTCACAAATCAAAACTTTTTATAAACACATTTTATGTAGATATAATAAGACTTTCATATAATTTGCAATAAAGAAAAAAACACATAATAAATGTAGAAATGACTTTATTATAAAATAATTATTTATCAATGGTGGATAAAAGTAATGGGTTCACATTTAGTTTACTGGTAATTATACTTATAAATCTACAGAATTGTAAGACAATAAGAATTAAATCCTTGATAACTTGTCCAATGGGAAGGGGTAAAGAATGGGTTGTGAATATAAAAACAATTTATCTGCAATGACCTGCTGTTTGCAATTTTAAATCTATTGAAATGAGCCATCTGCTAATATACACACTTTAATGACTCTCAAAACAGGAAAATTAATTCAATGGAAAATCAGAAATAAGTTTGATTTAATTTGAAAATATACCAAAAAGACGCTGTTGTCTCATCAACAGTTAAAACAAATTCATACAGTGATATTGTTAAATATAAAAGGATACAAAACTACATAACCAATGAACCAATAAGGTCCACATTTTTAGACTCTGTTCAAACGCAGATAACACTCCCACTTTATTTTATTCAATAGTTTGTTGTTGTCCTGAATTTAACACAATAAAGGTAAACATGGTAAATACTTTTAATTTGTAGTCTAAATGACTATATTGTATAGTAACTATTAAAAGTTATTTCAACAAAGGTTTGTATCTATTCTTTATAAAACATGTGTCAATAATGGAATAGCTCAAATTTTTGCAACATTAAAACATTCATTAAAATTCTATACACAATTTATTAAGAAAACAATTCAAGTCACTTTTCTTGAAAAAAACCCACTTTGTTGCAATAAAACAAAAATAAAAAAGCTAAAAGTTAGAGCTAAGATAGATTGGAGTGACAGACTAAATGTACAGTGACTATATACAGAGCAAGAGATTCTAGTTGAAACAAGAATAAAACAGACTTTCTATAAAACAGATAAAATATCACCAAGCATTGCAATCAATGTTATCTCATATACATTCTCTGTTTATTCTATCTTTATCGCTATTTTGTGCATTTTTCTTTTGATCTGTTTTTGTGATAATTTTCATATCATGCTTCTCGCTTGAGATGGAAAAATTATCGCTAGAAACTGAGGAGACCACGTGGCGTTGCTAACGAAATTGACTTGAAATTGACAACGTCGTCATAGGTAAAATAGCGATAAACAGATTATCATTGGTCATCTCAACTCGATTGCTTTTCTCACTTTCGCTGTACCAGCTCAAGCGAGAAAAGCAATCTCGTTGAGATGATCAACAATAATCTATAAATATCTACATTAAATAGAGAAACTTACATTTATACATATACAATCTTGCATATCATTATCAAGTATAAAAGAGTACACAAAAATATGTAAAAAAAAGGAAAACTATTTTCCTCTCTCAACAGATAATCCTAACTGCAATAATAAATATAAAATAGGGCATCTATTTCAAACCCAAAATGTACAGACAATTTAATAAATATGTATTATTCCTCAATTGGTGAAAGTACAGAATGAACTGCCAAAATACGTAAATAAAAAAAATCATTATTTTGTAATGGAATTTATAAAGCAAAAATATCAAAATAATGGCAAGATTTCATTCATGTTCCTTTGAAATTGGATCAAAATGTAGGGACTGGGTATGTGCCAATGAGACAGCAACACAATCAACTTCTTAAGCTGCATTTACTTTTACCTGTATTTTTCATAGTGTATTCTATTTTGTTTTTTTCATTTGCAAAATTTAAAAAATATGACATGTATATATTTTATGATAACAAAGACTTACATTTTAGTTCAATTTATGAATAAAAAAATTTATGCATCACAATATAAAAATTTCTGGAATCAAATCAGTCTGACTGTGACAATACATATAAATGCCCTTTGTGATGTACACTGTATATATGTGCTAGTGTATATGTGTTAGTGTATATACAGATAAGATAGTATAGATACATTATGTACATAAGTGTATACACAATTCTCTGTACAAATTGTCTTGGCATTATAACTTCCCAGGACTTTTAGGTATGATACTACTTCTACAGTTAGCCTTGGAGTTATGATGTACAGCTTTCTGAAAAATAAAAATAAATAAAACCTCCTTCAATCCAAATATCAAATATAAGTAATGAAAAAGAAAGAACCCGAAATTTGGTAGACTAAGATCATAATTGGTCGCATTTATCATTTAAATTGCAGGTAACAGGGTGTATTTGTGTTAATATCACTGTTTAAACTTGACTTGTTTGATTGATTGATTATTCATCTATTGGTGGAGAAAGCTGGAGTTCCCAGAAAACACCACCAACCTTGGATAGGAAAACTGACAATCCAATTCAATTACCATTGGAGTTGAGTGCACCCAAACGGGCGGGGTTCGAACTCACAACCTGTTTTGACTGGCTAGTGATTAATGTAGTAGAATCACTGAGGCCCCCTTTAAACAGTTGATACATAATGAACTATTTTGTATTTTTTTTATTTAAAAAGTTTGTAGTTAAATAATCTGGTACTGTGTTGTTACTAGGTTTTCTAGAGTTGGTAATGATCTATCAGATTGATATATTTTTTAAAGCCAACCTTTTCCTGATTAAAGTGTCATGTAGCTGTATGTAACAGTGGAAACAAAAAGGATAAAGATATATATCTTATTAACCCTTTCACCGATTGCTGCCCAGACAGACGCTACTCTGAGACGATGGCTTCCCTGGCTACTTTTACTCAAGTGGAAGATCTTCATAATAAATGTCAATAAAAACTTGTTTGTAGTTATTTGTGTATTTATTTCATTCACTAACACCATGTTCACAGTTTTGTTTATGTTTTGATATTTTTTTCTTCATAAAATATTCAAATTTTCAAATTTTCGGCATTATGTAGGTGAAATTTTCAAAATTCTGCTCTTTGACCCCAAATCGTAATTTTTTAACCCAAAACGGCAAAATTTTGAAAAATTTTATGAGGCTGTACAAATTCCTCACACTGAACGATGTCCATTTCAAGTGTTTTGTACATAAAACAATATTTTATGTCAAAAAAGTATACTAGTTTGGCTTCAATTCTTCCATATTCTTTCCGAAAAAATGTTCCCTCATTTCAAATTCTCGTAAATTCCGTAAATTTCCTCAGATTTTGACACGGTTTTCAACAAACGGAAGCGCTATGTTTACACTTTCATCCGGGTATTCACCAAAGAAAGATAACTCATGTTTGCACTGTTTTGAGCGGGAAATATAAAAGATGTATTCTGATCCCGGTAAAACGGGACTCAACGTCAGCTGTCTGAAGCGTGAATCCCGGTAAACCAGGACTCATCGGCGAAAGGGTTAAGGTGGAGCTTATATAAGATTACAAAATTGCATAGTTGTTCTTTAAAAGTAGGAAGAATGCTGTTAGATCTGAATCCTAACTAACCTCAAATTCATGATATGATTCCATCGTTGATGCATTACATACTCCAACACTTTGCACACAGCTTCCCAAGGTTGTTTGACTAAATGTATCATTTTGATTGGTTGAAGTTGTATAATGAGTTGTCATATGACTGTTTCCAAAGTTCACTTTCTCACCTAACACTTTACGAGCGATTCTCCCTGATCGCCTTCTACTCGAAGCAAGCTGAAAAAGTCAAAATCTATGTACACATTCAATATATGTTGATCAAAAACCATGTTTGAACAGAAAAATGATAAAATATCACTTTTTTAAGGGCTGACATTTTTTATCAGTTTCATAGAATTCATATGAATCATTGTGATCTTAAATATGTGTTTAGGTCCACGGTCATTGAAATGAGCGAGGCATGTTGAACTAACACTGCTTTCAAATTCAGACTGTAAAGTTTAAATTACACAAAAATAATATTAAGTACTATATACCCATACTTATAGAATGACTTATGTACTAGAGACAGAACTACACAGTAATTCACAATGATCTTTCTAAGCAATAAAAATTTGCTTTAATGCAACATCATCTTGACAATACCTTTAATTATCAAATAAATGATGTTTCAAGTGTTTTTGTACATAAAACCACATAACAAAACCACATTTTATGTAAATATATATACTAATATGGCTAAATTCCATAGTATTTAAATAATGTTCCCTTATTTCAAATTCTAATAAAGTTCGTAAATTTCATCTGATTTTGGCACGGTTTGTTCCTTAGTCTTTAGTTTTCTATGTTGTGTCTTGTGTACTATTATTTCTATTATTTGTCTGTTCGTTTTTTTTCTTTTTAAACCATGGCATTGTCAGTTTATTTTCAATCTATGAATTTAACTGTCCCTTTGGTATCTTTTACCGCTGCTTTCAACAAATGGAAGCACCATGTTTACACTTTCATCCAGGTATTCAACAAAGAAAGATTACCTGTGTTTGCAATGATTTGAGTGGGAAATGTTATAGAGGTATTTCGATCCTATTGAACCGGGACTCATCGTCAGCAGTCTGAAGCACGAATCCTGTGATTCATCTTTGTTGTGACTTTATCATATGCATATATATAATGCACAAAAAACATTTGTGTGATGGGATCTAAAAAAAATAATACCACTAAACATGAGCGACCCAAATACATTATACAGGTTAAAATATTTACAATTTTACTGGCTGATGCTGGAACTCGAGGACGAGGAGATGCAAACACACTGTTCTGTTGTAATCTACCACATGAAGCTGGCGTTTTGTTTGTGTCATTCATCTGAAATCAAACAAAATATTATGAATTACAAACTTTTCATTCAGATGTGAAATGGGAGTAAATATGTGGTAAAATGGTAGAAAGTCTTATATCAAACCTGATCAATTCTGAAAAAAAAACATTTGAACAAAACAAAGACTTAAATTTGAGGCATTTATATATATACAATATTTACTGATTTTCTTGAAATAGTTTCGGGTTTATATCACAACATAACATCTTCCCTTCCTTATTCATTCATATATTTAATCAAACAGACATGTGGTACGTATAACTAGGTAAGTTCAAAGCAATGTAATATGTAATATGTAATTTTGAAAATTGTACATGCACAACCTTCTTTTAAGGCATGGTTACAGAAAAGAGATCTTCAATCCAATATAAAGTAGACAAACTTAATAAATAGTACATAGATGTTTCTATGTTGCACATATTAACTATATAGCTAGTCCCCAATAGCTTACTGGACAATGATTTATTTTTTTTTCAAATTTGAACTGCCCATGTTGTATGGGGGCAAACATTTTGCCTTGCAATTGGTCACCTAAAGACCTCTTGTAGTTTTTTATGACATGCAAAGATCAAGCTATTATGTAGTCTCCCTCCAACAGATGTGGCTGGGTATTCATACACCTTTCATTCCCAAACAAACCTCTTCAGAAATCATCTGACAAGTGATATCCAGTTTATATTGTTATACCCAAATCAACCCTTGGGGTGGTACACACAAATAAGATGCATTGATGCTAATTTTATTGGTCTATCAAAATTAAGGACTTATTTTGAATAAATTTAATCAGTACACTTAGCAACTTACTCAAAAATAAACAATTAGTTTCCAGGTTGTGAAGGAGAGCAATGGTTATTTCAAAAATGTTTCGTTAGTCACGACTCACATGTGTACTTGAATTTCTTTATCAGTATAATTTTGTACAGATTTAAGCTTCACAACATTTGTCACACGAGAGACCAACAATGTCTTTCCAGAGAGCACATTTGTCTGAATTCAAAGAACCCCATGCAAAGAACATACATTAACAGTTCTAAGCATATTTACACATACAATTTAATATTGAAATAAAAGAATAAATGAAAATCCAATATCATGCTGGGTATAAAGTCAACTTAACAAATTAATGACCCTAACACCACTAACCTAACTAAATTAAACAAACTGTTACTTTTGATGGTGATTCCTGCAAGGCAACCCTTGTTCAACATTAACTTTCATCATATTAGTTGTGGTTTCAGTTAAACATAACAAAGTGCTTGTTTATAGCTGTTCAAACTAAAATCTTAAAAAGAACTAAGACCAATGAATTTTCGTCAGTGTAAAATGTGTGCGAATGATTTAGTTCTCCAAACTCTTTTCAAAAACATTAACTAGAGAAACATAGATAAAAGGTGCATGTTGTAAGTTTTTCTTTAATTGAACAGCCATATATAAGAAGTGAGAGAAGTTTGCAGGATTATAGAAACAGGCAATAATTCAAAGGCTAAAGGTTAGGGAAAGACAAGATCTATGGAAGAAGATCCTGTTTACCTTCACCTTTAAAGTGACTCGTAACGATGATGTCCCACTACTACAACTGCTGCTACCAGTACTATTGTAATCAATCTAAATATAGCAGGAGAAAACTTATTATTCTTCACTTCAACAATCAATCTAAATATAGCAGTATATAACTTATTATTCCTCACTTCAACACTTCATGTTATTGTAATATAAATATAGCAGTAGAAAACTTAGTATGTCTCACTTTAACAATCAATCTAAATATAGCAGTAAAAAACGTACTATTCCTCACTTCAACACTTCATGTTATTGTAATATAAATATAGCAGTTCTCTTATAAACATATTACTGGACAGTTTAAGATTATACTGTGCAAATGTGTGTATATAAATGTGATCATAAGATATATATTTCTTAAATGTGATTCCAAAAAAAAAATAATGGTAATACCACCAATCCCAGCCCTATTTCCTTGCCATATTCACCGTCTTCAGACAATTGCAGTCCTTTTATATTACTTAGTTAAAATCATTCAAATGTCTAACCAGGGTTTCCAAAAATTTGTTTAACCAGCCACTCATATTTGTTTAACTCTCTTACATTTGTAATAAAAAAACATCCATGCAAATTTAAGTATTTAATCCAATCAGACAGCAAAGACAGTGAATTTGTTCACTGCACAGAAAAATAATTTAAGATGTAGATGAAAATCTGTGTATATTTTTGCCAGGCATCCTTTTTATACGACCGCAAAATTTGAAAAAATTTTCGTCGTATATTGCTATCACGTTGGCGTCGTCGGCGTCGTCAGCGTCGTCGTCGTCCGAATACTTTTAGTTTTTGCACTCTAACTTTAGTAAAAGTGAATAGAAATCTATGAAATTTTAACACAAGGTTTATGACCACAAAAGGAAGGTTGGGATTGATTTTGGGAGTTATAGTCCCAACATTTTAGGAATTAGGGGCCAAAAAGGGCCCAAATAAGCATTTTCTTGGTTTTCGCACTATAACTTTAGTTTAAGTAAATAGAAATCTATGAAATTTTGACATGAGGTTTATGACCACAAAAGAAAGGTTGGGATTGATTTTGGGAGTTTTGGTTCCAACAGTTTAGGAATTAGGGGCCAAAAAAGGGCCCAAATAAGCATTATTCTTGGTTTTCGCACAATAACTTTAGTTTAAGTAAATAGAAATCAATGAAATTTAAACACAATGTTTATGACCACAAAAGGAAGGTTTGGTTTGATTTTGGGAGTTTTGGTCCCAACAGTTTAGGAATAAAGGGCCCAAAGGGTCCAGATTTAAACTTTGTTTGATTTTATCAAAAATTGAATAATTGGGGTTCTTTGATATGCCGAATCTAACTGTGTATGTAGATTCTTAATTTTTGGTCCCGTTTTTAAATTGGTCTACGTTAAGGTCCAAAGGGTCCAAAATTAAACTTAGTTTGATTTTAACAAAAATTGAATCCTTGGGGTTCTTTGATATGCTGAATCTAAAAATGTACTTAGATTTTTTATTATTGGCCTAGTTTTCAAGTTGGTCCAAATCGGGGTCCAAAATTAAACTTTGTTTGATTTCATCAAAAATTGAATAATTGGGGTTCTTTGATATGCCAAATCTAACTGTGTATGTAGATTCTTAATTTTTGGTCCCGTTTTCAAATTGGTTTACATTAACGTCCAAAGGGTCCAAAATTAAACTAAGTTTGATTTTAACAAAAATTAAATTTTTGGGCTTATTTGATATGCTTTATCTAAATATGTACTTTGATTTTTGATTATGGGCCCAGTTTTCAAGTTGGTCCAAATCAGGATTCCATATTAAGTATTGTGCAATAGCAAGAAATTTTCAATTGCACAGTATTGCACAATAGCAAGAAATATCTAATTGCACAATATTGTGCAATAGCAATTAATTTTCAATTGGAGTTATCTTTCTTTGTATAGAATAGTAGTTGATAATATATGTTGGAAATTTACCAGACATGACTATGATGTCATTTTCTATTTTTATTTGCCAATAACTTTATGTAAATAACTTCATTGGAAATTTGCCAATATAAAATGTTGCTGATGAAGCTTTTTTTCCTTATCTTATCTAAAATGTTTTTAGATAATGTATGTTGGACAATTGCCAGACATGACTATGATGTCATTTTCTATTTTTATTTGCCAATAACTTTATGTAAATAACTTCATTGGAAATTTGCCAATATAAAATGTTGCTGATGAAGTTTTTTTTATTGTTTTATACAATAAACAATGTATATTCACTTTTACTACCAACCAATCTTTACCATTCAGTGATAACAAGCACTTTATTTTACATTTTAATATCTTATGATGTATTTAAAAGAAAAGTTATTGTTGCAAACTCCATTAGAAATTTGAATTGATATCAGTTTTGGAAAAAGGGAAACGGGGATGTGAAAAAAAGGGGGGTTTAAATTTTTCTCATTTCAGATTTCATAAATAAAAAGAAAATTTCTTCAAACATTTTTTTGAGAGGATTAATATTCAACAGCATAGTGAATTGCTCAAAGGCAAAAAAACACTTTTAAGTTCATTAGACCACATTCATTCTGTGTCAGAAACCTATGCTGTGTCAACTATTTAATTTTAGATTTAAAAAGTTTGAAAAAATCTTTAATTGATTTGTAAAATCTTGGCATTTGTTTTGTGTAAAAAAAAACCATATAATGTCAAAAATTTGATCACAATCCAAATTCAGAGCTGTATCACGCTTGAATGTTTTGTCCATACTTGCCCCAACTGTTCAGGGTTCGACCTCTGCGGTCGTATAAAGCTGCGCCCTGCGGAGCACCTGGTTTCAAGTTGTTATTTTTACAGGAAACTTTCAAAAACATTATTACATTTCACACCTATGCTTCACAAACACACTGGAGTGTATAAAGGGAATGCACTTTTCAAATAAATTAGTTTTAATATTGTTTATACAATTAAATCATATTTTACTATAAACTAAGTTCAAGCAAATTAGGCAAGAAAAAATCCTATATATTATAACCCTCAATCTACACTTACTCTTCTTTGTTTATTAGTTGGTGTTTTACTAGGAGTACCAATAAATCTCCTCTTGGCTGGAGTTGTAGGTTTACTGCCATAGATCATTTCCTCTTCCATTAACTTTGCTCGGGCCTTGTTCTGCAAAACAAAAATAGTATACATGTAAAAAAAAATTAGGGACAATCAAAAAGATTCATTTTCATGGCTACACTTTTTTTTAATGAAACGTTTTATTGGGGGATATAGATACTAAAATTGGTGTTTAACAAATCTGCAAACATAATATTTACCAATGCAAGTTACAAAATATTGATGGCTAGTATAATTTCTGCACATTAAAATTTTCAATTGTCTAGTATTAAAGATACTATAAGTTATCTAAATTCATATCAGAAGATATGGATATTTTAACACCCTGAAGTACCCCAGTACACCATGAGGCGTAGATAACGAATTTATTCCCGGTCTTAGTCCGAATCGGGCGAGTTTTATGGAAATTTGGGTACAAAGTGTAATGCGAAAACAACGTTTTTTTCATTATCTCAAAAAGTTTTATTGAAATTTGGAAATTTTACATATTTTTTACGGGGTGTAGTGTACTACCTTTGGTAGAACCCTAGAGGTAGTCAAATATAAGACGTTTTTAATACGGAGACAGAGAAACTGGATTGAGTCAAATTTGGCGCTTTATGTTGTGAGCGTTACGCCATAGATGGTGTGACGTCAACGTTGGTAATTTGCATAGCTAGGTCAGTAGTCCCATTCCTTGAAAATGTGGCAGTCAAGTGATGCATTTAATGAAATGAGTGTAAATGATCGGCATAATAGGACAAAATCGTTAATGAATTAAATATTTAATTACAAACATCATGGATAATCTACAGATTTCAATATTTCACTAGGAGCAATCATGGAACTAAGGAAAACTTACGTGAAGTTCCCCGGGATAATGGTTAGCAACATCCGGGGATATGGGTTAGCAACACCCAGGGGCTATGGGTTTTGTAACGACGTGCGTTAACCAATCAAAATCCTAGATATATACTAAGCCGGGGATAAAAGCTGTTTATTACGTAAGATCAAATGAATATATATATAATTTACAGTAAATGCTAATTTTTATCACGCACCCTTTCTTCTTTCTCTATAATTTTACTGCTTTGATGTGTTGCCCATTGTTTCTCTATATAGTCTACAAATCGTCTGCCATCCACTAAGAAAGGTTTCTCATGTTGTTTTTCCCAATCAGCTATCAGGGCCTTAACATCCTCTTCAACCTATAAACATACAAGATTTAACTATTGAAATATCTAACATATTTCATGGCTTATATTTCGTAACTACATGTAGTTACTACATATCTATTGACGTAGCACAAATTTCTTACAAGAAATATTTAAAACCATAACGATTTTGTTAAGTTTCTATTTCTACATGGAACATTTTTTTTCTTTTATCAGTATAAAACTGTTGCATTTTAACATTGCCAAGACTGAGAAATGAAATTCTAAATCTGACCATAAGAATATTCCTGACAGGAATACATGAACGTGCTGTAGACAGACAATCTTGCATCAGAAAATCCTCTTACTTTCCCTACAACAATGATAAAGGCAGGCCAGGATTAGAAGTTGACCATCATTGACCAAATCAATATAAAGTGATGCCTTGTCAATAAAATTTGATTATGCAATGTCACGAAATTCTTGAGACATGTTTATGGCAGAAATGTCAACTGTTAATCAAGTTGTCCAATTCTTAGACAGAGTAACCTTATATATAAGTTTCCAAAATACTGATCTGCCATAGAATCTACTGCTGATAAAAAAAAATTTAAACCATAAAGTTTAAACCACATAAATGAACATAACTCATCGTAATGGATGGGGACAGAGACAAAATCCAATCTCAAATCATGCCCAAATGAACTAGTTGACTTTTCTGTCAATATTTAGGCATTGGTTTATACAGTCATTTAATATATCATGTATATAAAACTTGAAATAAACAAATCAAACTAATAAACTGCAAATTTTTTTAGACAATGAATGAAGGAGAGAAATAAAAAGAATAATCTAGTGTTTTTTATAAAGTCCATCACCAAACATTTGTTTTAATAACACACCATACCTTAGGTAATTCTTTTAGTACTTTTTTCCTTTCTTTCTCCTCTAGTAATAATTTTCCACCTCTGTTGTTGAATCGGTTTGGATCGTTAGCTTTCCTCTGAAAAAAATAAATCAATTGTGTCTTGGATTAGGGATGCAAGAACATTACCAAAGTCACAGAAGAATGCTGTGAAAAGCATGTTTCATATGTATTTTAAACTATCTAATGTACTTTTTGCAGAAAATAAACAAAAATTTAAATCTGGTATTCTTTGATTGTTCCATGTTAGGGTTTTCATTCCAATAAGTACTTGTTAACCATCGCCAAGTTTTTATTCTATTTTTATTTATTTATCTAAGAAATTTCAAGGCGACCAAATTTTCAGGGTGGCATCATGTATCAAATGTAAAATGATCGTTCTTCTCTATAATTTGTAGTTGTTCGTTACATCTTCAATTATCATTTTTTCATGCAATATTTTTGAAATATTAGATTGATTAAGGATGTATTTAGGTGATCTACGGTAAAATTAAATTAATCAAGAATTCAAAATTGATACTTTAAGCTGGAAGAGTATTGGAAAAGGATCAAACGAAGCTAAAAATATTGATAGGTCATGGAGCTCCTTTTGGAGATATTTGATTTATAAAATATGGCGGGAAAAGGCTGAATCGGACTTTTACCTTAATTTTGCATTGGGTATTATTTGGGTCTCAAATCAAAAGAAAGAAAATCAAGAATCTGCTTAAATTTTGTAAAATGACCTTTTATGAATTATAAAGTCTTATGTTAAAAGATAAATTGGTGTTATGGGGCAAAATATTTTTGAAAATATTGTATGAAAAACACCCAAGAGTCCGAACATTTGACACTTATTCCATTCCAAAACCTCACCGAAGTACATCCTTAAGCTCTTAATGAAGTTAAGGAAATATCTGATAAACAGTCATTATCACAAAAATCTGAATGATGACATATGAAACATATAAGGATAAGAGAATTATTCCTATTAGAGAGACATGAAAATGTCATTAGTAACGAAATATTTTAATTTGAAAAGATTTAGTTTAAGGGTTCATAAGTTGTTTTTAAGAAAACTGTTAGCAGCTGCCAGTAGTTCATCACCATTTTAATACCTGGATATGTTCTTGCAGAAAAGCCACTTAACAATAACTTCACTGGTCAATATTGCTTGCTTCAAACCTATTTGACTAGAGCTGTATATAATTTACTGGCACTTTTCGCTTAGTACTTTCTTTTTCTTCTTCAAGAACCGGTTTAATACATTATTTAATCTATCTATTAAAATCAAAGATAGATGTATAAGAAAACTGAGTTATAAAGTAATAAGGCCTTCATCCCAAGTCAAAAGGGACAATAAAGATGCTTTAATCACTATTGTTGATTTTCAATTTTTACCTCATGTTCTAACATCTTTTTGAATAGGTCAGCCCATTTACTTATATCTTCAAATAATTCATGATGTTTTTCATAGTATGTTTTCATTCTTAAGACTTCTTCATCATGTAGCTGTAACAATTCCTCTGTGAAATTTTCTGTAAAATTCAAATAATAATATATATTACGGATTACAAATGTGTCGTGGTTTGTGATTGGATAACACCACAGAGATTTCGGTATATATAAACTGACAGGGTATATACGACGTATTTTTTTGTTAAAAAACCTATACAATGTTTTAAATGCCAAAGCTACGGTCACATGCAGAACGAATGTTCTAATAAAGAAATATGTGTCCGTTGTGGTGGTGCACATACAACACCAAATTGTGATAAACCCCCCAAATGTATTAATTGTAATGGGGAACACCCAGCATCAAATAAAGACTGTCCCAAGAGGATTGAAAATATCAAAATCATAACAAAGGTCGCTAAAGAGAAGTGCAGTTATAAGGAAGCACGGACAGAAGTAAAGCATGAAATTAAAAAACAAGATATAGTTCACCGTCCTAAAACAAAATCTCCCCTTCCCAAAGAACACACAGAGATAGAAGATCTTTTAGTATTTATAGCCTTATTACTTAAGAAACTACCTGCTATTAAGGAAGAAAATGCCCAATTTATTTATATTACAGATTTAGTTAAAAAGGTTTTTGGGTTTGAAATACAACCACAAAATCTTACAAAACGATTTACTGAACTTATATAAGCAAATATTTGTTTTACAGGGTAAATTGTACAGAATATCTCTTTTAATAATGTATATATTATATTTGTATTTAAACCTAATATTAGTCATGGCAGCACATTTTACAGTACTGCACTGGAATTGCCAGGGTCTTAAAGCCCATGCACCAGAATTTTTATGGCACTTAGGGTCTGTTAAACATAGGCCTGACATTATTTGTTTACAAGAAACTTTTTGTTCAAATGAGTCCGATTTTATAGATATACAAGGATATATGTTAGCTGCCTTCTCCACGAGAGGTACAAAAAGAGGGGGGACGGCTATTTATTGTAAAAATGGTATTAACTTTACTAAGGTATCGTTAATCAGTAAATTAGAGATTTCAGCTATTAACATTATTTATAATAAGAAACGTTTATTGATTGTCAATATATACGATCCTCAATCTGATACAGTTCAGACAGATTATGATACTTTAATAAATCAATTTGATACTGAATTTATTTTATGTGGAGATTTTAATGCTCACCACAATTTATGGGGTAGTGAAAGAATAGACACAAAAGGTAGAGAATTGGCAAATTCCATTTTATATAATAATATTTGTTTATTAAATGAAGGATTAGGCACGCGCCTGAATCCTACTAACCTTAAAACTTCATGTATTGATTTAGCATTTTGTAGTTTGAATTTAGCTCACAGAATTCAGTGGTCAGTTGACCAAAATAGTACTTTTAATAGTGATCACTTTTCTATATCACTTAAAATAGATATCAAAGTTATCAATAGTGAAGAAAACAAAAGTTTTAAATGGAATTTTAAGAAAGCTGATTGGAAGAATTTTTCCAAAGCTTGTAATGAGAGAATTTCAGATAATTATATTTCTGATAATATTGAAAATTCTAATACTAGATTAACTACTGAGCTTATTGATATTGCAACTCAGTTTATTCCCATTAAAAAATTTAGAAATAAAACGAAACCTTGTGTGCCATGGTGGTCTGACCAATGCACCAAAGCGATAAAGGAAAGAAATAAGGCTAGAAACAAAGCTAGACATACAGGAAAGGGGCATGACTTTATTATTTATAAGGAAAAAAACAAAATTAGTCAAAAAGTTTTACAGGATACACAAGATATATATTGGAAAAATTATTGTAACACATTGAATGACAATTCCAACATTTCAGATTTATGGTATAATATTAAAAAAATGCTTGGCAAAATAAGCAGCAAAAAAGAGATACCAGCTCTTAGAGCATGTGGTCACTTTTTAACTAATACTATTGATAAAGCAAACTATTTTGCTAAAAAATTTGTAGAAGTTAGTAGTTCTAACAACTATGATAATGAATTTAAAAAACATAAATCTACTGTTGAAGAGCAGGAAATTAACACGTTTCTTAAATATTATAAAGAAAATCAAGATTGTTTTAACGAAAAATTCACTTTACAGGAATTTAAAGATGCAATTTCAGATACAAACGATAGTTCACCTGGTAAAGATAAAACAAGTTATATTATGTTCAGACATTTGAGCGACAAAACTTTAAACATTTTCTTGCTATTTTTAAATAAAATATGGTTTTTACAGGAGATTCCTAAAGACTGGAAGCATTCTGTGGTCATCCCATGTTTAAAACAAGGAAAAGATTCAAGTGATCCTTTGTCTTATAGGCCTATAGCTTTGACCTCTAATTTTAATAAAATTATGGAAAAGATGGTAAATAACCGATTAAGATGGTTTTTAGAAAAAAATAATTTATATAATCCAAACCAAAGTGGATTTCGAAAAAATAAAAATACGTTGCAGCAATGCATTAGACTCGATAACGAAATACATAAAACTTTTGCTAAGAAATATATTACTGTTGGCGTTTTCATAGATTTTCAGAAGGCTTTTGATATGCTATGGAAACACGGATTATTAAAGAAAATGGTTAATTTTGGTATTAAAGGAAATTTACTAGCTTATGTCAATAATTATTTATCATCAAGAACTCTACAAGTTAAAATAAATAATACTTTTTCAGAAACTTATTTTGTTGAAAATGGTACCCCACAAGGGAGTTGTATAAGTCCCACTTTATTTGATATTATGGTTAATGATTTATCAACATGTTTACAAAACTGTGAGATTTCACAATTTGCAGATGACGGTGCTATATGGAAATCAGGTTCATGTATTAAGTTCTTACAGAAAAAAATCCAACTAGACTTGGATAATATTTGTAAATGGTGCTCTACATGGGGCTTTAAAATTTCGCCAAGTAAAACTGTTGCTATGATATTTACAAGAAGAAACAATATAAATATATCTTTACAACTTGGTAATCACACATTAGAAATAGTTAAAGAAATTAAATTTTTAGGATTAATTTTTGACAGAAATTTAACTTGGCATAACCATATCCAAAATTTACAAACAAAATGTCTAAAAGTTATTAACTGTATGAGAGTACTTACAGGAACAAGATGGGGCGCAACCAGTAATACTCTTAGAACTATTTATATTTCTTTGATTAGATCAAAACTTGATTATGGATGTGAAATTTATAATTCAGCTTCTTTTAGCAATAAAAAATGTCTAGACAAAATTCAAAATCAGGCATTACGTATATGTACCGGTTCAATGAGATCAGCTTCCTTGAAAGCTTTGCAAGTCGAAATGGGAGATCCGCCTTTAGAAATAAGAAGACAAAGTCTAATAGCAAAAGCTTTTTTAAATATGACTAGTTTTGATAACTTACACCCGGCAAAAGCCGCTGTTAATGACACTTTTATTTTTGATTATTACTCAAAAAACGTTAAACGAAAACCTTTTTCAATAACTGCAAGAGATTTCCTTGCTCAAAATAATTTTTCTACAGAATGTATTTATAATTATTCAGAATGTCCATGTCCACCATGGCATATTGAAAAATCACTGGTTAAAACGCAACTTCATGATAAAATAAGTAAAAAGGATCTACCACATTTGATTAAAAGTGAAGCCGAAATATTAATTGACTCAGAATATTCAAAACATTTGCAAATATTTACAGATGGATCTAAAGACCCACATGGTAATACAAGTTGTGCATATGTTGTTCCAGAACTTAAAATTAAAAAAGGTTTTAAATTACCAAACTACATTTCTATTTTTATGTCAGAATTAATGGCAATATTTGTCAGTCTTTTATGGCTAGAAGATTTTAGACCTATTAAAACTGTAATTTTTGTAGATTCTCTGTCAGCTCTTCAAGCCATCAGAGCTCCTATTTTTAAAGTAAAGAATCAAATTTTATACGATATTCATTTAATTTTGAATTCACTTAAAAAGGGGGGATCAGAAATTATATTTGAATGGATACCAAGTCATGTTGGAGTAATGGGCAACGAAAGTGCAGATTTACAAGCAAAAAACGCACTTAATTTAGACAACTGTATAGATATTATACCTCTCTTTAAAGAAGATATTAAAACTGTCTGTAAAAAATTTCTGAAAAATTCATGGCAACAAGATTGGGAGACAAACAAAGATAGGTCATTATTTAAAATTATTGATAAAGTAAATTTTCAAATTATTATTCCAAAATTAACAAGAGAGAAAGAAGTACTACTCTTCAAATTAAGAACAGGATATATTGGGCTAAATAAGCACCTGAATAAAATTGGAGTAGTAACCTCTAATCTATGTATAAACTGTAACCAGATCGAAAGTGTAGAGCATTATATGTTAAATTGTAAATTATTCAATTTAGAAAGAAAAATTTTATTTGAAAAACTAAAAAAATCAAACGTTACTGATTTTTCACTAAAATCTACTAAAAGGTTATAATTTTGCACCCATTTATGAATATGTGTTGAGTACCAAAAGACTACATTATGTCAACAATACGTAACAATTTTTTTATTTTTTATTTTTTTTTATTTTTTTTTATTTTATTATGTTCTATCTGAACTAAAATCAAATGCTGTATTTTTTTACCTTTTACATATAATTCAAATAAAAAAATAGGGGTCTACCTATATTAGGGAGAATTTATTTTCTGCCCCAGGATAAAAATTGTTAAATTTGTTAATGAATACTTTTAATAGTTAAAGACTTTTTATCATGCTATATTCATCTACATCAAAACACCAGAATAGCTACCTTCCCTATATATCTTCAAACTTTCAACTAGACCTCGATTAAGAATTCACTACTTACGTAGCACTACATAGTTAATTTTCATTTCATTCATTTTCATATTTAAGCTGCTCAATTTATTACACCTTTTTTCATTATAATTCATGATAAGTCATCGACACAACATATAGACAAGTAGATTAGCGGTGCCAACCAGTGGTCACCCCCTGACATGGTAGTCGTGATATACAGGGTATGAAATTATGTAAAATATTTAACCAGATTGTCGTGTATGTAGCTTGTTTAACAATGGCGTCAGCACAAGTACATCGCATGTACTTACTGGAATCCTTGAGCATCCTAGTATATTAATATAGAAGCATATAAAGTCCAGTATTTTATTATAGAAATAAGTTAACATATTTTTCTTTTTATATATATATATATACATGTATATATACAATTTGGCATTTTTGGGGGGGTATATCATGAAACAGTTTTTTGCATTTCGGGGTCTGGACAGTGGCGTGTCCTCTGCCTGACTGATCATCAGACAGAGAACAGGTCAGTGTCTGGTTCCAGTTTGCAACTAACCTACACTACCATGGTTAGTACCTCCGTGAGATAGTGCGTATACACGATTCTCACGGGACCACTGGCTGGGGCAACTGATCGAAACTTAAGTCGAATATTTCAAAAGCAAGTTAGTAACATCTGTTTAAAAAAAAAAAAAAAATGAGCGACACACTTTAGGTCCTTTTAAAACTCACAACAAAAGAAAAAAAAAAAAAAACCAAACAAACATTAAGTACATTCTTTTTTTTTTGTTTTGTCAAAAAACAACATTAGGAACATGTAGGGCGCAATTTCCAGTAGGAAAGCCGTCCTTAAAACCCCCAAAGAAGAAGAAGACGACGTATTTATCCCCAATTGGACCAGTTACTATGTGACGTAGTCAAAAGCTATACAGAACACTAAGGAATGTCAGAGGCTCACAGAGTGAAAATAATGACGTGCTTCAGTCAACAATACATTTTTAATACAAAATCACACAATATACATTTTTAATACTTAAATTTAATGTTAAAAGTGTTATCATAAATTATTACATACACGATGTATCAAACATATTTTGTGCTAATAAGAACACAGCTTTGCTTACAAGTAAAAATAAGGATTTCATACTATTGTTGAATTTTACAAGTTGAATAGACTAACAAACCTGATTTGAAAGCAGTGAAAGCCCTCTTCTGTTGTTGACTATAGTAACATTTGTCCCACCATTCTGTTAGTTCTTTCCTCAAGCCTTCTACAAATCTTTGTATATTTTGAAACTTTAATTTCTCACATCGACTGATTTCTTCTTTCAACTGAAAAATATATTCATGTCTCAATTTGTTTTGTCTTTCAAATTCAGTATATCATTATTAATCACATAATTATTGAGAAGCAGAATCTAAGACATTTTTCTTGTCATTTTTTAAAATACATATAGGAAAAGATCTGGCAATTTGATATAACATTTTTATTTTTATACATCATTGGCGTATCCAGTGGGGTTCTGGGTTAGGAACCCTCCTTTTTCTGGCCGATCAATGCATTTGCATGGGGACATAAATGTATAGCTGGAACCCCCATTTATCCTGGGTTGGGAACCCCCTCCCCCCTTTTTAATAAACAGCTGTGCCATGAGCGCATGATACGCCCGACGTCTTGTGTGGAAGTTTTATGCAATAATCATAAATAGTTTCTGAGGAAGTTTTAAGCAATAACCATTTATTGTTTTTGAGACACGGCAGGACATGTGAAACCCCCCCCACCCTGTTTTTTTTTTATAAATATCACTAAAATAAAATTTTGAATCAAACCAAAAAGTATAGAGATCTTTAGATTAATATAACAAAGAAGTGTGTAAAGTTTTAAGCAATGATCATAAATCGTTTTTGAGATACGGCACGACATGTAAAAAAAACCTCCCCCTTTTTTACAAAATACTCAATAACTCAAAAATGAAATTTTGAATCATCACCAAAAAGTATACAGATCTTTAGATTAATATAACAAAGAAGTGTGTAAAGTTTTAAGCATTAATCATAAATCGTTTTTGAGATACGACGTGACATGTAAAAAACCCTCCCCCTTTTTTACAAAATACTCAAAAACGAAATTTTGAATCATCACCAAAAAGTAAAGTGATATTAAGATTAATATAACTAAGAAGCGTGTAAAATTTAAAGCAATAATCAAGAAACGTTTTTGAGATACGGTGCGACATGTGAAAAAAAACACACCCCTGTTTTAGTAACAAAGTGCCGTAACTCAAAAAGTTTAAATCTTATTTTCACCAAAAAGTATACACATCATTTGACCATCATAATTAACAACTATAATAAGTTTCATGAAATTTGGATAAGTCGTTCTCAAGTTACGGTGCGACATGTTTACGCCGGACAGACGGACGGACAGACAGAGAGACAGACAGACAGACAGACACCGGACATTTGTATACCATAATACGTCCCGTCAAAATTTTGACAGGTGTATAAAAATGACTGGATCTGCCCCTGTACATAGATTGTAATTTGATTCTGAAAATCAGATGTGGTTTGAAATATACTGGTTTTAAGGACAACCAAGCCACAAACCATACTCTCCCTTTTACAAGGTACATATGCCTGACAATTGCATAAGGCACAAAATGAAACAAAAGGCAAATTGATGATCATAATATTTTAACAAACATTCAAAGTAGCATTGTGGGCTATCAACAACATCTACCTTTCATGTTTAAAAAGAGGTCAAATCCCCATTCCAAATAGTGTGAGCCCTGTTGAAATACACATATGTTCACTTGTCTTCTTTGCCACACCTTTCCATACATGTAAAGACAAAAAAAGCCTGTTTTATAACCCCCCCTTAAAAATAACTTGCACAATATTCAATTTTGAACATTTTGATATGAATTTTTCACTTAATATACAATTCACACACACTCAAAAATTAATACTTACAGCTTTAACAACAGGTTCTTTAACACTAGTTTTTCCTTTAGAAAAATTAGCTCTTTCACTTTCTCCTATATCTAGCCTGTCCCATAATACATGTAATTTGTTCCATAATTGATCTACTTTGATTTTCATTTCTTCTTTCTCTTCCTCTAACTGAAAAAACGACATGACATCAGAAAAAAGTTCTTACAAACATGATTTTAATAACAAATAAATATACAAGAAACATATAACTTTACAAATAACTAGATAATTATAGATTATCGCTATTTTACCTATGACGACATTGTCAATTTCATGTCAATTTCGTTAGCAACGCCACATGCCTGCTTAGTTTCTAGTGATAATTTTCCATCTCAAGCAAGTAGCATGGTATGAAAAGTTATCACAAAAAAAGATCAAAGAAAAAGTGCACAAAATAGCGATAATTACTATAGCAAATTAAAATGATTGATAAAATAATGATCCACTAAAGCAGTTTGTATCAAATGTTAAAGCTTCCAAAAGCCTTTGCAAACAAGGTTGGCTGCCAGCATAACAGATAAACAAAGGTAAGCAGGTACTTTTTTCGATGTTGTATCAAAGCATGAATTTGTCTCAGATACATTAATTTATTTTCTAGAACTAGCTTTCAGTAACTTTCAGTAAAACAGTTTTGTATGTCTCAGTCAACAACTGTTGAAAGAGAATTATTTATTATGAGGATAATGCATTTAATGAGTTTATTCACCTATTCATAAAGTTATTCATGTTGTCATCATCATAAACACAAAGTTTGACTTGTTTTTATTTCTTGAGATCTAAAAAATTTGAATAATCACGATCATCCATTGAAAACAGTTGATTTCTTGTCTATCACATCTTCATCTTTTTTTACCTTTCACATTTGTTTTACTTACAGCTCCATTTATAGCTGAACTGTCGAATTACATACCTCTACTTTCAAAACTTTTAAAGCTTTCATATTTTCTGTGGAGAGCTGGAATGTGGAATCTGATTCACAAACAACATCACGGGCAAATTCTGTTTCGGGAGATTTTTCCATTTCTGAGAATAGCTTTATAATTTCTTTTTTTGAATTGACAAATTCATGGAATCTTTTATCCTGAAAATAAAATGAAAAATTTATTTGATGATTGTTGCTTGCAATGTCAGATACCAAATACTCAATGCAGGAATACTTTTCATGATTCAGTATATATATATATAATGATAAAACCAAAACATAAGTCCATATGGCATAAACTACACCTGATAAAAGATTATAGTTCATTTTTTTTTTACCTTTTCTATTTTCAATGAAGCAACATGATTTTCCAAAGCTTGGAGCTGTTCTAAAGTAGGAGTACTCCCTGAAGGAATGTAATATGGTGTTAAACACATTATATCACAGAGGTGCTGATCTTGGTCTTTGAAATGGTTGAATTTTCTGAATCTCTCAGCTTTTTCATTAGAAAGTGTTTCCATTCTCATTTTCAAGTCTTTTTCTGTCTGTAGCATTGAATATGATTTCTTGAACTGAAACATATGCAAAAATAAAATAAACATAAGTATATAAATATTTGAGGAGAACAAATCAGTTACTTTATCCATCATGTCCATTACAACATTTCTTTTAGTTGTATTTTCTAGGAACATTTTTAATCAGCTACTGACCAAGATTATTACTGACATGTTGTTGGTTCTTCTTTCTGCCGTCTTCATGCTGAAGCACAGATCCAGCAGCCAAGGTTTGTAAAATTTCATTAGTGCCTGTAAAAATCATCTCTACAAGCCAACAAAATCTACCTAAAATTTTCCAAAATGAGCTCCAGGCCTGAGATTTAAAGTTTATCATGAAGGCTGTTACTGTCAACCAATTTTATGTTTGTAACAACAATTTTAAACCATTGTCTTCTCAATATTTTTTATTGTCACATAACAAAACTTTGTATAGCATATATCATATAGTACTTTTTTAAATCTAGAAACAAGAGTGCACTGTGCAGATACATTTTTATTGGCTAATTCCAGTTGCATTACATGTACATGTATGTTGCATTTGAAAAGGAATTACTGGTAACTGCATTACAGTGGATGTTTTTAAACATGATAATTTTTATTCTTATTTTTACATTTAAATGTGTTATTTCATTATGTTCTTAACCTCTAATTATGATATAATACAGTAATATAAAATATAAAGATTGAATGTTATGTGTAAATCTATATACATGTATAAACATTTTGGAATGATAATTATACCTGATAATCAGGATAGGACATATCTTCACATAATTCTCTGACTTCTTTACTATATTTTTCTATTCTGGTTCTGATTTGACTCCTCAACATTTCTTCCTCTTGAACCATTTCCTCCAGTAGGTTGCGGAGATGTTCAACAACAGTCTCTGAGCGTTGCTTTTGTTGAGACTCACATATTCCAATATCAAGCCAAATGTTATGGAACTTTTGCATGGATGACTCCAGACATTTTGCAAGTTCATCTCTTAACTGGCTGCAAACATAGAATAGTCTATCATAAACTAACATAAGCAGAAAAGTGAATATGATCATGATTTTTTTAACACACAAAATTTGAAAACATTATGTGAACATTAACATTAATAAACAAGGCAGGTTAAACTACATTGTTTAAATCAATCAAACTATAGGTATCAGGTCCTTTCGCGCCCAATACACTTTTGCACCTCGCACGTTCGCACCCAAGGTCTGTTCACACTCCACACATTCGCCCTCAATTTCAATTCAAATTCCAGTTGAATAATTGGAAAATCATGATTGTTGTTTTAAATTGCTTTGGTGTAAATATTGAATGTAATTAACTTGGTACGAGTAAAACATTGATTTTAAATGAATAACACAAAAGACAATTGTTTTTTAACAGCTTGGTTCCTTTGATCTGAAACAATGAAACAATAAAATATAGCAGTACAATATTATAACCAAAACATGATAAAATTTATTCAACACACAAAAAAAAAAACGTAGTCAGAATCTCACTTTATTTTGAAACAAATCAATGAAACAAAGTTATAGCAATACACTAACCAAAACATGATTAAGAGTTATTCAACACAAAATAAAATGTTGACAGAATCCCACTTTATTTAGAAAGGATTATTATTTGTTTTACCAATATACTTTCCAAATCTTAATTAAGATTTATTCAACACAAAAACAAAATGCTGTCTCACTTTATTTTGAGACAATTACAACAAATATACTTATAAGAATACAATTGCCAAAACTTGATTACAAAGTTATTAACCACAAAACCAATTAAAATTGGACGCGAACATGTAGGGTGCGAACATGTAAGGTGCGAAAGTGAAAGGGGCGAACATGAGTGGGTGCGAACGTGAATGGGCGCGAACGGACCCGGATTCAAACTATAGAGCATGATAATTACAGTGTTCCAGCTAGGCCGTTTTCAGAGGGCGCGGCGCCCGCCCTTTTCCAAGTGGCGCCCTGTGCCCTTTTTACAGTTTCCAGGGCGCCCTGCCTTTTTTCAAGATCGATTGCATATTAATTTGCGTATTGATATGATACGCTAATTACTAAATTTTACCTGGGGAAAAGATTATGACTTTGGTTACAACTGGTGTCATAATCTGTTGTTATAGGTAATCCGTTTATCGGATGGGTCATTAATGATCATCAACATTAATTCGTTCAAATAGAATCGGTCAGTCGGCAATTATCTTTGAAGAAATGTGCATACAACAACTTGGGCACAATTTGCGATGTTTACCGTAGTTTCATGGAAGAAACGTAATGACAGAAAGTTGGAAAACCATTATAAACTCGTAGAAGACATTGTTTTACTTGTTTTCTGTAAAATAAACAGAAAATTCAGACGTATTTGTCATTGACTGCCTTCATTTTTGATACGAAAATAACAAAATCGGCCGCCATATTGTGATCATATTTACGTACTGTTTATAATCCTCCAAAGAAGGAGCACACCCGAATAAAGAAAGATAACTCAATCTGATTTTTTTCCTAGCATTGAGTAACCCATTTACATATTCTAAAATGTGTCTCCATACTTCTTGCTTAAGAATATATATGTTTAGGTATTTATCTTGAGTTATGGGAAAAGTTAAAGAGGGTCTTAGTAGCAGTGTTGGTAGGGTGCCTTGGTCATCTTTTTCTGTATTCTTTATTTTTGATACTATTTTTCACTGTTGCTTTAATTTATATCCTAAAATTGTGAATTTACTGAGCACAGCTGTTTTGTGCTGTATTGCCATCAAGCACAGCAGGGGTAGAAAGGTGAAACTGGTAAAATGTGGTAGACCATAGAAACAGTATTAAACAGATCTCCTTTCAAAACATACTGCATATAAAGTTCAACTGTGCCAAGCAATGATAAAAAAACTTGTGTGACAAGCTGCTTGACAAGTTTTTCAGCCTTAAAAGTAGAAAGATAGAGTTCTATATGGGCTAAAGATGTTGTTCTTGTATAACCTGTGATTCAACGAATAAACACAAATGTTTGATTAACATCTTTTATTAAAATATACCCTTTTCATATTATCATATCGCGCGTTAAATGCCCTTTTCAGGATTGGCACCCTGCATTTTTGAAAACCTAGCTGGAACACTGAATTATATTGCACTCCAAATTTTAGCTTGGATTTAATCCTGACAGTCCCACATGTACAGTAAGCAACAGCTACAAAATGATCTAAAGGAATACTCCGCTAGCACAGCTAATGAAGGGTGTTTATATCAGTTTTCACCTTAAAAATAATATATCTACTAATGCAAGATATAGGAAAGCATTCCTACATCATTGATCAAAAGGAATTATAGTCTGAGATAACTGTACATATGGTATCCGACGAATCCGGGTCTGTTCGCGCCCAATTGCGTTCGCACCCATCCACATTCGCCCCCATTCACTTTCGCACCCCACATGTTCGCACCCAAATTTTGCGAAAAGTCCGTTCGCACCCCACACGTTCGCACCCAATTTTACTGATTTTTTGTAGGTGTATTGGTATAAATATATATGCCATTGTTTCTAAATAATTCGAGATACTGACAAATGTATTGAAATAATTTGTTTTTCACTGTTTCTAGTCAATTAAGTGCGAATCTGACAACATGTTGAACAAATGGTATGCATGGTAAGTGTATTGCTATAATTATTTTTTTTTCAAAATATAGTAACACACATGAGATCAAAGGAGCCAAGCTGTTAAAAACAATTTTCTTTCGTGTTTTTTATTTAAAATCTTGAAAGTTTTACTCATACCAAGCTAAATACATGCAGTATTTACATCAAAGCAATTTAAAACAACAATCATGATTTATCAACAGTAAACAATAACACCAAATTAGGCTGTGTATAAATACCAATTAGCAATAATCATACATAATCATACATAATCAACATTTAATAATTAATCATCAAATTAATAAAAAAAAAAAATTCTTTTCGATAAATTCTCAAAATTTATTCAAATAGAATACAATTATTTGTTATATTCATATAAATACTTTCTAATAATTTAACTAAAATTTTATTAAAAATTGGGCGCGAACATGTAGGGTGTGAACGGACGTGGGGGGGGGGGGGGGGGGGGAAATGTGAGGTGCGAACGTGGAGGGTGCGAAACTGTATTGGGTGCGAACGGACCTGATACCATATCCGACAGCTATTATATATCTGGAACTAAAGTCAAGAACTACTGACATAATACTACATGTATGTTATTACTCTGCATACTTAAATACACCATATAATGGCATATTGTTATTTGGATATCTGTTTTGCTACAGTACATTCCTTCGATTATCATAATAATTAGTTTTCCATCGTCATGATCGTGGCGTCAGATATTTTCTATTTTAAGACATCATAAAATTTTACTACAGGAAATTTTGTGATGTCCAGTAATAGGGACAATTAGCGATAAGGTGTATTTATTTACCATTGGGAATAAGTTGTAAGTGAATACAAAGTTAATTCTGTTTGTCAATAAGTTTAATATGCTCGTAGTCTCAGATGAGAATAAAGGGGAAAATTTGTTAATTTGGGGATAAGAATAAGGTATTGTCCTATTAAAGTGGAACTATTATGCATAATTCAATTGATTGCATGCATAATATTGAAAAATTAGGTAAAGGTAAAGGGTTGTACAGGCTGGCAAGTGTCAGCAAAGCCACAGCCTGCACAGGCAGTCGACTTTCAACGCGATCACAAGTCTAAAATATGATTTCTTCTTCTTCTTTAGGTTTCTAGCGATCCTTCAATTATTGAAGATTATTCGCCGGGCGTCGACTATAAAATTTATAATTTACACTAATTTAGCAACAAAAAATCAAAAATAACAAAATCAAAAAATCAACATAACGTATGTACATTTGAAAAAAATTGATTGTGATAAAACTATATACATTTGATAACAGAATAGTTAGGGATAGAATATGGGGATGAGAGCAGATTCTGAGATCATACTCTTGAATCCCTCTACTGTACTGCATGATACTATTTGTTGTGGCAGATGATTCCAATTTATAACTGTTCGTGGATAAAATGAGTATTTATAACTGTCTTTAGATGTTTGTATTTGCCTAAATGAGTGTGGATTGCTATGTCTGGTTCTATTGTCAAGTGGGATCAAAAGATTATGTGTAGGAACTGCAACAATTTCATGAATAATTTTGTAGAAGAAAACAAGTCTGTATCGTACACGCCTAATTTCGAGTGGGTACCAATTTAGGTCTGTCATCATTTCAGTAACTGAGCTGGTGTTATGGAAGCGGTTGCATGAGAAGCGTGCTGCTCTTCTCTGAACCTTTTCAATTTGTAGAGTTTGTTGTTTTTGATGTGGGTTCCAAATTGTTGAGCAGTACTCTAATTTTGGTCGGACAAGAGCTTTATATGCATGAGCTTTAACTTTCGGTGATGCTATTTTTAGGTTTCTACGAATAAATCCAAGGGACTGGTTTGCTTTTGATGTCATGTTATCTATATGTTTGTCCCATTTTAAATTTGATTGAAGAGTTAGGCCTAAATATTTTGTAGAGTCAACTTTTTCTAAAGAGTGATTGTGTAATTTATAGGTAAAGTCTAAAGGTTTGCGTTTTTGGGTTACACTGAGAATGTTGCACTTATCAGGGTGAAAATGCATGAGCCAGTCCTGCTCCCACCTGCCGGCCGCTTCTAAGTCAGACTGTAATTTAAATGTGTCATCTGTTTTTTTAATTTCCCTATAAATAATGCTGTCATCTGCAAACAATCTTAATGTACTGTGTTCAATATATTCTGCCAAATCATTAATGAAGATTAAAAATAAAATTGGACCAAGCACTGTGCCTTGAGGTACCCCAGATGTTATAGGAATTTTGTTTGATGTTTCACCTTCAAGGACTACTGTTTGTGTTCTGTTTGTTAAGAAATCTTGAATCCAATAATATGCATTACAATTTATACCATAGAAACCAATTTTATACATGAGGTGGTGGTGTGAAACTTTATCAAATGCTTTTGCAAAATCCATTATTATGATGTCTATTTGGATGTTTTTATTATTTGAATTTGCAAGATCTTGAATAAATGATATAAGCTGAGTTTCACAGGAGCGGGAGGATCGAAAACCATGTTGTAATTCATATAGTATTTTATTTTTTTCCAGATGTTTCATAATGCTACTAGCTACAACATGTTCTAATAGTTTGCAGCAGATGCAAGTCAATGATATTGGGCGATAGTTTATGGGATCGTGTTTGTCGCCTTTTTTAAATGCTGGACATACACTTGCGTGACGCCAGTCATCTGGGATCTTTCCAGAGTTCAGTGATGTTTGAAATATGATGGATAAGATGGGAGAGATAGATGATTTACACTCTTTTAAAATTTTACCATGGATGAGATCAGGCCCAGCTGCTTTGTTGATGTTAATGTTATTTAGAAGTTTTTCTATGCCGTGTTTTTGTATCTTAATATCAGGCATCTGTGGATGTTTACTGACGCCCTTGTCTGGTATTGGGTCATCTGTTACAGGTGTAAATGCTTTTTCGAACTGTTCATTTAAAATATTAGCTTTTGCTTTCGAGTCAGATGTTAGTGAGCCCTCTTTTCGGAGTGGTGGTATGTTTGAGCTTTCAGACTTTTGTGTTTTTATGTAACTGAACAGATTTTTTGGGAAGCTCTTTGATATCGTTGTAGGGTTTTCATCAACTGGTATCCCACATATCATATTTTCAATATAATTCCAATAAGATGTTCTTTGTTGTTTTTGTATATCATGTTTCAATTTTTTAAGTTGGTCTAGTTTCCCTTTGCCTTTTAATTTGTACTTTTGATATTTTTTCTTGTACTTTTTCATTTGCCGTCTAATACTGTCTGTTATCCAAGGTAAATTTTTACTATTTCTCATCATTTTCTGTGGTATGTTCTCAGTGATAGTGTTTTGTAATGAGTTTTTGAATATTAACCAAAGTGTGTTTGTATCTTCACTATCTTTTTTATGTATGATCTTTTGATATATTTTGTCTATATCCTCTTTTATTTTTTGCCAATTTGCATTTTTATATTTATAT
This sequence comes from Mytilus edulis, assembly GCF_963676685.1. Taxonomy (NCBI): domain Eukaryota; kingdom Metazoa; phylum Mollusca; class Bivalvia; order Mytilida; family Mytilidae; genus Mytilus; species Mytilus edulis. Next base: position 86,092,964 of record NC_092347.1, on the reverse strand, counting down.
ACTTTCCGTGGCTTGGTTTGGCATCTTTTTAGTGATAGTAAACATTCTAAATATACAATATCATGGTCTGCCTCCCCTAGTGGTGGTATGGTTTCAGTTTTTTCAATGATGGCTGGATAATTTGTTAACACAAGATCTAAAATTTTATCATTTCGAGTTGGTATGTTTACAACTTGTGCTAATGAATGGTCATTTATCATATCTAAAAATTGTTGATGTTGTTTTTGGTTTGGTTTTCCAGGGATGACACTTGTTGTTTCCCAATTGATGTTTCCTAAATTAAAGTCCCCACCAATAATTATGGCTGACTTTGAGTTTACATTTATTCTACTTATGGATTCATTTAGTAAATCTAAAGATGTATCATCATCTGGCTGGGGTCGATAATAAGCACATATATAACATTTACGTGCATTTGATATCAATAATTCTACCCATATCATTTCACATCCTGTGTCTAGTTCTTTGATTTCTGTACATAAATAATTATTTGATATAGCTATGAGTACACCTCCATGACATTGTCCTTTTTTATTTGGTGGTCTATCTTTTCTAAATACTGTGTAATGATCTTTTGAAAAATATTCATAAGATGATGTTTTAGAGTCTAACCAGGTTTCAGTGCCAATTATAATATCAGGCTGTGTGGTATCAATCAAAATATCAACTTCTGGTTTTTTGTTCTTAATAGACTGGAAGTTAATGTTTACTATTTTTAAAGGTCTGAGTAACTTATTTTGAGTATTTATACCTTTTTTGTTTTGTTTTCTGATGTCCTTTTGTGATTGATCTTGGATTCATATTTACATTTTATAATACTAGTGGAATGATTAAACGTGTGTGTGATGTACAACTTACGATGGGGATGACATTTTTGCTCAAAAATTACATTCGACGATATTCAAAACATATTTCAATGGCGCTTCTTGGTTTAAATTCGCTTTTTATGTTACGGTGTTTTTGATTGGCCCATCAAGTTGATTCGACAACAGCGATTAGTCAAACTAAGGGAAGTAATTTAAGAAACTGGTTTCTTAAAATCTAAAGAAAAGTTACCAGTCTCACTCGGAGTTCAATCGTAAATACTCGGCCTGTTCCGACACGCCTGCATTGCAACCGGAACTACTCGGCCTTTCTGGTTGCACGAAGTTATTGTGCTGCATAGCGAGAATGGCCGAGTAGTTTCGATTGGCCTACATTGCGTAGCGAGTTGTTACGATTAATTCGGAGTTTATATGTGGGTCTGGCTGGGGTCTGCATAATAATGGCCAAAATAACATAGTTAGAAAAATGAAAAAAAAATAAAGGGTGCAGAAATAGAAAGTAAAAAGATAGAAAGTAAAAAAGAAATAAAAGAAATTGTAAGCATGATTACCGCAGTCTCCTTTTTATAACAGGCTATCGTGGGCCTCATCATATTCAGATATAATTTAATTTTGGATGAAACGTGTCTTCTGATTGGCTTACGTCGTTTTGTTTATCAGCCCATAGACATAATTTTGTCATGTGACCGTGACGTCATCAACGTTTTTTTTATGATTTACTCATGTTTAAAATGGATATTAACTCAGAATTATAGGGAGAACATATTTCGGAGACAAGTGCCGAAGATGATTACACAAATGAACGATAGAGCCTACAGTTTAAAGAAGTCATTTTATTACATAGCAATATAATAGTTCCCACAGAAAAATATATTCCCCAATATTCATGCAAAAACCCTATATTATTGCAGAAAGATAATATTAACATAATTTTCATCAGAATTTTACAGAATAAGCGTTCAAAATATCACGTTAAAGAACATTGAAACTACAGGCCATATGGCCTCTTACTTATGTGTTTATTTTTCAGCATCATCATTAGTTGTTGTGGGGGATCTTGGGTGTGCAGCTGGTCTCTACTTAAAAAAAAAATTAAAACGGTATCGTCTATCAAAGGCATATTTTAGAATTCATTTGCTCCTTAGTATATCATAAGTTCATTGTGTCATGATTTTTTGCATTGGACTGACACATTAGTTTCTATCAGTGTATTCGTCCAAGTAGAGACATTCTAACAAATGGTACAAGCAAACAGAAATAGTATGAAAGCTTTTTCAACGGTTGCATTGTATTATATTAATGACTGCTGACAGATATTACGGACTTGATTAGCCGGATCAACGAAAAATCTGTAATAATCAGACTTTTTAAAATTTTATAACTACATTAAATGCCGCTGTACAGATTAATATATGGTATTAAAATTTTGAACTTGTTGCCTTTTGTTGGCTGTTGTTCGTGTTATTCTTTGTCAATTGTGTTCTCCAATTTATTTATATTGTAGTCCTGTGTTGTCATTTTGATGTTATATTTCACATGGCCATAAAAGTGCGAGGTTTGGCATGCCACAAAACCAGGTTCAACCCACCATTTTTTCCTTTAAAAATGCCCTGTACCAAGTCAGGAATATGGTCATTGTTATATTATAGTTCGTTTCTGTGTGTATTACATTATAACGTTATGTCGTTTGTTTTCTCTTATTTTTGAGTGTAAATTCACATTGCGATAAGACGTGTCACGGTACTTGTCTATCCTAAATTCATGTATTTGGTTTTGATGTTATATATATATGTTATATTTGTTATTCTCGTGGGATTTTGTCTATATGTGTTACATTTTAGTGTTATGTCGTTGTTCTCCTCTTATATTTAATGCGTTTCCCTCGGTTTTAGTTTGTTATCCCGATTTTGTTTTTTGTCCATGGATTTATGAGTTTTGAACAGCGGTATACTACTGTTGCCTTTATTTATACCTTAACAATTGTAAAAATGTAACTTTTTGACAAAAAAACGAGAAAGTTTCACATGAAACAGTTAGTATATAAGGAAAGCCCAATAGGTATTTGAAGATTGTTTTTCTTTCATACCGGGGACTACAGCTTGCGCATTATGCCTTCTTTTATTATTTTAGTTAAAGAACTAGAGTGAAGGCCTACTTGTGAAAGATGTTGAGTGTCAGGATAATTCAAGTCTGGTAAAAAAAAAAGTTACACTTACAATATAAATTCGAATAAAGGGATATTCTTTGAGTGGAACATGATCATCAACCAAATGACACCAATGACGATACGGCACCTAGATGTCAACATACAGTTTTAATGAAGACACGCCAGCCAGGTGTCATACAATATAGCATATGCCCAACAACCTCTTTTATTCATAGTTAAGTATGTTTGGCGAGACGAATAACTTTACACTGTTTATATAATCATTAGATATTATCGTATTGTCTGCCATGAAACTTTCTGCCAAAGGGTAGGAGTTGTCATTGTGATCTCTCTTCATAACACCAACGAATTAACGTCCAATTAGTTATTGTAGAATCTTTGGATTTTAAAGTGTAACTTCAATTACATGTGGTAGGATAATCTCAGGCTTTCTGGATAACCAATTTTATAACTTTTACCAAAACATATATGTAATTGGAAGATTATAGTATATTATATGCATAATACATGTTCCATATTTAACTTATTATTTAAACACACATGGATTTTCCATATCCATAAAGCACCAAAGTTTGTCTTGAAATTGGAAGTATCCTTGGTTGTTGTATAAAAAAGAAGATGTGGTATGATTGCCAACGAGACAACTGTCCACAAGAGACCAAAATGACACAGACATTAACAACTATAGGTCACCGTACGGCCTTCAAAAATGAGCGAAGCCCATACCGCATAGTCATCTATAAAAGGCCCCGATATGACAATGTAAAACCATTCAAACGAGAAAACTAACGGCCTTATTTAAGTACAAAAAATGAACGAAAAACAAATATGTAACAAATAAACAAACGACAACCACTGAATTACAGGCTTCTGACTTGGGACAGGCACATACATAAATAATGTGGCGGGGTTAAACATGTTAGCGGGATCCCAACCCTCCCCTAACTTGTGACAGTGGTATAACAGTATATATACAACATATATAAGAAGTTTCAACTTGTTTGCTTTTCTTTAAACTCTGAGTGTGTTGTGCATACCCGTATCAACTAAAACAAATATATAGCTTTCGATGCAATAAACGCAATATATTTCATATATTAAATAGATATAAGAAGATGTGGCATTAGTGCCAATGAGACATCTCTCCACCCGAGTCACAATTTATAGAACTAAACTTGGGCCATTATAGGTCAAAGTACGGTCTTCAAACAATGTTTTAGATTTTAACGAGAGAAATTTATGTATTACTGAAAAATTATTACACCAGGGTTTTCGATATCACAAATTAGTCAAAATATTTACTAAATTTTATCATCGGTATAAGACCATCATTCGTAAATATAGCTAAACATGCAGACTTCTTATACGTTCAGGTATTTCACATCCAATTTTTTATGGAAATATTCTTTATAAAGCACAAAAATGTCAGTATTCACCTCAGAAGCTAACAAAACCTTGAAATAGACTTATTAAGAAGGGATATAGTTACGATACTGTTGTCAGGTCATTAAAGATTGCATATTTTGGCGTTTATATTGATTCACTTATAGGGTCTTTGCATCGGAATTAAACACATTCATTTAAAAACCAGTTGTTGGCATGACACGGGTTATGTTCTTCTCATATATGTTATGATGGTATGATGCTAAATCCCCAACGGGAAGGATTGTACCTGATATTCATTTGATGAAGACATAATCTTTCAATCAGTTTAATTGAAGTCTGGAGCTGGCATGTCAGTTAACTGCTAGTAGTCTGATGTTATTCATGTATTATTCACAAACATGTTTAACCCCGCCGCATTTTTGCGCCTGTCCCAAGTCAGGAGCCTCTGGCCTTTGTTAGTCTTGTATTATTTTAATTTTAGTTTCTTGTGTACAATTTGGAAATTAGTATGGCGTTCATTATCACTGGACTAGTATATATTTGTTTATGGGCCAGCTGAAGGACGCCTCCGGGTGCGGGAATTTCTCGCTACATTGGAGACCTGTTGGTGACCATCTGCTGTTGTTTTTTATTTGGTCGGGTTGTTGTCTCTTTGACACATTCCCCATTTCCATTCTCAATTTTATTATTGTCATTTTGTTTATTTTCTTACCTTCTGACATCAGACTCGGACTTCTCTTTAACTGAATTTTAATGTGCGTATTGTTATGCGTTTACTTTTCTACATTGGCTAGAGGTATAGGGGAGGGTTGAGATCTCATAAACATATTTAACCCCGCCGCATTTTTTGCGCCTGTCCCAAGTCAGGAGCCTCTGCATGGCCTTTGTTAGTCTTCTATTATTTTTAATTTTAGTTTCTTGTGTACAATTTGGTGTTTAGTATGGCGTTCATTATCACTGAACTAGTATATATATATTGTTTAGGGGTCAGCTGAAGGACGCCTCCGGGTGCTGGAATTTTTCGCTGCATTGCCATACCTGTTGGTGACCTTCTGCTGGTGTCTGTTCTTCTATGGTCGGGTTGTTGTCTCTTTGACACATTCCCCATTTCCAATCTCAATTTTATTCAACACGGAGCCTTGGCTCACATTTAAAGGGGCCCACAAATTATACTAGTGTAAAACCATTCAAACGGGATAACCAACGGCCTAGTCTGTATAAAAGTCGAGAAACGAGAAACAAAAGTTTATATTATATATTTTGGCTAAAGTTTTCTATGAATCTCATACCATATTCTAATTTCTGCTCATTAATGTTTGTTTTCCAGTGTTCGTGTTCCTTTTTGTGTATTGTATACTACGATCGTCTATACTCATGATACAAGATAAGGAGATAACAATGAATGCAAATAAGTCAACTATCGAACATAGTTTTTAATTAAAAAGATAAACTAAATTAACGTGTTTATAATGATCTATAATATAACATATCACAACATAACTAAATAAATATAATTACAGTTCTAATATCACAGTTATGCTTTGAATCTGACGTTTTTTGCATAATTAATAAATAACAAACAAAGCCTATTTACATAATTAGTTTATAGAGCCCTATATTGTATACAATATACACTGCGAAATCCGATACAAAATTGAATGCTAAGGCCAATAAAATTAGAAGAGACATATCTTCAATGGGATTTCTTTTAAATTTTTGCAAATTATACATAAATTTTGCATATTATACATGTTTAAATTTTTCTAAATTATACATGTTTAGATTAATTGATAAATTTCTTCACAATTGTTTAGACTCTGGACAATTTATAGCTTGAACTATATAGACGGGTACTTTTACAATATTGAAGGCTTATGACCTTGTACGGAATTTGTTAAAGTCATCAGTATTTTGTGATCCTCTTACAAAGTCTATAAAAAAAATCAATTTGTTGAAATAGAATCTTCACCATGCAGTTGTCTCGAAAAAACTGATTTGCAGTTAATGACAAAGAGGACAGGGCTTATTATTATACATTTGTGAGAAACTAAAACACCAATCTGGTAAATGCTTGAAATAAGATTTTTCTTTTAAACTCTCTGTTTTCAATTCAGCAGAATCCTTTGAATGTGCACTAAGGGTCAAATAGGACACATTAAAAAGCTCTGGGTCTGTTTCTGTTCAATCTAAAAGTAAAACCGCCGTAACTTCCTGGCGTAATGTTTTAATACCGACCCGAATATGAATAAGTCGGTCTATAGCCGTATCCAAGCGATCGTTGTTTGCTTCTAGAATTGTCCAAGTTCCGAAAACCACGTTCATACTGATAAGATTCGTCGTCTTGTGTGCCATCATGCTCAGGAGCTGCCAGAGAACGAAATTGGTACGGCGATTTGGATTCGGATATTTTGGTACGGGGTCCAGACAAGAACGAGTCCTCTTTACTTGTATTCAACGTGTCTGATAACATTTGAACAGACGACGGCTTTTCTTTTGTGGGTTCAAGATAGTCTGTAAATAAATAAAAAAAAAAAGTAATGGTTTAACATTATAGTCAACACAACAAGAAACTTGAGCAAACTAAAAAAATCACTTAGCCGTGAAGGTCTACAGTATTCTGCATTTCAATTAATGAACTATAAATTGTAAAGTTTGTCCAAGTCCTTTCGGGAGTTTTAACCTCAGTATTATATTAAACCTGGTCATGCACTGCTACATGCTTTTCTATACTAAATTCATGTTGAATAGGATAACAGATGAATAAAAAACGCGGGAAAACTGTGACGTCGACCATGGGCACTAACGGGTCTTTTCAGGGTAGAAAGAAGAAGCCAAAACTGAATTCAAAATGAAACAATACAATGTTCATACTTGTGTAATTGATTATCCACATTCCATGATTATATCCGATGATTAGATTGCTGTAGCTGAATTTGCAATGTGATTTTTAAGTTAACTCAATATAAAGGATCATAAAGTGAAGTGCATGCATGCACGTGTTGTCTTACCTAAATCACTTAAAGTCAGGGAATCGTCTTTTCTCGATGACAGCCCTGAACTTCTAGATTTGGACGAATTTTGATGTTTTTGGTATTTTTTAATCTCTTCATCTTGTTTCTGGTTCAATCTTTTGACCGACTCGAGCTCTGTTCTAAGTTTAGAACACAATGACAATGCTCCTTGGGCTATGTGTACCGCTGGTACAATGTTAGTTGTTAGTGCTCTCTGTAATGTCTCTTCAGTGACTAGTTTAAAATCTATAGTGTTGATAAGTTCTTGTCGTTGTTCGTCATTTAAGTTATCTGTTTCTGTAAAAACAAAGGAAGTCAATCTTTTATCAAACTTATAGTTTCATTCTTTTAACTCCTACGTCGTTCGGGTTAATTAGGGTCACACGAGCCGTGCAGATTAAATCCCATATACCGACATGCTTGGTCAATAACTATAACTTTTAATTGTTAAAATACATCACAATACATAACAGAGCTTCTACTTATTTAATTTATATAAAGCGTTAACTTTTAAGAAATTTTTAAGAGCAAAAGTACTACACTAACATTATATGAATTAATTTGCTAAAGGGAACAACTATAGAAAGTTCAAAATATATTCAAGTCCAATAAGCACAATGATATGGTGGCCGGTTAAGGCCATTTCGCGTTTTCCCGTTTTTGCGTTTTCGCCTTTCATATTCTGTAGGGCAAAAACGCGAAAACGCACAGTCGAAAACGCGAAAACGCGAAAAGGCGAAGTCGAAAAGTCGAAAACGCGAAGTAAACCGATTTCGCATTTTCGACTTCGCGTTTTCGACTTCGCCTTTCCACGTTTTCGTCTTTTTCGCGTTTTCGCGTTTTCGACTAGCGATTTCGCGTTTTCGCGTTTTTGCCCTATAGAATATGGAAGGCGAAAACGCGAAAACGCGAAATGGCTTTAACCGGCCACCATACTATGTAGCGTACATCTTAATGCACCCAATATACTCGGAAACATAATCAGCGTTTTAGTTTGATAATTTTCTTGGTGGTTATTACCAAACATTGTGACATGAAGACCCTGTTCAGAATTTCGGATATACATCTGACAATGTACTACCATTGATTATTTAAAACTTTTCCTAATACATAGTACATATTTTTTTAATTTTCTATCTTAAGATAATTGAACATGTGCACTTTTAAGGTTGACACAACTGCTATATCTATATCAAGGCGTTCTGGATTAGTTTCTTATGTGTGTATGCCCTTATACTGTTTATACGATTTATCCCTGGGGTCACAGAGGGTTCTATGTTATATATGTCAAGCTTAAAATCGTGCTCAAAGAATATCCAGACGGTTTAAAGTTCTTAAATACATTGGCAATATTATGTTACGCGTTGCAAAATCTGAATAACAGGATTAATTTAATTTAAATGGTAACAATATTAACTTACTTAAAAAGTTAAGATCATATTTAAATTTGAATAAATGATTATATGCGATAATGGTAATATTACATATTATAAATAGGTATATTATTGTACCAAGACGTACACACAATTAAAACAAGATATATGAATGAAAGACGAGAAGGTCACATATAGTCATTATATTGGTGTAAACAAAACTGATATACTATCATGAAATTCAACAATATCTATTACCAAAAAAATTTAGCATTTTTATTACTGTTCAACAATTACCATCTACATGCATCTAAATATCATCCCAACAATGTTAGATCTGTAAATTTGCGGAAACATTTTTTTTTTTGGTTCTTTTCTGGCCGGGATTGGAACTCATGCTACTGAGATAACGTGGTACCAGATCACCTTGCACTATGCCCGGCGCGATAGACCACTTGACCACCTAGGGTCTACAAATAATAAAGCTTTCGGTGGCCGGGTGTTACATAAAATATATTTCCTTGTCAGTTTTTATCTATCGTCGTAACACAGTACACACTATATAAGGCACGAAGTTGAAATTTTTACGGACCAGCTGATATCTATCGAAGAGGATCTTGCAAATTAATGTAGGATACAGTCACAGAAATAATTATATTATAAGTGACAACACTACGACATATTTTTGTCATCGGATCACCAGTGATGGTGATACAAGGCTGAAAACACATTTTGAGTATATAATTCGTCTAAATATCAGCCTATCAATGTATATATATATATGTGAAACGTTAGTATTTTTATCATTTAGGAAACTGCACAAGCAAGCATTCAGTTTTTGTTAATAATTGTTATATTTTGTAACTTTCTGAAATGAAAAGCTTTCGGTAACAACTACCTCTGTCATCACAACCCCAAAACAACTCACAACTATAGAAAATGTAAACTTACCAGAAGACAGTACATACTCCAGAATAGTGTACATATGATCTTGGTTTGTTTTAGCATCAGACGGTAATGCTGTAGCCAACAACTTGTAAGTCTCTGCGGTCAATACACCTTTTCTGACCATCTCTGACATGTATGTGTCCACAATATTTGACGCCTTTTCTGTTTGACCGTTTTCGTTGCAGGTTTCTAGCACTATGTCATGTAGAAGAGATGGCGAAACAATACACAGATCTTCTGCAGATAACCTGTTCAGCATTTCTCCAGCAGCTTTGACTAGTAGACGACGGCACGCGCAGCCATGTCCTGTGGCAATACGAAGAACCTTGGTAATCCAGTCCATAGTAACGGCATCATCATACAAAGCATCTTCAGGAATCTCTAACACAATGGAGTCTATAATATGTCCAATGTCTAGTTTACTTTTCCCAACATTACTCCCGGAATCTCTCGGACTCAGCGTCGAGGTTAGGCTTTCTGTTTTGTTGTTATTCTTCTCTTCTTTTTCTTCCTGTTCGATTATATTACTTATAAACTGAGTCATTAGTTCTGCTAAATGAGAATGCCTCACTCCTCGATCTCTAGCACTAGTAAAGAGCTTCATAAACCAATCAAACGGAATAAGAAGTAACGACTTTATTGACTTGTCGCCTCCTTGCTTCTTTGAATTTGTCGGCGAGCTGAACTTTGTTGGTGGTTTGAGCCAGCACTCGACCAGCGCATCAGAGCAAGAGGAGACTATTCCGCATGATTCTGCCAGTGAACTCATAGAAACACAAGAGCGAAGCATAGAAGCTACAACACTACTAGAACGACTCATTTTGGCTGAAGTTATTGTATCTTGAATGAACTTGTCACTGACTTCAATCAGATTTGCCGACCCCGTCATCTGTAAAAGCTCCGCAGCACACCTCAAGGGAACAATGTTGTCCTTTGTAGTCTCAATTTTCATGTTGTAGCAAAAGTCGGCAACGAGCCCAAAAACTTCATCACCACCCGGGAAATCGGTCAGCTCCACCCGGCCTGACTCACTTGGTGTATTTTTAGCAAGTTTACAGAAAAATTCAGATTTTGCATAAAGTGGAAACTTGTGAAGTTTAAAATCATTTCCTTCCACGATAACTGTAATGTCTGATAGTTCTCCTGTTGTTCTGAATTTAGAAAAATCCATCTTTTATATCAAAAGTGTCTGTAGTAAGCTGAACATTCGATTAACAACAGCAGCCACAAGTGAAGAAAGGGACTCTTATACGATGAAGTCAGAATTAAATTATATAATTAACAAGTCGTTTTAATTACGCCAATACACAACTTATATTCCTTGAATATAAAAGCTCCCTTGTATTGTAACATTGTATATCGAGGTTACTACTTCGATCGAGGATATAATGTTTACCTTTTTACGTTCTTACATTACCTCGCTATTAAACTAGTCCTTACTTGTTTTGTGTATTGGCCTGGGTGATCGATACTGTGATCAAAGATAATTTTCTGTTGGCGATTGATTATTGATTTAAAAGTGAAAAGAATTTTGATAACGAGTACTTTTAAAATAAATAAACCAAATTTCAGTTTGAACTGAACAATGTACAATTTACAGTAGTGATAAAACGGTTATCTGTCACGAAATTACATAAATATATATTGTATTTTAAATATACTTCTAAATTTAAATGCTCATAAATATGAATGGAATTTACGACAGTCAGAATATTCAGTGATGACAACGAGGAAATAAACTATACACTTCAGATTTTATTAGACATATATATAGCTCATAACAGATTGTCGATCTAAATGATTAATACATTTTTATAACAAATAGATTTACTTTTTTTTAGTATCATATTTAAGAAAGAGGATAATTTTGAAACTGCTTACTTTTGTTCAAAATCTATCCATATCAATATGAGGCATAACAGCATGCTGTTCAAAACACTTCAGTGTACTCAGATTGCAAAGACTACTCGCCCCTATTGTACCAGCCGGATTTCAAATATAGATCAAGTATGCACACAACTTAAAGAAAAGCATACAGCATATATACATATACACATATTGCATTTAATTTTGTAAAGTTCTTTTTTAATGTCATGTTCTCATGCTGTGCAACTTGGATAAACAGGCCTATAGTGCAATATAAATAAAAGAAGATTTGGGACATGTTAATCATACCACAACCTACCAACAAAAAATCCGATCAGGTTGACATCTTTCAAAATTAAAAGGAATCTATACAATATCCAATATCTCAAGCAGTGTGAAAAGAAAATGCGAATGAATTATGTAGGAACAGGTTAAATATTTCAACGGCTAACACCCCGATTCCACAAATAATAAAAACAAACCATGCCCTAGCTGTTCTGATCTGTTCTATTATATGAACCCAAACTTCAAATATATTATCTACGAAATTCACTGGCCAGGTAGATCTAACTGCTTGGGCTGACAGGACACGTAACAGACTAGCTTTTTTGGATTTCCTTTATCCTCCCCATTTGTAAAATCTTGATATGTGGAGTAAGACAGGCTTCATATGAACTGACATAATACAGCTGCATTGTCAAAGATGGAAAGGCACGTGTTCTCAAGTCACGTTTAGTGGAAAATGTTAACATACTTTTTAACGACGATTTTAATCATAAATTTTGGGCTATTTCGTGGTCAGTTTTATTGAAAGCTGGAGTGCCCGGAGAAAACCACCGACCTTAGATAGGAAAACTGACAATCCTATTCAATTAAGATTGGAGTCGAGTGCACCGTGTGCACGATCGGGGTTCGAACTCACAACCTCAGTGTTGACTGCACAGGCACTTGTTTTCTATCCATGGGAAGATCTACTGGCTAGTAATTACAGTAGAAACTACTTTTTTCCTCTGAAAGTAGTTACTACTTTAACCACTCAGCCACGAGACCCCGACATGGTAAATGTGAAGTGGACATATATATATATGCACTAGCCATATAAAGATGATGCGTGTGCATCGACCATATTGACGTGATTACACAGGGACTCTGACAGCAGATTGAAGACAAATTAATCAATTTATTTTGGATAGTAAACTGCACATTGCTAGAAAACAAAGGAATACTAATGCCAACGGTGACAATGTAATGCAAAGACGGTACGCACAGTATTGGTGAACCTACTAGTTCCGAGTTTTTTCTTCCTAATTTGAGCATGTCTTTTAGAATAAATGAAAACTGGTATGATATGTAATGTCTAAAAGACAATAGTTTTATAGTAATATCTTTGAAATAATAAAATTATAACATAGAATTAAATCAAATAACCCTAAAGTGAAAAAAACGTCAAAAAATATGAGCGTAACTTGTAACATGGAAATTTGAGTTTTTTTAGCAATTTGAATCAGAATCTTATTTTTGCACGCAAATTAGTGGGAAATGCTATGCGAAATTTTAGCACAATTCGCTACGACGTCGCATCCGACGTTTTGGGCATTTTTTTCAAATATGCGAGTAAGAAGATGCATTGAAATGTTCAAAAGACACATGTAAAAAGACATATGAAATAGGGGATAAAAATTACAATGGATTCTACGGTAAGAAATTTTATAGGATGCCATTATATGTAAACGAAAAAAAAACATATATTCTTAATGTGCTTTTAATACCATTTACAAATAGTACAAAAATATGGTTTGGAAGTGGAATTTTCTAATCGAAATTTAACTTTTTGCTTGTCTAGTCCATTTTGTTACCGTGTGCTAATTGCACAAATTATGTACGTTTCCGTAAAGATGTAGTACATTCGAACTTAAATTTAAATCAATTGTGTATCTTATTATTTAATTTATGTACTGTTTTCGTAATGTGTTTTTAGAAGTCTTTCTTATATAAAAAGAATTTTGAATAAATAATGGAAGACAAAAGAATAATAAGAAAATCGAAATGTCTAGTCTGATTTGTTACCGTGCAATCTTGTAACGTTTTTCCGTGATTTTCAACGTAACGTTTATTTTGTCATCTTAATTTTTTTTGCATAAACTACGTTCTTGTAGGCCAAAAAAAAATTTAACCACCACTGAAAGAATAAGATTAAATAAAGAAAGAAAGGAAAAAAGAAGAAGAGAACAAAAAACGTGATGCTAAGATTTAGATGCAAACGTTAACACAGGCTTCAATAACGTTCTCTCAACGTTCCGTCGATGAACATTTCTGACGTTACAAACGTAGCACCAATACTGTGCGTAACGTCAAACAGACAGGAAGAAATAAAAATAAAAACCCAAAACATTGATTAAATTTTTATTAACTTATAACAAAGCCTGCACATGATGCATGCATACTGACATTATTGACCATATCGACGTGCTGCATGAGACTGAGGATTGTTGGTTGCTGAATGATGCACTATGATCCTACCGATACGCTGCCTTTAGTCATCATATCGACATGTTCTTACAAACTGGTCATTTTTCCATGTTGCATACACACTGAACATATTTGCATGCTACATGAACAAAAGCACTACAAAAATGCTGCACGAACACTGAACATAATGGCATGATACATGAACAATAACTCTACAGAAAATTCAAATGCTGCAGGAACACTGAACATATTGACAAGCTACATGAACAATAACTCTACAGAAAATTCAAATGCTGCAAGAACACTGAACATATTGACAAGCTACATGAACAATAACCATAAAAAATGCTGCATACACTCTGAACATAATGACATGCTACATGAACAATAACCCTACAGTAATGCTGCACGAACACTGAACATGTTGACATGATACATGCTACATGAATAATAACCTACAGTAATGCTGCACGAACACTGAACATATTGACATGCTACATGAACAAATAACCCTACAGAAATGCTGCATGTACGTTGACATGATACATGCATTTCTCTTGGGAAATGTTGCATGCACACTGACAAGCAGAATTCATATTGATTTTATCGACATGCACACTGACCATACTGACATATTGTAGCATATAGACGCTACTATTATGCAGTATTCACACGGGCAAAACACATACAACATTGTGTAGCACATAGAACTTACTGACATCCTGCATTCACACGGACCAAACTCATACAGCATGATGTAGCACATAGAACTTACTGACATGCTGCATTCAAACGGGCCAAACTCATACAGCATGATGTAGCACATAGAATTTACTGACATGCTGCATTCAAACGGGCCAAACTCATACAGCATGATGTAGCATATATAAATTACTGTCATACAGCATTCACACAGCCAAACTCATACAGCATGATGTAGCACATAGAAATTACTGACATGCAGCATTCACATGGGCCAAACTCATACAGCATGATGTAGCACATAGAAATTACTGACATGCAGCAATCACATCGGCCAAACTCATACAGCATGATGTAGCACATAGAAATTACTGACATGCAGCAATCACATGGGCCAAACTCATACAGCATAATGTAGCACATAGAAATTACTGTTATATTGCATTCACACGGGTCATACTTTATGATGTAGACCATACCCCCTAATGACATGCTGTATTCACACGAGTCATACTGTATGATATAGCATTACATGACCTTATAGTAACATATAGTTGCTAACTTCTACATCATTTAGTCTCTTGTTGAAAGTTTTCACATTGAAACTAATACCACATCTTCTTATTTTTATTATATTGTATGAGCATAGGTCATTTTGACATATGGAATAATTATTTGCCACATACACATATCAGCATATGTGCTTTTTATTTTGACACAATGCATTGGTCAGTTAACATGCATATTGTAGGTTTATTGACCATATTGACACACCATTATGTGTATTGGCTATTTAGATATTTTATTGTATTTGTATTGGCCATACTGACACATCATATGGTCATTATTCATTTTGACATATTGTATGTATATTGCCACTGAACTTTTTGACATAATGTAAGTGTATTTGCCATATTAATATGGAAATATTGTATGTGTTATGGCAATGTAACTAACACATATTGTAAGTGAATTGGTCATGTTGACTTATTGAATGTGTATTGATAACATTGTATGAGCATTAGTCATATTGACATTAAGTAAGTGTATTTGTAATACTGACTTCTAATTGCTATCTTCAGGACCAGGATTGACTTCCTTTTCTCTAGAAATGAAAGACCAGAAGAAGTCTCAAGTGTATATTACAGATAGATAACATAAACAACTTGCAAAATCGATATGAAATATTACCTCTAGGTGGCTATGGGGCGTCTTACTGTTAATGTCTATTGTTGCATAAAATTCCAACTAATGTTCAGTAGACCATTTTAAAATGACTATGAAAGTGTTCCTAGTGATTATTTATAGGTTTATGTACTTTAAAATATCATTTCTAGATGTTAAAGTTTGGAAAGTGGTTATGGTTAAATAGTGGTTATATCAAATCCATCTATATCTTATATTACCAGTGGATATATATCATATTTCTGAATATTCTGTGGATTCATTATTATTTGAGGGATAAAATCTTTTTATGGGTTTCTTGGTTAACCACAAATTTAAATACCCAACCAAGTACAATTATCTATTGGCTAGCTTGTCACAGACATTAGCAAAACCACAAAATCAAATATCAACAAATCGAAAAAATAAATGAATTTACAGCAGTTTAATTCAAGTAAGTCAATATTTAGCAAGCATTAGGGTAAAATAAAGGTTATTTGAAAATTTCTTGTTTCATTAGCACCAACCCTATATACATAACTTGAATATAAAGTTGTTAGCTAATCCTGACTGGATGGTGATACTTTCTTTTTGTTTATATATATTGCACAAGCATCATAAAACTCAGTTTAGATAACTAAATTATTTTATTTTAACGTCATTTCCCTTATATACAATAAAGCAATATTTCATCCACACATAAAACAAGAGTGCACACGCTGAAATGTCTCGCCTTCTTTACTCATCATTGATATTATTTTGATAGTCCTAAATATAAAACTTAATTACATCTGTCACATAAACTTAACATTAACCAAGAAAACTAAACATTGACCAATGAACCATGAAAATGAGGTCAAGGACAAATGAACCATGCTGTACAGGCATGTACAGCTAAAAATTCTTCCATTCAACAAATATAGTTGACCTATTGCTTATACATGTAGTTTAAGAAAAACAGGTAAAAACACAAAAACTCAACACTTGAGCAATGAACTATGAAAATGAGGTCAAGGTCAAATAAATCTGTGTGACTGACATATAGACCATTAAATATTTCCATATACCAAATATAGTTGACCTATTGTATATATATATATTATTAGAAAATAAGACCAAAACTCAAAAACTTAACTTTGACCACTGAACCATGAAAATGAGGTCAAGGTCATATGACCCCTGCCAGCTAGACATGTACACCTTACAATCATTCCAAACACCAAATATAGTAGACATATTGCATACAGTATAAGAAAAAATAGACCAAAACACAAAAACTTAACTATAAACACTGAACCATGAAAATGAGGTCAAGGTCAGATGACACCTGCCAGTTGGACATGTACACCTTAGTCCTTCCATACACTGAATATACTAGACCTATTGCTTATAGTATCTGAGATATGGATTTGACCACCAAAACTTAACCTTGTTCACTGATCCATGAAATGAGGTCGAGGTCAAGTGAAAACTGTCTGACGGGCATGAGGACCTTGCAAGGTACGCACATACCAAATATAGTAATTCTATTAATTATAATAAGAGAGAATTTAACATAACAAAAAATCTTAACTTTTTTTTTCAAGTAGTCACTGAACCTTGAAAATGAGGTCAAGGACATTGGACATGTGACTGACGGAAACTTTGTAACATGAGGCAACCATATACAAAGTATGAAGCATCCAGGTCTTCCATCTTCTAAAATATTAAGGTTTTAAGAAGTTAGCTAACGCAGACGCCGGATCACTATCCCTTTGTTGAGCTTTCTGCGACAAAAGTTGCAGGCTCGACAAAAATGCATAACAAATGAATAGACCACTTTCGAGTTCATCCATCACTGGAAAAAACTCATCAATTATGCACGACTTTATGACGTCATTTACCAGATAGAGGGGGTGGCCTGTATCCCTGCACTGTTAACGTTCATCAAGTGTCTTAGTGATGGTCATTGTGCAGGATAAACTAGCAATAATGTTTGTTCTGTAGGTACTTAATCACAATTCCCTAATGATACAAGTGCTGAATGTCAATTTGCCAAATAATTCGTGAAATATAGTATCATAGTTTTCCAACCACTCGCTCAACATGGGAACGGAAGTGATGAGGCCCCTAAACGCACAGGTGATGTTCACTAAAACCAGAGCATTTGACGGAAATGCATCGAACTTGAAAGTTGTCTATTGATTAGTTTAATATACAAACATTGTCCATCAAAGTTGGCAAAACATGTTCACCATTCACAGGAAATAAACTATGCATATTTCATTCATAATTTTGATTTCATAATCATGTATAAAATAGTTCCTGTTTATAAAAGCAGAAAAGTATAAATTACATTTATTCAAAAGAAAGCTCTATCTAAGGCACAACAAAGAAATAATATTATGCCTAAACCAGGTAGACTGAAATTTCCCACTGATTATAATATATATTTTTATATCATGAACTTGAAAATAAACAAACAAGTACTCTCAACATTCTTAACATATTAAACATTCAACCTGAAAATCAATTAATAAACTGTTGCATACAGGAGTATAAAAGTAAAAAATATTTATTATCAATTGTTATCACATCTGAATGAGCATTATGGAATGTAAACAAAAAATTCACAGAAAAATAGTTACTTTCACACAAAAAACATTGCACCAGTTTTCAAAGACAAATCTTGTAAAAAATAATATAAACATAACTTGGATAAGAAAACCAGCTGTCTCAAAATCCAAAAGCTGTTGAATACACAAAGCACCAACACAAAAAAATTCTAATGAATTTAAATAATTTTTACTTTACTTAAATGTACCAATTATATTAATAGTTAATACTGTATGAAAGGAGCTTATTCAAATAAATTGCATCAACTATCTGATTTAAAATCGCTCAAGGTTTCCCAAAGAGTTATCTCCCATTACAGCAGATATTTTTCTGCAAACTCTATATCAATAAAACAATCTTACATTAATTAGCTGTATTTTTATGGTTTATGCTTTGGTACAAAATACAATGTTTCATCAATCTGCTCTTCATATGAAATATCTGTAGATTTATTTGTATCAAAGATATGTAAGTTATCAAAGTCTGCTATACCATAGGATGATGTTCCTATACCTATAAAACCACTCAAAGGAGCTTTGTCTATAGTGTGTTCAAATGTTAACTGGCCATTTACACTTCCTCTTAATTGATATCCCTGAAATAAAGTAAGACAAGTAGAACATATATTTATTACAAGGCTGCTATACTTTTAACATTGAAATATGAAAACCAATTACCAATACTATTATAGGATACTCTATGTTCTGTAAAGCTACTAATTTTCATGAGATCCACTCTTGATATCATTATGTCTTAAACATGTGGAAATTGACATATTGAACTACAAGTACAATGTACTATATTACACATAGTTCTTGAACAAAATAGACATGAGTGAAACCTTAGACAAAAAGACATTTTACACGCATCCTTCAAAAACACCTAGTCACAAACTATGTTTTCAGTTAAGACTTTGCTCTAATCTACTTATTAAAGACACAATCTTAAAATGAGGCTTTTTTTAGAAGTTTCTTTAGTTTTGCACTAAATGAAAGATGAAGTTTAACGCCTTAAAGCAAATATGTAAAATATATAAATACTGATGTCTGGGAGGAGTATGAACATCAGAGGGATGTTACTTGCGAGATTAATCAAGAAAATTTCTATATCCCAAAAAAATAATCATTTGTGTTTTGTCCTCTTGTACAAACTTGTATCTGAGGTAAATAAAGCATACAAATTCCAAGCTATGAAGTATATAACATTACCTCCACAATAAGTTCAAGGTTATTCCATCCATCTTGCAAGTTTGATATAGGTCCTTTAGCAACTAACTGAGTTCTTGCTGTAATAACAAAAAAATATCTGCATTTATTCATCAGTAAAGGTAAATATTACTATTTACAGTATATGATTCATAAAAACAAAATGTTTTCTTTGTCATTTTGAAGTGAACTTGTATTTTTTTGACACAGGGTGTACACAGGTTTATTCAATATGTAAATACACAGAATATCATAAATTTTAAATTTCATGAAGTACCAAATGATCTCCCTTATTTTAGAAAAAAATATACTTAGTGTAAAGAAACCTCTCATTTGATACCAAAAGTTACTTCATGCAACTGTTCTCTGAAGAGTAAAATTGGTCTGTAAAAGTTTCTTACCATATTTAATTGAACCTATACATTTGTAAACCAATTCCTTTTTTTTTTTAAATATTTAATTTTTTATCCTTTCCATAATTGATACCTAAAATAAACAGCTATTATCTTAACATTTATAAAACCTAACTTTTGTGTATCATCATCCATTTAAAATTGATCAAAAAAATATTGGGAAGGTTTGTGCACTTCACTGATAATCAATAATTTAAAAACTGTACATAAATAAATAACAGACTCTTTATATAGTGGCTAGCCATTGAACTATAACACATAATTTAAACTGTAGACAATCACAGTAATCTTTTACAAATCTATATATATTCAACAGTATTTACAGATAAAGGTTTCTATAAATATCTAACCTTGGATAAGGTTAAAAAGGAGATCACCTGATCACAATCAAGGAAGTAATACATGTATACCTGTATTGGACTTAAAAATGGCTTTTTCACAATCCATAAGAAAGGGACAAATTCCTGTTAGTTGTGGATTATGTGAAACTGATAGACCTATTAAATGGAAGTGTTTAGACTGTGACCTATTATTGTGTAATCATTGTAAGGAGAAAGTACATTTAAGAGTGAAAACTGCAAAGGATCACAGAATTATTGATTTAAAAGATATTGGACTATATAAAGAAATACTAGATTATGCAAATATTCCCTGTCAGGACCATGCTGGACAAAATAACTGTCTTTATTGTAAGACATGTGACACTCTGGTTTGTCCCACCTGTATAGCAAAAGTTCACAAGAAACATGATTTAATAGAAATTCAGGAAGGATATGATATGAAAATAGAACAGTTGAAAAAAGGACAAAGTAAAATTCAAAGGGACAGGAAAGAAATAGTTTTGAGAAAAGAACAGATTAGCAAACTTTTGTTGGCAGAAAGTACTAAATACAACCAGGTTACGCAATATATTAATGAGCATGAACACTCTGTCAAGGCAACAGTTGAAAGGTACTTTAAAAAACTCAGAGATGAATTAGATCAGAATCACAACTCTGTTTCTAACACAATCAAATCTGACTTAAAAGCAGTTTCAGTTTTACTAAAGCAAGCTGATGATAAAAACAACAAAGTCCAGGAATTCATTCAAATAAGCGATGCCTCCAAGTTCTTTACAGAAGCCAGCAATTTGGAAAAATCTGTTGACATGCAAATGCCAAAACTAAGATCAAGTTATGGCTTTATACCAAACTTCATTCCAGGGGAGATAATGCAGTCTAACATTGGAGTGCTGGAATATGATGAAAATTTATCTTATGAACCGCATCTTAATCTGGCAATAAATAAACAATATCAAACTGAACTTGAGTCTGTAGTACATGTATGCTCTTCTATTGATGACTCTCTCTGGATAAGTACTGGTACTTTTGGTTGTTTAGTTCAAAATATGAAACCTGATGGAACCAAACTGAAGATACTATCAAGTTATAATGCCAACATCTGTGGTATGGCTGTTACTCAATCAAATAATCTACTTCTGTGCACTGAGGGATCAAGACTCCAAGAAATTAGCAGTAATACAGGTACACTAACAGACTCAGTATATAATTTGTCATCTTTCCTACCTACAGCAATCTATATCACCAGTGACAATAAAGTTCTAGTAGGAGGTATTAATAAAGACTATCCTATACAAGGAAGAAGAGTTGTTATACTAATGAATCAGAATGGAGACCATGAGAGAGTGTATGAACATGATCAACATCAAAAACCTATATTCACACTTCCCTTGAGAATAACCAGCACTAGTAATGGGAATATACATGTGGTGGATGAAGTAAGTGAAGGCAGATATAGAGTAGTAGTGTTAGGACAGGGTGGTGATATAATCAATATCTATACAGGAGATACAGAGATCAACAAGGATAAACCATTCTATCCAAGTGACATAGTGACAACACCTAGAGACAATGTTATTGTATCTGATATGCATAGCCATACACTTCATATCCTGAACAATGTTGGCCTGCTGATGACATATTATAAAACAAGGGAGATAAACATAAGGTTCCCGGGTTCTCTTGCGTTCTCTCCAACAGGACAACTCTACATAGGATGTAGTAGACCAAAAGGCAGCAAAAGCAAGGACGCCAAGATGTATGAAGTGACCATATCAGGATGTTAAAACATTCCATATATATTGTATTTTATATATGTACCATAAAATGTTTTAAGTGTACTGACAGTGACTTAATATTAATATCTCAGAAGTGTCTTTACTTTTTATGAATATAAGATTTGGGTAAACTTCAATAAGACAGCAACCCCACAACTTTACTTCAGATAGTGATTGTGTATTTTTAATCAAATAAGATTAATTCATATACATTTATTTCTTACATATAAAAATATTCTTTGTTTGGCATAATAGTTCAGAACTAAAGAACATAATTTTTAAACTTTTTTTAAAAGAATTTCTTTTACATTTACCGGTACTACATATTGTATATTATTTTCATACAGTTTTGTTCTTACTTATGAATGAAAAGGAGATGTGGGATACATTTCTTCGACTTGAGCTTAAACAGTTGTGAATAAATTTTTAAAGGACTTTCTGCCATTAACATCAAATTCTCCACCCAACATAACAAGAGTGCACACGCTAAAATGTCTCGCCTTCTATACTAACCGTAGATATTATGTTGATAGTTCTTAATATAAAGCTGTACTATGAACTTAACATAATCCAAGAAAATGAGGTTAAAGGTTGGATAAATCAAACTGGAAATTAATACATGTACACCATACAAATATTCCATATACCAAATATGCTTTAAATATACATGTTGTTGACCTATTGCATATCTAAGAAACAAACTTAACCAGGAAAACTAAACATTGATCAATGAACTATGAAAATGAGATCAAGGTCAGATAAATCCTGCCAGACAGACAAGTATATCTTACAATCATTACATGCTTTAAATAAAATAGTTGACCTTTTGCATATAGTATCTTAAAAACAAACTTAACCAGGAAAACATAAGATTGACCAATTGCAATGAACCATAAAAATATGGTCATGGTCAGATGATAATTGCCAGACATATACACCTTACAATCATTCCATACACCAAATATAGTAGACCTATTGCATACAGTATTAGAAAAATAGACCAAAAAAACAAATTCAAAATTGAGCAATGAACTGTAAAAATGTGGTCAATGTAAAAAAAAACCAAACATTCCAGGCTGACATGTACATCATAAAATATTTTCATACACCAAATATTGTTGATCTATTGCTAAAAGTGTTTGTTAAACAGACCAAAACACAATAAAATGATTTGCTAAGTGCAGTCTGATACGACTGCAGATGTTAAACCCTGAACAGTTTGGGCAAATTTGGACACAATATTCAAGCTTAATACTGTCTGAATTCAATTGTGATCAAATTTTTGACATAGTATAGGTTTCTGACACAAAATGAATGTCAAGATCTTACAAATCTATTGCCCAATACTGTACAATTAAAATGGCAATTGAAAGAAGATATATTTGTTTTGTTGTTATCACGTTTTCATTTTCAAATCTGTAGATAATTGTTTCATTGTCTTTTGACAAACAAGCTCCTTTCAGAGATGTTTGTACTTTTCATGGTCAGAATTAAGACCTTATATTTTCCCATCTTTTTCATTGTTGGGGATAATTATAAAGAAAATTATTAGTGATAAAGTTCAGAAGGCTCTTTTGATTATTCCTTTTTGGCCTGCTCAGAGTTGGGTTTCTTTGCTAAGACCAATTTTAATTTATTTGCCAGTTAAACTGCTAAGCATAAAAATTAGTAACAATGTTGCATACTGAAGAATGCTTTTCTGTCAGGAAGAGACTTAATTTAACTGTATATTGTAAAAAATATAAGTGAATCAACACCTGAAGGGTTAATTGTGCGGTAGGGTAAAAACGTGTGTATTATATTCAGAAATCACTTTAATATAAACAGGAGATTTCAGAATCATTTGTAAAATATATTTATACTTCATCTTGGAGACCAAGCATCTATAATCAAGCATTATCAATATTTTTTGAGAAATTTCATTACTTGGTGTGTTCAAAGAGAACCAATTCCTTATCACCATCTAAAAAGGATGTTATTGATTATTGAAATTTTTTGTTAACACAAGCTTTTCATATTCATCATGTTTAATGTGAATTTTACTTGTTCTATGTTGAAACAGACTTGATCCTTTAAGAAGTAGATGTTACTAAATTTGTTTGTTTACTACAAGTACATGTATATGTGAATGGTTGCTTAAACCTGAATCTGCAATTGAAGAGTTAGATACGCTTTCACTGTGGAGATGAATTTAGTGCTATCTTTTTAAAGTTCTTTATATTCATTAGAGGATTTAACATCAAAGACTGTCTTTTATACTTGCGTCTTTATTTGCCTTGACTACAACTGCCAAAGTACAATCTTTATCAGCTGTAGATTTACATTCTATGTCTTTCATTCAGAGACATGGCACTTTATTTTTTCATATAAAACCAGATGCTCCGCAGGGCGTAGCTTTATACGACATAAGAGGTTGAACCCTGAACGGTTAGGGCAAGTATGGACACAACATTCAAGCTGGATTCAGCTCTAAATTTGGATTGTGATTAAATAGTTGACACAGCATAGGTTTCTGACACAGAATGAATGTGTTCTAATGAACTTAAAATTTTTGTTTCTCTTAGAGCAATTCACTATGCTGTTGAATATTAATCCTCTCAAAAAAATGTTTGAAGAAATTTTCTTTTTTATTTATGAAATTTCAAATGAGAAAAATTGAACCCAATTTTTTTAATCACATCCCCCTTTCCCTTATTCCAAAACTAATCTCAATTAAAATTTCTAATGGAGTTTGCAACAATAACTACTCATTTAAATACATCATAAAATATTAAGATGTAAAAAAACTGCTTGTTATCACTGAATGGTAAAGATTATTTTAATTTATCAGTTGGTAGTAAAAAGTGAATATACATTGTATATTGTATATAACAAAGATTTAAGTTGATTCTGGACAAAGAAAGATAACTCCAATTAAAAAAAAATCTTGCTATTGCACAATATTTTGCAATTAGATATTTCTTGCTTACTATTCTGGACAAAGAAAGATAACTCTAATTAAAATTTTTTTTGATATTTCACAATATTGTGCAATTAGATATTTCTTGCCATTGCGCAATACTGTGCAATTGAAAAGACTTGCTATTGCACAATACTTAATATAATAATTTTAGATCCTGATTTGGACCAACTTGAAAACTGGGCCCATAATCAAAAATCTAAGTACATTTTTGGATTCAGCATATCAAAGAACTTCAAGATTTCAATTTTTGTTAAAATCAGACTAAGTTTAATTTTGGACCCTTTGGACTTTAGTGTAGACCAATTTGAAAACAGGACCAAAAATGAAGAATCTACATACACAGTTAGATTTGGTATATCAAAGAACCCCATTTATTCAATTTTTGATGAAATCAAACAAAGTTTAATTTTGGACCCCGATTTGGACCAACTTGAAAACTGGGCCAATAATCAAGAATCTAAGTACATTTTTAGATTCAGCATATCAAAGAACCTAACTGATTCATTTTTTGTCAAAATCAAACTAAGTTTAATTTTGGACCCTTTGGACCTTAATGTAGACCAATTTGAAAACGGGACCAAAAGTTAAGAATCTACATACACAGTCATGACAGTTAGATTCAGCATATCAAAGAACCCCAATTATTCAATTTTGATGAAATCAAACAAAAGTTTAATTTTGGACCCTTTGGGCCCCTTATTATGTTGGGACCAAAACTCCCAAAATCAATCCCAACCGTTCTTTTGTGGTCATAAACCTTGTGTCAAAATTTCATAGATTTCTATTAACTTAAACTAAAGTTATAGTGCGAAAACCAAGAAAATGCTTATTTGGGCCCTTTTTGGCCCCTAATTCCTAAAATGTTGGGACCAAAACTCCCAAAATCAATACCAACCTTCCTTTTGTGGTCATAAACCTTGTGTTAAAATTTCATAGATTTCCATTCACTTTTACTAAAGTTAGAGTGCGAAAACTAAAAGTATTCGGACGCCGGACGACGACGACGACGACGACGCCGACGCCAACGTGATAGCAATATACGACGAAAATTTTTTCAAAATTTGCGGTCGTATAAAAATACTAGATCTGTTAGTTAGTCTACCTAATGAGGTGATCAAGGGTTTTGATAAACCAAAACTTTGGGTTGTTACGTAAGACAATGATTTATCATGTTTTGTGTACAAAATATGTGAGAGAATTCATCTAAGTCTTTTTTAGATAGTTAGAGAGAGTTCTAATTTTAGCCGAGGTTTTAAGGTTTACTCATTTAGAGGAACCTCTTCATAAGTGCATTTAGCTTCAGGATGTTCTATTAAAGACATTTTGGCAACAGCTTAGTCTGGACATATGGTAAAACTTTTTATAAGTTCTATAACAAGTAAGTGAATAATATCAGTACTAAAACACTTTTCTTCAGTTGTAGTTACTGGATGATCTTGTGATTTCTTTGCTTTATTAAATGTTGGCATTTATATAAAAATTGTTTTTAGTTTGTGTCTACACTTTAAACAAGCTAATTTATTACTTGAGACCGAAGGCGAAATATGAATAAGAATGTTCCTTCATCCAAGCATATCTTGGATGTGCAGGATGAAGGTCATTCTTAGAATATGAGCCTGAGGCTCGAAAGTAATTAATTCCCACCCTAGGGATTATCAGTCAGATCCACCCTTTTCAAATGGGTTTTATATTTGGTCGACACAAACTTGCTTTAAATTATGACAAGTTATTATGGAACAGGTGCTTATATACTAGGGTCAAGGTCACTGGCCAGCTATGGTCTGGTGGTTATAGTTTGTTTCTTTAAACAGAGATATTACATGTAAGCTTCATCCCTCATAGAGAAGTTAAGCATTTTAAACCAGATGCTCCGCAGGGCGTAGCTTTATATGACCGCAGAGGTTGAACCCTGAACAGTTGGGGCAAGTATGGACACAACATTCAAGCTGGATTCAGCTCTAAATTTGGATTGTGATTAAATAGTTGACACAGCATAGGTTTCTGACACAGAATGAATGTGTTCTAATGAACTTAAAATTTTTGTTTTCTCTTAGAGCAATTCACTATGCTGTTGAATATTAATCCTCTCAAAAAAATGTTTGAAGAAATTTTCTTTTTTATTTATGAAATTTCAAATGAGAAAAATAGAACCCAATTTTTTTAATCACATCCCCCTTTCCCTTATTCCAAAACTGATCTCAATTCAAATTTCTAATGGAGTTTGCAACAATAACTACTCATTTAAATACATCATAAAATATTAAGATGTAAAAAAACTGCTTGTTATCACTGAATGGTAAAGATTATTTTAATTTATCAGTTGGTAGTAAAAAGTGAATATACATTGTATATTGTATATAACAAAGATTTAAGTTGATTCTGGACAAAGAAAGATAACTCCAATTAAAAAAAAATCTTGCTATTGCACAATATTTTGCAATTAGATATTTCTTGCTTACTATTCTGGACAAAGAAAGATAACTCTAATTAAAAAAAATTTTGCTATTTCACAATATTGTGCAATTAGATATTTCTTGCCATTGCGCAATACTGTGCAATTGAAAAGACTTGCTATTGCACAATACTTAATATAATAATTTTAGATCCTGATTTGGACCAACTTGAAAACTGGGCCCATAATAAAAAATCTAAGTACATTTTTGGATTCAGCATATCAAAGAACCCCAAGATTTCAATTTTTAATAAAATCAGACTAAGTTTAATTTTGGACCCTTTGGACTTTAGTGTAGACCAATTTGAAAACAGGATCAAAAATGAAGAATCTACATACCGGTACACAGTTAGATTTGGTATATCAAAGAACCCCATTTATTCAATTTTTGATGAAATCAAACAAAGTTCAATTTTGGACCCCGATTTGGACCAACTTGAAAACTGGGCCAATAATCAAGAATCTAAGTACATTTTTAGATTCAGCATATCAAAGAACCTAACTGATTCATTTTTTGTCAAAATCAAACTAAGTTTAATTTTGGACCCTTTGGACCTTAATGTAGACCAATTTGAAAACGGGACCAAAAGTTAAGAATCTACATACACAGTCATGACAGTTAGATTCGGCATATCAAAGAACCCCAATTATTCAATTTTGATGAAATCAAACAAAGTTTAATTTTGGACCCTTTGGGCCCCTTATTCTGTTGGGACCAAAACTCCCAAAATCAATACCAACCTTCCTTTTATGGTCATAAACCTTGTGTTTAAATTTCATAGATTTCTATTTACTTATACTAACGTTATGGTGCAAAAACCAAGAAAAATGCTTATTTGGGTCCCTTTTTGGCCCCTAATTCCTAAACTGTTGGGACCTAAACTCCCAAAATCAATACCAACCTTCCTTTTGTAGTCATTAACATTGTGTTTAAATTTCATTGATTTCTATTTACTTAAACTAAAGTTATTGTGCGAAAACCAAGAATAATGCTTATTTGGGCCCTTTTTTGGCCCCTAATTCCTAAACTGTTGAAACCAAAACTCCCAAAATCAATCCCAACCGTTCTTTTGTGGTCATAAACCTTGTGTCAAAATTTCATAGATTTCTATTAACTTAAACTAAAGTTATAGTGCGAAAACCAAAAAAATGCTTATTTGGGCCCTTTTTGGCCCCTAATTCCTAAAATGTTGGGACCAAAACTCCCAAAATCAATACCAACCTTCCTTTTGTGGTCATAAACCTTGTGTTAAAATTTCATAGATTTCCATTCACTTTTACTAAAGTTAGAGTGCGAAAACTAAAAGTATTCGGACGACGACGACGACGACGCAGACGACGACGCCAACGTGATAGCAATATACGACGAAAATTTTTCAAATTTTGCGGTCGTATAAAAACATTTGAACCCCTTAAAAAAAATTAGAACCCCCCAAACTTTTGAATCCTCCCTTGGAGCAATTACCCCCACACTGAATCCCAGCCTTTCCTTTGTAGTATGGAACCTTGTAGTACAATTTCAGAGAGATCCATACCCTGAAACACAAGTTATTGTCTTGAAACTAGAAAAATGCCTGTTTTTGGCCATTTTTCTGCCCCTTATTCCTGCATGAATTCGACAATTACCCCCAAACACAATCTCAGCCTTCCTTTTGTGATATGGAACCTTGTGGTATAATGTCAGAGAGATCCATAAACTTACACACAAGTTATTGTCCAGAAACTACAAAAATGCTTGTTTTTGGCCCCCCTATTGGCCCTTAATTCCTAAACATCGGACTCAGACTTCTTTTAAATTAAGTTTTACTTTGCGTATTGATATGTGTTTCTTTATTCTTCATTGGCTAGAGGTATAGGGGTAGGGTTGAGGTCTCACAAATCATTTTAACCCCACCACAAGATTTTCTGGCTGTGTTGAAAATACATTGGTGGCCTTCCGCTGTTGTCTGCTCTTTGGTTGAGTTGTTGTCTCTTTGACATATTCCCCATTTCCATTCTCAATTTTATTGATAAAGGCAGCAAAATGTAACCCAGAGGAAAGTTGTTAAAAGAGCACAGCATTAAACAAATGTATCATATAGTTTTATGAACAGTGTAGTAAGATTAAAATATGTGTAAATAATAAAATACACAATGTGAAATCACAAGTAACAATCAAATAATTACTACTAAAAACTTACACAAGTCATAAGTTAAGTAAAACATCTTGGTTGCTGGAAAGATATAAAAGAATACACCATTGGCATAAAATGACTGACATCCTCCTTTATCCACCCTGGCTGCCAGGAATACTCCATCTGTACCATTCTCTTTACCTATCTGTACATCTACTGATACAGATATGTCTGTCCTACAAAATATTTATTGTGTGAAGTATTTCATATCCTACATACATACTTCATTTATATGACAATAAAGTGATAACAGTTAAAGCTGTTAAAATCGAACAGTGCTTTCTATCATTGATATTTAAATTATGTAAACATCTAAAGAGTTTTCATAAAATACCTTATGTATGAACAACGAAAATTTGACTGGACATACAAGTGGATAAATTTACAGACAGAAAAATAGTTTATTTATACTTTGTAATTTGTGGATAGGGCTTTTAAAGGGTTAACCTGTTGCCCAATTCAATATATTTTGATTAAAATATCATTTAACTAAACAATAACTCTTATTGAAAGACATATAAAGTTGTGCAGCAAATCTGAAGTTAATATTAGAACGGTGCTAACTGCCATACACTCATAATGTTTGAAACAATTTCCAAAGGTTTCAATGTTTTTTTTTATAAATCATAAGAAACAAATAAACTTTATGCAATATGAAGGCTGTATATAAAAGCTAAACTTCACCCACAAACTAATAAAATAATGTCACTCACTATTTCAAATCGTAGAATAATTAATTCTGGGCCAATTTTCATTTTTTATGCATCAGTCGATTTGTTTAAATAAGTTGTTCACGAATAAAGGTCTACCGACGCGATTGAAATAAGTAAAGGTGTTTTCCGACAAGTAATATTGTTAAGCTGTCTCGATTAAAATCACGTGATTGATAAGAAGTATCTCCGGTCAATTTATGACAGCGGCATCGCAGATAGCCACAAAAGAAATTAACAACAGCGTACTAATTAGACAGTTTCCATATCTTTTCTACAGTGCTACCCGGGTTATAAATACATGCTAATTAATCGTTGTAGTTCCTGTCAATATAATACTTCCATGATGGAACCAACACGAGCATTGTCTTGTTAAAAACAACAGTTGAAAAAACTCCTACTGTTTTTTAATACTCAAATTTAGCAGTATAATAAATGGTGCAAGGGGATTTTGAACAATAATTTTAATGGTAAAGAGTGCTGGGCAAAGATGAGGTCAAACCAGGGTCATATTATCAAAACATACCAGTTAAAGTTTCCAATTAAGTTGATAGGAAACACTAGATTATTAGGGCACCAGTGAATAGGAGAATGTAGAACTACTTGACGAAGAATGTTTCCATGTTGTGTATCCTCTGACTTTCTCACTTCAAACACACCAACTTGCTGAGCAAAA
Source organism: Mytilus edulis (assembly GCF_963676685.1). Lineage (NCBI taxonomy): Eukaryota > Metazoa > Mollusca > Bivalvia > Mytilida > Mytilidae > Mytilus > Mytilus edulis. Next base: position 86,061,751 of record NC_092347.1, on the reverse strand, counting down.
TTATTTGGATGGGAAACTTCTTCATAAGCTGACAAATAAATTCATCTTTAAAATTACTTTGTTTGGGGAAAATTGGAATGATTATGTTGAATAGCTATCAAAATGTTTATGTACATGAGAAATAGAAAATAACACTGTACTGCACAAGAATTTAGTTTCACTCAAGAATGTTCTGTTCCAATAATGTTGCTCAACAAGAAGTTTTATCATGCATGAGATTTATACACAATATATTATTAAAACTGTTTATATTTTTGTGCATATTAGTAAGCCATTTTCTACACAACAATAGGTATAACCAAGAAAGGAACTTATCCTGTGTCATCTTATCCCTTCCCATATTCTTAGACCTCCAGACAACTAATAATAATTTGCTACTTTTAAACATGAAGCCATTGAGAAATGATCAGTATAATGCAGATGTTTCATCATTAAACTTTACATTGTCTGAAATTATCCATGAACCTAAAACTATAATGATGATCAAAATCTTTAGGCCTTAAGGCACACATCTTAGGTAAACAATTCCATTCCCACTTTCCCCCCTGGCAAATAAGAATTTATTAAATGTGCTCTCAAGAGACAAGGAATAAAAGAAAAAAATAATAATAAAAGGGGTTAAAAAGATTTTTTTTTTTTTTTTCAAGGGTTAAAGCTAAAGGTTCTAAAGAAATTGTGTCCTGTGTGCATCTTCATCAATGGACTCTCTCCACCAACGAAGGCTAGAATATAACTCATGACCAAAATCTGATTTTTATTGATCTTGTATTGCCTATATTTTTTTCTGCTATTAGTTTCTTTATTACTTTTTGTCAAAAACACAAAAAAGGGTAAAAATGGGCAATCACTCCTGAGTCTACTAATAATTTCAGCAAAATTTTCTTTCTACTTAGTTTATGGTATGTAAATCGTTACAAGTAAGTACTAAGTATGAAGACTGAAAGATGAGTATTTCTAAAGTAAGAACTGAAACAAGGAAGTCAAATTTAGATGCTAAGGCCGTTTTTATTTAATAAGTTGGTTTACGGACATCAGCCCAAAAAACTTAGGGTAGGAGGAGGGAAAAAAAATAAATTTAAACTAGATCTTTCCAGTTTGTTTTTTTTTTACTTGGTTTACGGATATCAGCAGGGCTCACACTTTTTCAGAATTATAGGGAGAAGTGACTTTTCTTTTTGAAACTGATAGGGAGAAGTGGTGAGATTTGAAAGAGAAGTGCTCATTCGTTTGGTGCCCTACAATGTTTGGATTTTACTATAGTATAAAGGGTCATATGTTAAATAATGTTCTTTTTATATTGTTCAATTCATATCTGAGTATACAATTAAAGTAACATTTCAAATTAAAAGTTTTACTTAGGTTCTTGTGAGAAACTTCCAACTAAATATTTAATATCTAGCACAAAATTTTTTTTTTTTTTATTTTGAAAAATGTAAAGAAATTATAATATATCAATTACAATTTAATTCAAAACTATCTTAAGTATGAAATTCAGTGTCTCTCATCAAAAAATATATAATTTAAGCTGGGCCATAATATATTGATATTAGCTAGTGTAATAGTCTCCGAGTTAAGCAACTTTAATAAAGTTTGAAACAAATTCAATACATAAAAAATATAGGGAATTATATACACCAATCAATTAGATGTAACTAAAAGTCTCTTAATGCATGTGAAATACGTAATTTTTTCCTTTGTGGTCAATATTCGTCTGTCAGCTGTTCCATCCGTGCGTCCGTAATAATTATTGTAAAAGTACGGATTTCGGTTTAGCTGGTCCGGTTCAGATCCGTAGTTTAGGAATCGGTAAATGGCGGACGAATGCAAGAAAATTTACTAAAATAAACGATGTTTGACAAGTTATTTGGAAAGGAACATGACGTTTTTAATGCAATAAATGGATTAAACATTTACTAGAGGCAACTTTTATCACGTTTAAATGAAGTAACAAACTTATTTTACCGCCGAAATTTAGGTTGATGTACGTTTTCGAGTAACAAGCACCGGAACTTGCAAAAATGTTCGAGGTGATAAAAAGTTGTACTTTTTATCAAATAAACTGCTACACACTGCAAATACAATGCTTCAGCCTCTTTTCTTAAGATAATGAACCGTTGATGTCTTAATTTCTTTAATTATCAATAAAAAAAATGATGTTTCATCAACTTGGTAAAAATTGAAAATGTCCGATGACGGAAGCGACTGAAAGCGAGTATCGTCAAGAAGAGGGCGACTTGTTTTCGCTTTTGGGTGTCGGGGAAAGCTTACCAGTCACGTTCCGGTGCACTGGTTAACGATTTTTAAATGCAGTAATAGGAACCAGAATACGAAACGTAAACACAAAAATTCCGTTTAAAATTTTCTTAGTAAATCGAGAAATATGAGGTCGGCGGAAATAATTTTTAAGGACAAATGTGCGTTTATTTTTATTTGAATTAGCGAAAATTCGGGTCGGCGGATCCGTAAACCAACTTATTTAATAAAAACGGCCTAAAGGTACTTCAGTAGTTTATAATCAATTAAAGACTAAAGAATTCCTTATGACCAATCAAAGCTTTTGATACATTTTTGTTATTCATGCTATAATAGAAACAAGAAAATAGAGTGATTTCACCATACCAGCCAAAATCTCCAATAACATTCAAAGTATGGTTAAAATGGTCAGCTTTACACCACCATACTGGGGTCTCCAGGACTATCTGTCTTAAAATTTGTCCATGGTCTCCATTTGATTTTTGAACCTCAAATGCACCCAGTTGTTGTGACAAATATTTAGGTTGAGATGAAACTGCATATGCTAAACAAATGAAACATTGATAAACTTTTTAACTTTCAAATAAAATGGATACAGGGGTACTTTTAATAGGAGTTAATAATCAATTCTGTAGAGGCAAAGTCAAAACTAAAGAATTGATTACAATCAAATAATGCTTATATATCCATGCAACTATTGCAACAAGCTTATATAATCTTTTGATTTCATCGTACCAGCCAAAATCTCCAATGACATTTATAGTATGGTTATAATAGTCTGCTTTACATGTCCATACTGGAGTCTCTAGAACCACTTGTCTTAAAACTAGCCCATGGTCACCATAAGTTTTCTGGACCTCAAATGCACCCAATTGTTGAGACATATATTTAGGCTGAGATGAAACTGCATATGCTAAACAGATGAAACAGTGTAATTTACTATTAAATTATCCAGCTACATGCATATGACAGTTTATATATATTTATTAAGGAAAACATGCAGTGTGTTTGTACTCTTACAGTGAAGCAAAAACAACTTTTTATATTTAATATTAAAACTATGAATGCAGCTGTCATATCATTATCTGGGAGCAGTTTTCTGCCTTTCTAGGAAACACAGAAAGGTTAAACTTCATTTGACTTTCAAAGGATAATGAAGCTTGCATTCAAGAATCAATAAAATGTCTAAATTATAAGATACAATTCAGTTGAGATCCCAGCAATTGTGGCTGTAAGTACATACTAATGTACCAAAAACAAAATGCAACCTGAACACTTATCACATGCAATATATTTTAAAGAAACAAATTCAAGTGCAGCACATAATGTTAATAATTAATGGAAACTTTAACTGTACAATTCCTACTAAAGATAACTTTAAATTTACATTTTGAATTTGGTTGAATTTAATAAATATAAAATAAGTCTATCTTTGAGAAGCATACCCTACCATACTTCACATTAAGCAATACAACTACCTTCAAAATCTTCTTTATAAGGCACAGGAAATGGTTTACTGGGTGGTGGATTAGGATAACTTCCTTTCTGACCTAATTTTATTGTTGTTATGGTTACTACTTGATCTACATCTAATCTCAGATGTATCAATCCATTTGGTACCTAAAATTCAACTGTATCATGTTATAAATGATAATAAAGTAATTGAATGTCATCATATCAATAGTATTGATTTCTTTTAAGTTAATATTAATTGTTGTATTGGTGACAAAGGTTCAAGAGAACTTTTCAGACAGCGGATTTTTATGAAATTTCACAGTTAATGAGTGTGAGAAAAAGTTGTATTCCAGTCCTCGTTTTGCTCTGCTTGATAGGAGAGTAACCAATATAGGTTGTTTTCTACAAATCTATACAAATGTTTAAATCAAAAATTCATACAGTTAATGAGCGTGAGAAAAAGTTGTATTCCAGTCCTCGTTTTGCTCTGCTTGATAGGAGAGTAACCAATATAGGTTGTTTTCTACAAATCTATACAAATGTTTAAATCAAAAATTCATACAGGATCAATGATATGTAACATTATGCCATATTAAAACAGTTTGATAGTGGTTTGAATCCTATCTAATTATCTCCCCTGTTTTCCAGATTTAGACTTTTAATACATTCTCCTTTTAAGGTTTTAAAAAAATCAGCACACCAATAAGCTAAGTTTGCTTTCTTTCTTCCTGATTGTGTTATTTTTAATTGTATATTGTATCAACATTGAATTTGCTTACCCAGTAAATAAACAACTATCTTTATATTTCTAACCTTAATATCGACTTTTTGCATAAATGTATCATTCTTCCCATCAAATCCTAACTGGCTATACCATGCTGTTACTTCTGTTATTTTAGCCTGAAATGAAGAATATTGTATATAAGTACCTTCAGGATAATCATCGAATTCACATCAGGATATGTAATAAATTATTTTGAGGTGGTACTGAATTCAATTTGCAATAAAAGCAGGTCAAAACTGATAACTGTAGTACACCTTGCCTTTTTTAAGAAGGAAAGTGGATGTTTAGACAGTTTGAGCTGTAATTTTTGGCTGTGTAAAAAGGGTAAAGATATGATAAGGTCCCTTTTTTGTCCCCTCTGATTTGAAAAATCAAAAATGCTACCTGCATTAAACTAACATATCCTTACATCAGTTTGTCAGATATCAGTTTTCATAATTATGTCTTACATTTTTGCTTTATCAAACTTCTTGTATTCAATCATGCCAATATGGTCTACAATAAACTGACAAAAAAGCATGATTTTGAGATGTCATCTTTAAAGATCAGATGTTAGACCTGCAGACTTTTCAACTTGAAAATTGTCATCAAAATATGTTTTTCAATTCTGACCAAGCTGCCTACAAAGTTATATTTTCTACTTTCAATACTTAAGAATTGCCACCAAGAAGATATTTCGTATTTCCAATATTAAAAAAGGTGCCATCAAGGGAATTTTCAATTTTTACAATAAAATTGAGAACGGAAATAGGGAATATGTCAAAGAGACAACATCCTGACCAAAGGGCAGATAACAGCTGAAGAAAAAAAGCTGTTTTTATAACCTATATTTTATACTTACAAAGCTGCCACCAAGTTTTATGGTGATATTCTGTTGAGCCACTGTATAAGCGGGAAGTGGTGGCCTAACACAAATGGAATGATCATGACTCTGAAAAAATAATTGGCAAAGATATAAAAATCCAATTCCTGGTTTTTTTTTCAAGAATATTTTTTGTAAATGTTCAATATTTTCAAATAACAATATAATTATAGGGCTTCATTATCTTTAAGAACTATCCTGGCTTTGCTATAATTAACCTTCCTGCAATGAAACCAAAATGAATATGGATAATAGATTAAAATGACAGGTTAAACTATGAAAAACGGTCTACACTAAACATTTAATCATTTAAGAAGTATAAGTTTGGACTTTGTCCATCAGGACAAAACATTATAAAAAACTCAAAGGAAGGCCCAACAACATTTTTCAAACAGGGTCATGAACTGCCTTAAGTATAAGATTATTACAGTGAAAACTGATGTTTTTTTTTGCTACTTAATTTTTTAAACATTTAATTACTTAGTTCAATGTTTTCGAGTTTCATACATAATGAATATTGGTTATTAGGAATCACAAGAAAGATATCATTACATTTTAATTCAAAAATATGTCCCCCATGTGTTTAATACTTACCATGGTTTCTATGACAATTGTGAGATCTTTGCCATCAGGGCTGACCAAGGAGACATAACTCCCTCCATATTTCAGTTTACCAACACCACTACCATGTGACAGGTATTTCCATCCAGGCAATGTAAACTGGGTTGTATGTGCTATAGGAAATATAAATTAAGGCATACTGTAGTAACAATTTGATTTTTTAGGGAGGAAAGTTAGGTGAGAAGTTTCATAAAAAGTCTCTTAAATTCATTTTCATTGTTTCCAGTTTGAAAAAAGTAAGGTTTCTTATAGGTTGTTGTCTCTATGACACATTCCCCATTTCCATTCTCAATTTCACTTTTTGTTAGAAATATTTTCACGGTTTATGTATATAATAATATATACATAATTTTCACCAATTTATTTCTTTGACATTAGTCCATTATGTCTACATGAATAAAAAAGAATGTGTCTAAGAACAGAAATGCTCCAGCTCAAGTTTGCATTTTTCCAAGTAAAAAGGGGCATTACTCTAAAACAGTAAATGACTCACTACATAAATAAGAACTCTGTTTGTGTGTTGTAAATTTAAGCCTTATGTATGATTTCCATAAAATTTGGACAAGACACACTTAAGTTAGAGTGCAGCAGCTAATAACTCACTTCACAAATTAGTACTCTGTCTGTTTGGTTTTCAGCATTGCATACCAGTTTAATAAAATTTGCATTAGGCAAACTGGAGTTCTTATTTCAGTGGATTTAGTAAAGATTTGTTTTTGCAGATATATGAATAAGTTGACAAATAGTGCATATGGCAATGTACAATATCAGTATGTATACCTGACATCCATATAGGACTATTGACCACATAACTTCCACTCCATGGTGAATTTGCTGTCATAAGACCATTACGTGCAAAAGGAAGAGCATCATAGTAACTGGCAATTAAATTCCACGATATAGTTCTACAAAGGAAACATTGCAATTATTTTTACTATAAATTTCATATACAAAAATATTACTATGTCCTTCCTTACCTATGATGTAAACACAAGTGAACTGGAATTTATTACATTTCTTCACAAAGTTTGCAAATATTTATCATGTTTGTTTATATTAAAATGTTATAAAGAAATACAATTTGTTTTACTGCAACTACTCAACAAAATTTTTATAATGTGCTATCATGGTTATGTTATGAAGTATATCAAAAACTTCTATTCTATTCATGCTTTCAAATTGACATTTGAGAATTTAATGCATTCTGGGTAATATTTAAAAAAAAAAAGTACACCGTTTTTTTTTTTTATTGGCTAGCAAAATCCATTACAATGGACATATAACCATTGATGTGACATTATTTCTGTTTTTTTAGTACAAACACCAATAATTTCTTAGATTTTGAAACGATAAATTACATAGATTTCAACATACAAAATCTCATAGATTAGATGCCAATACTCTTAAGTTTACCTACCCTGTAAATCTTCCATTAACATAGTTCTGATTCAAGAGCTGAAATAACAACATATGTAATGAAGATTAATGCCTATAAATACAACAATGTTAATAGAGCAAATTATAAAACTTCCAATACTACAAATTGATTTTCTTTTGTTGTGTTTTTAATTTCTCAAATAGTATCTCAGCAAAATCCTTAAACCACCTGTGACCACCTCTCTAAAATTAGGATTCAATGAAACACAAATTATATCTTAGAGCATCTATCATGCCTCTAAAGTAGAACAATATTTCACCAAACAAATCATGAGTCAGTTATGAATATGTCCTTTGATAAATGAGAAGCATAAGTTCTAAACTTGAAAGATAACAGTTCTTGCCATTACAGGCTGCAATATTCAAAGTCCTTTTTTTTAACTGCAGTTCAAAAATCCAAAAGAGCCACAAATCTGTACTTGAGATTGAGGCTGTATATCTAAATTCCTATTGAATACAAAAGGATTACTATTAAAACAGTGCAAGGTCAAGCATGACTCACCCTTGCCCAGCATCCTCCCCCTATATTGTCATTAAATGTACTGAAATCCTCAGATGACCATAACTGTTTCCCTGTCTGAACAGCTGACATGACAGACTCTGTTCCTGGGTAATGCACACTGTAAATAAATAAGCAGCATGATCTTACCCTTAATAGGTGATAGCTCTAGCTTTTTTACCCTAGAGCCAGTAGCTTTAGCTAGGTCTAGACTACATCCTTTACAGCCAATATTATTAGATATTTCATGACCATATTCAATATTGGTGATAATTTTAGCTAGGTGTGAATTATTGCTTATATCATTGACAATAAATAATTAATTTAGCTATCATATTATCTTACCCTGATTAGTGCTAGTTATAGCTAAATCTGGTTCATATGCTTGTAGGCAAGATAATTAGCTTACTCATGGTCTTACCCTATATAGTCAATAGCTTTAGCTTGGTTTGAATCATTGCCCTTATCATTGACAATAATTTAGCTATCATATCATATAACTCTATATGGTCGATAGCTTAAGCTACTATATTACCTTTCCCTATAAAGTTGATAGCTTTAGCAAGGTCTGAATCGTTTAACAAATAATAGAACTATATATATCGTTAATTAACCCTACATATTTGATAGCTTTAGCTATTATATAACCTTACCCTATATAGTCGATAGCTTTAGCTATTATATAAGCTTACCCTATATAGTCGATAGTTTTAGCTATTATATAACCTTACCCTATATAGTCGATAGTTTTAGCTATTATATAACCTTACCCTATATAGTCGATAGTTTTAGCTATTATATAACCTTACCCTATATAGTCGATAGTTTTAGCTATTATAATATGAGGCAGGCATTACCTGTAAATGGGGACGAAGTCTGTATGAATTATTTTTTTGTAACTTAAATATTTGTTTAAAAAAAAAGAAACGGAAATACTGTAACGTTTCCGATTTTGGTTCTGTTAGGGATTTAGTTGTGACGTTATTTAAATTATGACGTCATTTGCAATGTAAACAAAGAAACGCTATCATCAGGTAACGTTTTTTCATATTAAGGAATTATTAAAAATGAAATTGGTATTGCGCGTTCCTTCCTATTTTATACTAGACTGATAAATATATATTTTACTCAAAGTTTCATACAAACGAGACCGGAAAAAGGAAGTACATTGTACATTTCTGCGCAGGTCCGGGATTTCAAAACACGACAAAAAAAATTTGAACGATTTTGAGTTCATCAGTACAATGAAAAATTCTGGAAATTTTCCCGTATTTTTTTTTTATTGAATTTTCTACTGTTATTGGGGACTCCCTCCCCATATAACCTTACCCTACATAGACAATACTTTTAGCTATTATATAACCTTACCCTATATAGTCGATAGTTTTAGCTATTATATAACCTTATCTTATATAGTTGATAGCTTTTCAATCATATGATCTTACCCTATATAGTCGATAGTTTTAGCTATTATATAACCTTACCCTATATAGTTGATAGTTTTAGCTATTATATAACCTTACCCTACATAGTCAATACTTTTAGCTATTATATAACCTTACCTTATATAGTTGATAGTTTTAGCTATTATATAACCTTACCATATATAGTTGATAGCTTTAGCTATTATATAACCTTACCCTACATAGTCAATACTTTTAGCTATTATATAACCTTACCCTACATAGTCAATACTTTTAGCTATTATATAACCTTACCTTATATAGTTGATAGCTTTTCAATCATATGATCTTACCCTATATAGTCGATAGTTTTAGCTATTATATAACCTTACCCTATATAGTCGATAGTTTTAGCTATTATATAACCTTACCCTATATAGTCGATACTTTTAGCTATTATATAACCTTACCCTATATAGTCGATAGTTTTAGCTATTATATAACCTTACCCTATATAGTCGATAGTTTTAGCTATTATATAACCTTACCCTATATAGTCGATACTTTTAGCTATTATATAACCTTACCCTATATAGTCGATAGTTTTAGCTATTATATAACCTTACCCTATATAGTCGATAGTTTTAGCTATTATATAACCTTACCCTATATAGTCGATACTTTTAGCTATTATATAACCTTACCCTATATAGTCGATAGTTTTAGCTATTATATAACCTTACCCTACATAGTCAATACTTTTGCCTATTATATAACCTTACCTTTTATAGTTGATAGCTTTTCAATCATATGATCTTACCCTATATAGTCGATAGTTTTAGCTATTATATAACCTTACCCTATATAGTTGATAGTTTTCGCTATTATATAACCTTACCCTATATAGTTGATAGCTTTAGCTATTATATAACCTTACCTTATATAGTCGATACTTTTAGCTATTATATAACCTTACCCTACATAGTCAATACTTTTAGCTATTATATAACCTTACCCTATATAGTGGATACTTTTAGCTATTATATAACCTTACCCTACATAGTCAATACTTTTGCCTATTATATAACCTTACCTTATATAGTTGATAGCTTTTCAATCATATGATCTTACCCTATATAGTCGATAGTTTTAGCTATTATATAACCTTACCCTATATAGTCGATAGCTTTAGCTATTATATAACCTTACCCTATATAGTCGATAGCTTTAGCTATTATATAACCTTACCTTATATAGTTGATAGTTTTAGCTATTATATAACCTTACCATATATAGTTGATAGCTTTAGCTATTATATAACCTTACCCTATATAGTCGATACTTTTAGCTATTATACCGGTATAACCTTACATTATATAGTTGATAGCTTTTCTATTATATAACCTTACCCTATATAGTTGATAGCTTTAGCTATTATATAACCTTACCCTATATAGTTGATAGCTTTAGTGATTATATAACCTTACCCTATATAGTTGATAGCTTTAGCTATTATATAACCTTACCCTATATAGTTGATAGCTTTAGTGATTATATAACCTTACCCTATATAGTCGATAGCTTTAGCTAGGTCTGAGTCATTGTTAATATCATTGACAATACCCCAGCCTCCATCAGCAGCTACGATCCTAACATGTTGTAAACTGTTGTTATCTAAGACTTTCCTCAACAGCTGAAATAAGAGAAAACAATTTGTCATAAGTCATTAGATGATTGAAGTTGTTACTGGTCACAATGTTTTAAATATTTATCTTTTCTTTTTTTTTTTAAAATGGCATGCATAATCATTTTAGGTTCTTGTGTATATTTCGAAGTTTAGTATGACGCCCATTATCACTGAACTAGAATACATATTTGTTTAGCGGCCAGCTGAATGACGCCTCTGGGTGCGGGAGTTTCTTGCTGCATTGAAGACCCATTGGTGGCCTTCGGCTGTTGTCTGCTATATGGTCAGGTTGTTGTCTCTTTGACACATTCCACATTTCATTATCAATTTTATAATACCAATCTGATTGAAATTAAATCCTTAAATTGCTCCCGTTCTGTTAGTCAATCATCATGTCCTTATCACTTATACCACATTTTAGCTTCGTTTGTTTATGTTTCCTTTGTTGCAATGATTTTCAGTTTCGCAAGCCTGTATTTTCCTGTAAAATGCTTATATTCCTAAGTCGTCGTTTTATAACATCAGGTAACTCATTCATAAAAAAAGCATATGAAGTGGGAGTAAGATTGGAACAACCCAGGCAATATATTCACATTTTCCACGGGTGTATACTCAATGTGTTTGAAGGACGACATGTTAGAATTGAATAAATAACTCCCAAATGTGAATCTGGAACTAAAATATTGCATTTCAGTATATCATTCTTTAAATAAATAGATACCAGCAGACAGTAAAGATTTTATAAGATGAATTTTATTAATTGATGTCTGCAAAAACTAGAACAACTTCTCTATTCCCAAATAGTAATACTTTTTTTCAAAATTAAACATAGAAAAGAAAGGATTTACGTTTTGATTTTGAGGTCTCATTGGCAATTATATCATCTCTCCTTATTTTCATATACTGTGTATTATTAGTATTGATATGTACAAATATTTCACATGTACTAATTCTTTAGAGATTGAAAAGCTTTCTTTTCCAGATGACCATCATGTGTATCTCAAGTTCTAGATATAGATGTCCATTAGATTTTTAGATAATGAGAGTCCATAATTACCTTAATATATTTCACATCATATGCCTGTTCATTCCAAATCTAAAATACATAAAAAAAAAGGTTCAAACAATTTTATCACCACAATCTGTAAAGTAATACCTATGTTTAGCGTAATACACCTTTCAGCAAAACCAAACAAAAAACATCAAAAGATTTGAGAACACATATTAATCTAAACTGGGAATGAAGGGCTGAGAATTTAAAAAAGTTCATATTTATTTTCTTATGTATATGGTCATCTACACCGGAATTTTCTCTTCCCCCCTTCATGTTTTAAGTTTTATGTGTTAATAATTTCTTTAAAGATTTTCTAGGCTGACTACTAGTGTTGTAAAGTATAAATTATAATTTGCCCATACATCAATTCAATATAGTTTATGACTTATATATAGTTATATATTTACCCCAATAAAATCAATAGTTAAATTATGATACTTCTTGGCGCCAAGGACCCATTTGAGGATATAATTAGCTGGTAGTTCTATGTCTGCATATGGATCTCTTGTTCCATTTCCTATCCACCCTGGCCATGCCCACGGTAGTCCATATAACAAAATATTAGGATTTCTCTGGAATTAGTAAATCAAGTTAAAAGATATCTAGAAATATACATACCATTAACATTTAATTGATAAACAATTGGTACAAAGCCAGTATAATTATTAAAAAAAATCATCATTGAATAACACCTGTTATAAAAAACAAATCTATGGGTTTGAATCCAAAACTCATGGAAAACATAAAATGAATATATAAATGAAAACACAGTTTTTAGAACAGCCTTCAAATATAAAGTATGTTACCTAACTAAATGTTTAAAGTAAAATAACATATAAAAATTCAAACCCTTTTAGCTTCTTTCATCAACCACCACTCATATCCTCTATTATAATTTTCATCCCAGCTGTTGTGCATGTGGGAAGCCTCTGTTCCTTCTAAAACAACAAATTTTATAACATGACAAGGGATATACAACTTTATTCTGATTTCAGTAATGTGTCCATCCCATAATTTAACATTTGAAGAGGTGGATTATTCCTGTCTATTGTTGGAAATGAATATGATCACAAAGAGGTCTTCTGTAGGAGAGATACCTTTATAACTACCATTTTAATAGTATAACCATATGGAATCCTATTATAAATTTTTCATCCCAAGCTTCTTGTAATAAGTGATTACATCTATATATCATGACTAATATAATACTCTAAAGTGAAAATTTCCAGTACATTTTTTTGTGAAACAATGTGTGCTTCTAATTTTTCATATACTTCAAACTTTGCTAACAGTTTGACCTTTAACAAAAGTAAATTATTATGATTCAGTTGTGATGTAAGTTTCCATTTCTTCCAATACTTTAAGACTGACAAATTTTCCAAAAATTCCATCTGTTATATATATCTATATGTACCTACATATATATCTGATAAGAAGTTGACAATAACAATACCTGTGCTTTGAGCATCTCCACCAATCTCTACTTTCAGAAGATGTAAACTGGCTCCAAAATTAGGCTGAAAATAAGACAGTTACATTTGTATTACAATTGTACTATGTTTTAAAAAATACCCAACTATATCATACAAAATTATGTTTTTTTTTCTTCTTATAAATCTACAAATGAAATCCTTTTTTATGGAAAGTGGTTGCTGATACAAAAAGTAATGTGTATATCTCTGAAATGAGACAGCTAACACTACAATACGTGCATAAAAACCCTGAATATTTTATCAATCAAAATTGTACTTTTCAACGTTTTATAAATCTATAAGTCTGACATGGAAAGTGGTTGATGATACAGTTTTATAAGTCATTATGTAAGTATAAGGATGTTTTGCAATGCTGTCTCATTTGTAACAATTTAGTGGCAATCAAAGTTGTAGGGGAATTTCATTTCCTTGATGTTCAATGTTGATAAACATTTTTATTGAAAACAGTAACTTATCCCTACTTGCAAGGGGAATTCTAAGTGCAAGATGAACTTATGCTAGTCTTTTATTGTCACACATGTTTTTAATATATTGTTTGCATGAGCTCAAGTATGTTATGTGCTTTAACACCTTTATAAACTCATTTGAATGCCTGTTTTTGAGGTGTTCAGTTCATCAAATAAAGAATTCCAAAATTCTGATGAACACCTCTCATGGGGAATGTCCCCAATAGATTGGGGTAATCATAGTAGTTGACAGGTCTGCTTAACAAACACATTAAAAAAAAAAATTATTTCTTTGAACTACCCTCATGAAAATATTTTTCTGAATTTTTTCTGAACTCGATGCTGAAATTTTACTGAACACATTTAGTAAACCCTTTTCTTAAAAATGCCTGAATTTGGCACGTTCCAGCAAGTTTTCAGCACATTTTCAGTAAAAATTCAGCAGTACATTTTCAGTAAATATTCAGCAATATTCAGAAATAATTCAGCATTAATTCTGAATTTTTCTGAACACCTTGCTGAATTTTACAGAATCTATTAAAAACCTTTTGCTTAAAAATGTCTGAATTTGGCACATTCCAGCACATTTTCAGCAAATTTTCAGTAACAATTCAGCAAGTCATTTTCAGTAAATATTCAGCAATATTCAGAAATAATTCAGCATTAATTCTGAATTTTTCTGAACACCTTTCTGAAATATTCAGAACCTATAAAAAACCTTTTGCTTAAAGATGGCTGAATTTGGCACATTCCAGCAAGTTTTCAGCAAACTTTCAGTCACAATTCAGCAAGACATTTTCAGTAAATATTCAGAAAAAATTAGTATTACTTCTGAATCTTTCTGAACAACTTGCTGAAATATTCAGAACCTCTTAAACACTATTTTCTAAAAAAAAACAGCTATAATTTAACCCGTTACAGTGGGTTTTCAGCAAATTTTCTGTTAAAGTTCATCTAAGACTCTAAAGGTAAATTTTTTAGCATTTCTTTCTAAAATGTTCAACAAACAAAACAATATTTAAGCAAATATTCAGTAAAAATTTGAATTAATCTATACTCAGCCAATATTCAGTCTTCAGCTATTGTTCAGGATGGGTTCAGACCATTTTCAGCTTTAGCTTACATTTTTCAGGAAAGGTTCAGATGATTTTCAGTTATAATTCAGGAAAGTTTCCATGGGTATTTAGACAATATGAGCTTTTTAATATTCTGTCTGAAAGGCACTATTTATCCAAAACAAATAAACATTATTTAAGAAATACAATGGTGTCATATGTGAAGTAGAATAATTAGTTGTGTCTTTGTCTTTTTTATTATTGCTTTTTATTTTGTGTCTTATATAGTTGCAATCAGATCAGTCAAGCCTTTTACAACTGATGATTAGTTTGTTATGTTGTGACATCAATGACCCAGCATTGTGACATAAGAAATTTATGAGAAAGTGGACACATTTTGAAGTCGGTTATACATAATACAGTATAGATTTTGCCCATTTTAATCTTTAACTGACCAGTAATGACCGTTTATTATATCTCTGGGTTTTTGGTTTTTTTTTTATCTATGAATTGTTTGCTCAGCATCAATCATGCCACATCTAATTATTTTTATATAATAAACTTATAATTGTCCCAAGTGAAAGCTTCCATGCTGCTGTTGATACTTGGGCCAAGTATTGTACACAGTTAGGTTACCACAGGAAAGGAGCACTACAGTAAATCTACATGTAATCTCACGTCTTTCACTTGAAACATTTCGTATATATGCGTCTTGTTCTATTTTTTCCTGTCCTTCAACCCTTTGAAATTTTCTTGCATTAATAGGGAAAATCATCAAATTGAATCCAATTTCAACGGCCTGATAATTATTTCAAATAATGTGAATCATGAATTGTTCATGAACTTTTAATTCTATTAATTCAGAAATTGAGAATCATTTGTATATTAAATAACCAGATGCTCCGCAGGGCGTAGCTTTATACGACCGCAGAGGTTGAACCCTGAACGGTTAGGGCAAGTATGGACACAACATTCAAGCTGGATTCAGCTCTAAATTTGGATTGTGATTAAATAGTTGACACAGCATAGGTTTCTGACACAGAATGAATGTGTTCTAATGAACTTAAAATTTTTGTTTCTCTTAGAGCAATTCACTATGCTGTTGAACATTGTTGAATATTAATCCTCTCAAAAAAATGTTTGAAGAAATTTTCTTTTTTATTTATGAAATTTCAAATGAGAAAAATTGAACCCAATTTTTTTAATCACATCCCCCTTTCCCTTATTCCAAAACTAATCTCAATTAAAATTTCTAATGGAGTTTGCAACAATAACTACTCATTTAAATACATCATAAAATATTAAGATGTAAAAAAACTGCTTGTTATCACTGAATGGTAAAGATTATTTTAATTTATCAGTTGGTAGTAAAAAGTGAATATACATTGTATATTGTATATAACAAAGATTTAAGTTGATTCTGGACAAAGAAAGATAACTCCAATTAAAAAAAAATCTTGCTATTGCACAATATTTTGCAATTAGATATTTCTTGCTTACTATTCTGGACAAAGAAAGATAACTCTAATTAAAAAAAATTTTGCTATTTCACAATATTGTGCAATTAGATATTTCTTGCCATTGCGCAATACTGTGCAATTGAAAAGACTTGCTATTGCACAATACTTAATATAATAATTTTAGATCCTGATTTGGACCAACTTGAAAACTGGGCCCATAATAAAAAATCTAAGTACATTTTTGAATTCAGCATATCAAAGAACTTCAAGATTTCAATTTTTGTTAAAATCAGACTAAGTTTAATTTTGGACCCTTTGGACTTAAGTGTAGACCAATTTGAAAACAGGACCAAAAATGAAGAATCTACATACACAGTTAGATTTGGTATATCAAAGAACCCCATTTATTCAATTTTTGATGAAATCAAACAAAGTTTAATTTTGGACCCCGATTTGGACCAACTTGAAAACTGGGCCAATAATCAAGAATCTAAGTACATTTTTAGATTCAGCATATCAAAGAACCTAACTGATTCATTTTTTGTCAAAATCAAACTAAGTTTAATTTTGGACCCTTTGGACCTTAATGTAGACCAATTTGAAAACGGGACCAAAAGTTAAGAATCTACATACACAGTCATGACAGTTAGATTCAGCATATCAAAGAACCCCAATTATTCAATTTTGATGAAATCAAACAAAAGTTTAATTTTGGACCCTTTGGGCCCCTTATTATGTTGGGACCAAAACTCCCAAAATCAAACCCAACCTTTCTTTTATGGTCATAAACCTTGTGTTTAAATTTCATAGATTTCTATTTACTTATACTAACGTTATGGTGCGAAAACCAAGAAAAATGCTTATTTGGGTCCCTTTTTGGCCCCTAATTCCTAAACTGTTGGGACCTAAACTCCCAAAATCAATACCAACCTTCCTTTTGTAGTCATTAACATTGTGTTTAAATTTCATTGATTTCTATTTACTTAAACTAATGTTATTGTGCGAAAACCAAGAATAATGCTTATTTGGGCCCTTTTTTGGCCCCTAATTCCTAAACTGTTGAGACCAAAACTCCCAAAATCAATCCCAACCGTTCTTTTGTGGTCATAAACCTTGTGTCAAAATTTCATAGATTTCTATTAACTTAAACTAAAGTTATAGTGCGAAAACCAAGAAAATGCTTATTTGGGCCCTTTTTGGCCCCTAATTCCTAAAATGTTGGGACCAAAACTCCCAAAATCAATACCAACCTTCCTTTTGTGGTCATAAACCTTGTGTTAAAATTTCATAGATTTCCATTCACTTTTACTAAAGTTAGAGTGCGAAAACTAAAAGTATTCGGACGCCGGACGACGACGACGCCGACGCCAACGTGATAGCAATATACGACGAAAATTTTTTCAAAATTTGCGGTCGTATAAAAATCAGATTATAATATATGTAAACTTCTCTTTCTTTCTGTATTAATCAAAATTGAAGTTTCAGAGCTTCAAACTTAGATCAGTTCAATTTCTGCTTGAATTTCAAAAAGTTTCTGTGGAAGATGCAGGACTTTCACCTGCAAGAAAATACAATCCACAAAGAATCCAATGTCTTACTTATTTTCTAATTCAATATAAATTATGATTTTTTCATAATGCCATTTTTTTAATTGATTGATTTAATATCATGAAAAAAAAAAAATTTTAGAAGGGAAGCGAAAAAAAGTATAAAATTTCTTAGAGTTTTCTGTATTGAAAGGTGCAGATCCATGATTTTGTTAGAGGAAAGGGCGCCCCTTTTTTTAATGATCAATGCATTTGTCGATTTGAATTGGGACATATAGTTGCCGCACCCCCACTTTTTAAAATGTCTGGATCCGCTCCTGTTGGTGTGAATACTTGTAAAAAGTCTATGCAATTATCATATATATGAAGCTCCATATGTGGGACCCTGGCACCCTGTATCTGCCATTGATTGATACTTTCATAAAGAAAAGCAATGTGTCATATCTAAGTTCAGGTTAGGGGCACAATATGGTTCATTTCCGAAATCCTGCTTTTTATGTATTTTTTTTCCATTATTCCTCTCACATCTGACATCCTCCCCCTCACTCAATTCCAAATCCCCACAATGCCCTATAATTCACATTCCAAAATTTGCAAAAGCATGCCCCCCCCCTTTTTGTCCCTCAAATTAAAAAAAACTGCTGGTTCCCAAAATATGGTTCATTTACCAAATCCAGTTATTTTGTAAAAAAAAAAATCATGAATTCTCTCACATTCTCCCCCTCCCTTTGTTCCATATTCAACCCCTGTATCTCACATACCCAAACTTGCAAAAGCATGTCCCCCCCTTTTTCTTTTTTCCCCATTAAAGTAAAAAAACAGCTGGTTCCTACAAAAAAACAAGGGCATTCCCCTTCCTCCTCTGATTTTCTCTAAATACATGTAAGTTGAATGGTCAGTGCATAATGATGTGCACAAGTTCAATACATAATTTCAAGGATTTTCTTCATTTTAATTTATTTTCTGGTGTTGACTTTCTCAAAAATGGTATTTATAGATTGTCTCAATAAACTTTTATCTTTAAATATGATTTAAAATTAGCAATAAACATTTCAGTTCAAACTGTAATATACTTATCTGATAAATATAGCCATCATTTCACAAATCGTATTTAGGGCGCCTAAATAGTTTTTTGTTGACGTAATTTATTATGTGTTTCCGGTTCAGAAAGGTTTCACTTATTAAACTGGTATCTACTCTCTACGAACATAGTGTAGTAGCCAGCAGGGGACCAGCTCAGATCATGAAAACGTTTTAACTCCCTATATAATTGACTGTACTATCAGTGCTTGTAAATAACACTGTATTTACAACACAACGATTGACTAATCTGATATTTTTCTTAGTTCTTTTTTTTATGCCGAAATACAATTAAGTAAGGCATATTTAAGAACTTGGAGAGAGATTCAGAAAACTTCTTCTACAGATAAAATTAACACTGGCAGTGCACCAGCAAAAACGGATAGGCTATCGAAAAAATCGCAAATAATTTCAACGTAAGTTCCCTTTTCAAATTTTGAATTTTTATAAATACTTCGACACCAAGACACATTGACACCTGGCAAGACCTCCGGTGTCAATATTTTAATATAACATAGGTACTTGCTGGTATAATTTTAGTATGCCTCTCAAGTCTTCATATAAATGAATTCTAGACATTCCGGCACCTTGTCAAATCGGCACCGTTATATACAGTTCGGCACCAAGTCAAATCGGACCTGGTTAATTCGCCCCCAAAATTAACAGATTATGTTTTGCAAGTTGGGGAATCAGGACTTTTAAAGAAAGGAAATTTATTGTAGAAAAAACAAACTTGTTATAAATTGTAATTGATATAAGATCTTCAGTTTTTAATGTGATTATCAATCATAACATTATTAATAGTGTACTCATGACTTTAAATAGAAAGCCAGCTTATTATTGTTTATCGTAGATTTCACAGGTACCTGTGGACATGATTACATTTGGGTGCCCCTGAGTGGGAGAATCTTAAATGACAACCCCCCCTTTTTTTTTGGTATATGTAGTTAATGATTTTGAGATTTTTTTATTTGTTTATATAAACTATTTTCACTTCGAATATATTTTGATTTTACTGATTGGCTAATATCTCAAAAAGATACAACCCAAATTCTTAAACTTTCCCTTAAAAATCATATGTCACAATGCTTATGTTATATTAATTACTCTGCTCTAAAAATTAATTGTTTACGTTGTAAACGCCAATTGACTGCAGATCAACTCATGTAATTAAAAAAACAACTTCAGTTTGGTGGTCTTTGGTGTACATGTATTCTGCTCTGGTCTGATATAAAAGTTTGAAAAATATTTTTTATGCCCCACCTACGATAGTAGAGGCCGGTGGCATTATGTTTTCTGGTCTGTGGGTCTGTTCGTCTGTCTGTTTGTCCGTCCATTCATCTGTCTGTCCCGCTTTAGGTTAAAGTTTTTGTTCAAGGTAGTTTTTTATGAAGACTTGAAGTCCAAGCAACTTGAAACTTAGTATACATGTTCCTAATGATATGATCTATCTAATTCTAATGCCAAATTAGAGTTTTACCTCAATTTCAAGGTCCACTAAATATAGAATATGATAGTGTGAGTGGGGCATCTGTGTACTGTGGACACATTCTTGTTTGTATTATTTTCAGAAGATTTTCAGTATTCTGTCTGAACAGTTCAGCATCTGGCAAATCTGTTCATACAAGCTCTTAGAGCTGTTCTGAACAGTTCAGCTTTCTATCATTTAAGAAAGCTTTTTTTTTAGCTGTTTTGAACAATTCAACACTGTCTGAATAGTTCAACACATTTTCAGATGTCTCTCTGAATAATTAAGCAAGTATTTATTCTGTTCAGAATGATTTCAGTATTGTTTCTGAACATTTCAGGATCTTGAAAATCTGTTCAGAAAGTTTTCAGGGCTGTTCTGAAAAATTCAGCACTGTTCAAAGATATCAAAAAAATTTCAGCATAGTTTCAGATGTTTGTCTGAGGAGTTCAGCAATAACTGAACAATTCAGATTATTTTCAGCTTCAGTTCAGCGATGTCTGAATTTTTCAGCACAGTCTGAACTTTTCAGAAAATGTTACAGCACTTTTTCAACAAATCTGAACATTCCAGTAAGTTTTCAGTATTTGTTCAGAATTTGGAAAAAGTGCTTCAGCACGTTTTCAGATCCCAAAATTTGGTTCAGCATGCATTCAGCTAGGGTCCAGAACCTATTCAGCAAAACTCAGCAAAAATTCAGACATTCTTTTTCATGAGGGTACACATAATAGTTTGAAATTTACTGAGACCTAAAAATAATGTAAACATCAAATATAAAACATGTCAAATGAAAGAATTTAAATTTCATTCAACAAATTTATTTTTCAGTGGATCGTTAACTTTTATATTATGTTTAAATGAGTCTGAAGAACATGTACATAATTGATGAATATTTATCATGTATATAGAAATTTGTTCACCAAACACGTATTTCCTTTGATGTTCAAAAATAATAAAAAAATCCATCTGATGTTCCAGAACCCATGATCAAATAAACACAAAAAATCTTTGGCAGTATAAAAGAATTATCTTTGAAACTCCAATAAATCAACTTCAATACATGTACATATTCAAAATGAGAACATGTTAATTGCAATATATGGGGCTGATATTTTCATTCAATGGATAGCTGAGCCAGTGATCTTTCCGTGGCCTTTTAGGATCACGGACCGTACATTTTATGTTATGCTATATTTCTTGAATGTGAACTTTGATGCTATCTGAATAGACCACTTTCGAGTTCATCCGTCACCGGCAAAAACTCGTCAATTATACACGCCTTTATGACGTCATTTACCAGATAGAGGGGCTCGCCTGTATCCCTGCACTATTTACGTTCATCAAGCGTCTTAGTGATCGTCTTTGTGCAGGATAAACTAGAAATAATGGTTGCTCTGTAGGTACTTACTGACATTTCCCTAATGACAGCAGTGTTGATTGTCAATTTTGAGAATTCAATTTGCCGAATAATTCGTACAATATAGAATTATAGTTTTCCAACCACTCGCTCAACATTGGAAGGAAGTGACGACGCCCCCAAACGCACAAATGACGATGATAAAGGCGCGTATAATTGACGAGTTTTTTCCGGTGACGGATGAACTCGAAAGTGGTCTATTGGTTTTGACTTAAAGATAATGTTATGGATATATATACAGTGTACATGTGATGCTATAATTTTTAGAAATAAGATGGTATTTTAAAATTTCCCATTTACCATGATTACTAGGATGCTAAATGAAATATCAGGAAGAGAACACAAGTTATCCTTGAGTTTTAATTATTCTTTACAATGGAGTACACAAAAAATGTAAAAAATCCAAAACAATTTTTTACTTATAAAGTCTTATTTTCTTTTAAATGACAATAGTTTTAAACTTGATTTGATCATTTTCTTGTTTCTATTTGTTGCTATAGTGTTGTAATTTGGCACCTTACTTTAAATAAATAATCCAAGATTTCATTCCTCTGCTGTTCTGGGTAGTTTTGTAACAGCACTGATGTTGCCTAAAACATAAAATCGACAATTATTTTACACATTTTTTTAACAGCTTATTCTTATCGTGTCTTCCACATTCCGTAATATTTACCATTTAACTTTTTAATGTATCGGGTAAGTTAATCTCTTTGGGGCATTTTAAAATAATTACTGAAACTTTAAGGCTTAGCACTAGTAAGTCAACACAAATACACAGATGGAGCACAGGCACTTGTCCTATCTTTATATATAAAAATGTATACTATAGGTAATTCTTTTTTGAGACAAGTGTTTGTGAGTTTGTTATAGAAAAGGTAATTTAATTACAACTGATTATTCACTCTTTTATAAGGCTCAATTGTTGTTACAGTTATTTAGTACCATTAGGTATAGCTGTAGAACCGTAACTCTAAGGTCCTTATGTTATTTTTTGACTTTTTGCTGACCATCTTTGAAAAACAATTGGAATTGCGACCCATGTTTAGTTCACACTTATTTCCAAAAAGAATATTGTTAAAGTCCATGCATAACTTGTCAATATATATAATTCATTTTGTTAGACATTTTTCTAGGATATGACATACCTAATCATGTTTGAATAGTCATTTCCTTAACACTATTATCAAATAATATTTTGAAATAGATTTCCATAGCTCTATGGTCCACAAATAGTAAAGAAAGGACATAAGAGCTTTAGTTTCGTAGATACATTACGTACAATATACTTTAAATCTAAAAATTATTGCAAGGTTTTTATTAATGTGAATAATGCTACTATTGAGTATTGCTATTATTATAAAACAATCAAAAGACAATCAAAAAGATCAAAATTCAGCAGATCAGCAGATTTATTTCAAAGTAAAAGGTATAAATTATAATGTACTCCTCCTCCACTGAGGCCTCCTATGCCATCAAATCGTCTTCCTAATCCAGAAGTGTCGTCAACAGGGTATGTCACTTCTTCAGCATAACTATTTGTGCAAAGGTAACATAAAATACAACAAGCAACCGGTGTCAGAAACATTGTCAACAAACACTGTAAATCACATGATCTGACCGGAAGTGGTTATGCAAATTAAAAATGTTCTCAAAGAGATTGTTCACTCATGGAATATTTAAAAAAAACTACTAAGTAACAATTTAGAAAAAAATAAGATAAGTGGACAACAACGGACACTTGTCTCTGGTTTTTTTTTATCCACTTCAACAACCATTTTTTTCACTGTTAATTTTGAAAAGAATTGATATATTTTGATTCAAACAATTTCTAATAAAAAAGGAAAATAAAAGCATCTAACAGATCAAGAAAAATACTCTCAATATGAAAAACAAAAATAAAGGAACTGTTCCTTATTCAAATTGTTCCATCCTTAATTTCAATTGAATTGTTCTTTCATGTTTCTCTTATTCTGAACTGATTTATTCTGTTCCTGTTGTGTTCCTGACCCTTTGATTATTTTTGTGCTATTTTCACATTTCTTGATCAGTGCAAGGATTTGTATACAAATCCTTGAGCAGTGTGAGAAAAATATCTCTCCTCACTAGTGAAAAATCTGTTATTGGCAAATGATTGGTCAAAATTTAATTGTGATGTTAAATTTTCATGGTTTCTTCTAAATTTTCCTAGTGTGATGTCATCAAAATTAGCGACAATGTCTGATGAGTGATTACATCACATAAATAGTACACAACTTTCTTCAGATCTTTGAAAAGGAAGAACAAAAATCATTAGAGAAACAGATTCCACCACTGTATCTCGTGTGTTACGATATTTCTCCACTCTCAACAGTTAAATTTTAATAATTTTAAAAGCTCAGCAAGCTTCGCACTTTCAATATTAAAATTTAACTGTCTCGAGTGGAGAAATATCGTAACATACTCATTGCAGTTGTGGAATTTATATTTCTCTAATACTTACTTGATTTATCCTTATCCTCACCTGTTGATTATTTTTATTTAATCATCATGTGCTATGTTTGATGTCAGTTCTTCATTGGTCAAAATTTGATTATGACCTCAAAAATTTTCTTGCTCTCCTCTGAAATTCCCATTGTGACGTCATGAAAGAAGGAGATCATGCCTGATGACGTCACATAGAAAGAATATATCTGTTTGCAGATCATTCGAAAAGAAAGGTTACGTTTGTCCTTATATTGGCTTAAAAACATTAGGTTAAGTTTGTCCTTATATTGCCTTAAAAACATTAGAGAAACAGATTCCACCACCAAATCTCATACAATATAATTTTTAACCTCTCTCGGCTTACACTTGATGCAGTGGTAGAATCTATATTATGTGTCATCTTTCCCCTTTATAGCATTTTTATGTTCGGTTTTAATTGTTTTAATTGTATAAACTTCAAGATTTTTAAAGTCAAATCAAAATAGATTGAAATGATTCATTTAACATTATAATCATATTAATGAAGGATATATGTTATCGCAAAATATTTATAGATAATTACATTTCATATTTCTTTTTTTTATTATTGGTGATGTTTTGTACACTTTTTAGGTGTTTACAGAATTATATTTTATACATTTATTGAATATATGGTTGTCATATAAATTATGCATTGTAAGTTTGAACACAGACAAATAAACAAACATACATATTACTGTACTATGCATTCCTTGTACCAAAAAGACAAGTAACCACAACCAAATAACTTTGTTGGTACAATTGTAGGACATCTTTTGTGATATGGATGCATGTTTATCATTGTCATTTTATCTCATCACCTAACTAGTAAGTATTAGCCTCACAAATAAGTTTTAGAGGCAGATAAACAATAAAAGCGCTGTTCCTTTGCTTTTTGTGAGCTTTTTTTGTTGTTGTTTTGGATGTACTGATTTCGTGTCATAGATAGATAACCTATATCCAATTTTTTTTCTATAAGATAACAATCATATGTAATATTACAACAACAATTATCATTAAATTACATTTCTGAAGGAATAATTGAGGTACTGTAACTTTAATTCTTCTAGGCGTTTATGCCTAATGGGATGATGTAGGTTTTTATAAATTAGACAGAAAACAACCAACACAAAGTCACAAAAGAATCAAAACATACAAGTGTTAACATATGATTGTCAACAATAAACAATAGGTGAAGGTAATGAGGAATAATTGTTAGAAGTGCTAGAAGATCTAGAATGAAATATAATCTGAACACTCTTTCAATACTTGTCAGATGTGACTTTCACCTTAAATTTGTCTAGGGGCAAAGTAATGAAACATCTTGGATAATAATTGATATCAAAACAGGTAGTATACATTGATTGAAGGTACATGAACAAAGTGAAATATGACATGTATCAAGCAATTGTTATAATACAAATTGAAGCTGTGACCAAGGTAAGAACTTTAGCAATCTTTTCTTAATCTATATTGTTGATAGCTCTCTGACATATACTTCACTTTTAAGACTTTTATTTATTACTTATGTAAGTGCTTGTGTGTATCTCGCATTGTTATTTTACCAAAATGTATTTAAGGGGCATAATATCAATATTTTAACTGTGTTCATATTTGTTAAACGAGGATTTCACAAGTTATGAGCACTTTCTAAAGATTACTTATATTACCTTTGTTTATTTATTTTGCTCATTGTTGAATGCCTTATGGTAAACCTGACCTTTAAATGTACAACATATTTTTGTTATTACCTTGTGTTGTTGGATTTGTGTCTCATTGCATTAAACAGTTATACTCCTACATTTTAATTTATTTATAATGACCTTTGATGTTTCACCATGGATTGGTTTACGTACATCAGTAATTTGAGTAATCAAGAAATTTTTGATTTTTTTTTAAGACAGACTGCCTTTTCCTATTAATGTATCCTATATTTTCATTTCAATTTTTCTTTTGGATTTTGACCTCTCAACGTTACAGGCAAAATAAACAGTAATGCAGTTTTAATTCTCAATTTTTATTTACGTATCAGTATATTGTATATATTTTGGCTGTACTTTTGCTACTTTTCTGTGTTCTATTGCTAATGTTTTTGGACATTTCATTTCGCACCAACTGATTGGATCCATATTAGCACCTGAAATGTAAAATTAATGTTAAAAATTCAATCAAACCTGCCCACTGAAATATGCCCTCTAAATAATTAGTTGTCTGTCCTAAAACAGGAACCTGTTATCCAACAGTTTTCTTTTCTTTCTGTTAACTATATATTGTTTTTTATTAATTGTTGTAGTACATGTAAAAATCAGGCTGTTATTTTTTCTCTTAAATTGTTTTACATTTGAATGTAGTGAGGCCTTTATTAGCTTACTTTATTGTTAATGGTTAATCTCAATGTTGAAGGCCATACAGTCACCTGTAACTATTAACATCTTTGTCCACTATTCCTATTGTTTATTGATAGTTTTTTCATGAGCATCATACAATATCTCCTTATTTTTATATACTAAACGATAACTGACTAATTTATTGCATCAAATTGAATACCGTTTATTGATTTTGTTCATGGTTTTGGTCTTTACATGAGGCAGTTTAATCTTTGCTGTATAAATAAAAGTACATGTGGTATGTATTTATTTTTAGACTCTTATGGCATTGTTCAATGGATTAAAGTAAATGAATGGATAAAATATTGTGTAGGATACTTTTCACAGTAAACTGTACGCTGTAAAAAAGAGAAAGTAGAAGAACACATATTTTCCGATATGCAGTATCATATGAATATCACATGATCATATGTTTCATAGAAAAAATTTCAAATACACATACAATAAATGTGATCAACGATTCAACAGATGGACAATAGTTTGAATTATTGGTTTTAATTGCTAAAACATGTATGTAATTCGACTTAAAATTGTTTTGATAAAAACAAATGTGAAAATCTGATCGTAAATAGCTACAACTAGATATATCTAGGAAAAAGGTTTACCTGCTTCACTTGTAGCCATGACAACACCTAATTCATTTTCTGCTGTAGTTAATAAATAAGAATGTGCATCACCTAGAGATAACTGAGAAAAGTTAAAGAAAAGGTAAACTAACAGTTTAATGATATTATTTGTATGTTTCTCTGTGTATCTTTTGCTTTGTAGGGATCTAAATCAAAGAGGAGGGCTGAGCTGAGTTCTAAGAAATCTAGCTTGACTACATTCCCTGTATTAAAACTTTTTTTTTCTAAAACAAATATGTCCTTTGGTAGTACTTGAAAAAAACTCAAAGTCTTAGGAAGACTGCATGCTACAATTTGAATGAGGTACCACAACCCATGCACTCAAAATAACATGTTAAAATAAAATCAATACTAATGAGAATGGCTCATTTTTCATATTCTATGTACATTGAGAAAAAAAATTTGTAAGGGTTCCGTGGAACCCACAGTCTCGCCTACTCTTTCTGTTTATCGCAAGCTCAACAAAAATGACGAAACAAATCAATAAAATATTCCTGTTGATACTATCTTTTGATTGTAAGAAGCTTCTGTCCAAGTTTGGTAAAAATCCAGGATAGTTTATGTAATAAATGTTTAAAAAATTTAACTGCACACTGAATGTAATGTTAACTAGAAGAAAACAAAATGTCCTTCTAGATACTAGCTTTTGATCATAAACAAGCTTCTTTCCAAGTTTGGTACAAATTCAAAATAGTATAAGAAAGGCATTAAAATTTTAAAAAGTTAAACCACAGAGTGAATGTGTTGTTTCGCAGCAAATCTAAGTCACTTTAAAAGTAAAATACAAAAAAATGGATTTATTTAAGAAAAAAATTCCTTCTAGATACTAGCTTTTGATCATAAACAAGCTTCTGTCCAAGTTTGGTACAAATCCAAAATAGTATAATAAAGTTATTAAAATTTAAAAAGTTTAACCACAGAGTGAATGTATTGTTTCCTGGCAGAAAATCTAAGTCCATTTAAAAGTAAAATACAAAAAAATGGATTTTTTTTTTACAAAATTTACTTCTGGATACTATCTTATGATCATAAACAATCTTCTGTCCAAGTTTGGTACCAACCCAGGATAGTTTAAGAAAGTTATTTAAATTTTAAAAACTTTAACCACAGAGTGAATGTAATATTTCCCGGCAGAAAAACTAAGTCTATTTATAAGTAAAATACAGAAAAAATGGAATTTTATTTTTACAAAATTTACTTCTGGATACTATCTTTTGATCATAAACAAGCTTCTGTCCAAATTTGGTAGAAATCCAGGATCGTTTGAGAAAGTTATTCAAATTTCAAAAACTTTAACCACAGAGTGAATATTTGTGACCGCCGCCGCCGACAGAATGTAGGATCGCTTAGTCTCGCTTTATCGACTAAAGTCGAAGGGTTGACAAAAATGAGTGTCACTTAACTTATATGCAAATAGAAGAATGTGGTGCTGCATACTCTCATGCATTTTATAGTAAGACACTTTTTTTTAAAAAGGATACAACTCTTGCAACAATTATATCGCCTGGTCTGAATGACTTATACATCTCAACCTGTAATTACAAATCTTTAATTAGCAAAATGACACATCACACACAAAGTTCATGTTAAATCTGTTTGCTGTTCTGCTGTTGTTTTATCATCTCTTCGATGTATAATCCATGTCTACTTTTATTCATTTTAAGGAATAAGTGCCATTAAATTAAGAAATAATTCATGGAAGCCATAGATTTGTTGGAAATTTACACATGGCCTGGGCCGTGATATTCGAATTTTATCCTGAGCGTTAGCGAGGGATAAAATTAACGAATATCACGGCCCAGGCCATGTGTAAATTTACAACAAATCTATGGCTTCCATGAATTATTTCGATTCTAATAGGACAAATACGATCATTAAAAAACTGAAGCGATGATGGGTATACCGTGTGTGTGGCTGATCTATTTTACCCACTGTTCGATAAATGTAAAACAAATCTAATAAACCTGCATGAATGATTTCTTAACTAACCGCTAGAAAAAATGTGATTACTTTTTTTACTTCTCAGTAAACCCAACATTTGCAATTTTAGATTTGCATTTTTTATCGTAAGTTACCGTCAAATTCACTGTTGACATGTTGTAACCAAGGAGCCGCCATGTTGACTTGCTGAAATCAGTAAATGTGCGAATATTGCAATAGAACAGAAAACTAACAACACCTACCTCAATACTTTATTTTAATGCAATTTTATCCGAGTTTAGAAGGTAAACGCAATAGAAAAACCTTCAGCTTTGACGTTTTCATTCGTATGACGTCATGTTTTGAGATGACGTTCATGCGCAAAAATCATTACTGGAATTTCGCGGAATTTTAATTTGTTTTGTTTTTGTCCATTTTTCCGTTCTCTAATGTGTAAATTCTTTTTGTTATGCATCAGAATCAGAATAAATGTTCTGTAGGGTTTTATTCAATTGTAATTGTTAACACAGCGAAATCCACAACCGTTTACACATAGGTTACGATACATGTGGATTTACGTGGGAGGCATATTTAAACAGCCATTTGTGTACATCTTGGAGTCTGCGCTAAGTATAGATATATCGAGAATTTTATCACGGTGTTGTTTACAAAGCGAAAGAAGCACGTCATATTAGAATAAACAATAATGCACAATGTATTAAAAGAAACCCCTTCTTTGATAGATGTGATAAATGAGAACTAAAAGTTTAACGTGACATAAGGAATGAACATTTTGTGAGATGAGATTGTCAAAAACCAAGATGTCTTTATGTACAGTGTAAGACAACAATGTAATGCCATAGGTATATACAAACAGACAGTTTGATTGTTACTTCAATATATGCGAGACTAACGACAGATTTTGCTTTGCCCCTGATGTTGTCTCTTGTACATTTTTGCATTGCCTAGTGAGTTAATGTTTATAGGAAGTACACTTTGTTGTTAAATTGTCATGAGGCATGACTACAACTATTCTGTCTAGGCAACATTATTAAATCATTAACAGTACTTCAATGATTTAGGTGATAGGTCACATCAATGATTGGCCTACTGATAATGACACTATAGCAAAGCTTGTTCTATGTATCATTTAAGCTCTGTGTTTAAAGCTATGCAATACCTGTCAAAATCATAAAATCCATAAAATTTAAAGAAAAGTATTCTTATTTCTCCCCTTTAATTATATGCTTGTGGTCTTTCTTTTCAAGTCTAGAAAGACTTTGTTTGTTTGGCTTCAATATTTAGAGAAATATATTAATTTAGCAAAATGGTAGCATTTCATTTGTGTAGGTTATTCTGATATAATTTTTTATTTTTAAGAACTTTTGTTGTAAGGTTCTGTCATGTTGATATTTGCCAAAATTTTCTTAAATCATAAAAGTTGATAAAATTCAAGATCTGTGCTAATATTTTACCTTATCTTTTTCTGTGGCTCTAACATCTTCCTTCCTGTAAATATTTGATAATTTTGATTCATCATGTTAACATTAAATGGTATAAATCAACAAAGATTCCTCAACGAGGGTATCTGTATCTGTATCCAATGAATTTCTGCCAATATAGGCACACCTCCGTTATATGGAGTAAAACAATATCACCAGCCCAGTAGTCAGCACTTCGGTGTTGACACGAATATCAGATATGGTCATTTTTATAAATTTCCTATTACAAAACTTTGATTTTTTTTTCGAAAAACAGGATTTTCTTATCCCAGGAATAGATTACCTTAGACATATTTGGCACAACTTTTGTGTAATTTGGGTCCTCAATGCTCTTCAAATTTGTACTTTTTTGGCTCTATAACTATTTTGATCTGAGCGTCACTGATGAGTCTTATGTAGATGAAGCACGCTTCTAATGTATTAAATTATAATTCTGGTACCTTTGATAACTATTTACTTAAAGCAGTTAATATTGTATTTTAAGAAGATGTGATTTTTTTATATAAAACAAGTCATACAATGAATTTCTACCAAATAAACAAAGCGATGTAAAACCACTGTCCCAGGTTAGGTTGAGGCTTGAAAGCAAACAACATGTTCAACCCCACCACATTCTGTACGAGCCTGTCCCAAGTCAGGAGCCTGATTTACAGAGGTTGTTATTGGTTGCTATCTTACATATTTTTTTTCGTTTAGTTTTAGCATAAGTCAGGTCACTGGCGTTTTGTTTAATTTGTTTTACATTACCGCAAGTGATGAGGGGTTGACTAATTGAGTTTTTTAGAGACATATTCCTCTATCTGTTACCTGATTTGTCCTCTGAATGGTTCCCTGAGACCTATCTTTCCTACACTGAGTATCAAACACTTGCAAAACCTTGGATTCACATTTGTCACCTGTAACAATCAAACATGAGGAACAAATTAGATCTTGTACAAGGGAAATACAGACGTTTTACAGAATGGTTGCATATACAAAAAGATGTTCAAATACATTAGTTATTAATTTCTTTTTTTGAAAGCAAAATGCAAATAAATTCAATCTTTTTATAAAACATCAATTAGATTATATATGGTATATAACAAACTTACCAAAGTTGCTGTTCAAAGGGAGATAACCACAGTTTTGTTAAAGTTTTTGGTGATAAATTATTTTGTTTTATATCTCTACGATGGAGAAGTGGTATATATTGATAATGTACATCATAGACACTCAAGTGTTATGGTTATGTTTAGGGTGTAAAAAGAAAATTGTTTTTTAAATTCAGTATCAACTGAAGAGGAAAAAAAGACCAAAAAAACTACTCATTTAGCTGTACATGGATATAAAATCTTTGACTCTCTTATATCAATTAGACACACCTACCCTAGCTGTAACTACAGCATCCACTGATGGTACCACATTCTGTTCTATATCTCTCTTTACTTCAATTAACACCTTAAAATTTTAATATCAGAATAAATCAATTTTCTGTCGTGTACAATTTGGTCAATTATAAATCTTACATTCCTACAACTACATCATTCTGATCATGTTCTGTGAAATAATATTATTCTATGATTAATGGCATTCATAATTAGACTAAATGACAAATGAGATACACTTTATTAATTCTGTGGTAATATACCTTTACAATACATATATTGAAACTAGTATACATATTTTTAAGGGGCCAGCTGAAGGACACCTATGGGTGCAGGAGTTTCTCGCTACATTGAAGACCCATTGGTGGCCTTCAGCTGTTGTCTGCTCTATGGTAGGTTTGTTGTTGCTTTGACACATTCCCCATTTCCTTTCTCAATTTCATACTTTCATCACTGTAGAGCTGCTAACCAAGTATGAAGTCATTCTGTTCAGTAGTATAAAAATTGTGATTAAACTATTTGCTGTTTCTGTTCCAAACCATATGCGTATCTGGACCATACACGTATGGTCATGACCATATGTGTATTCTCATATGGTCCGACCATATAAGTATAATACTTTTGTGGTTATTAAAGGGCTGGACCATATAGGTATTTTTTACCTGATTTTAAGTTACATTATAAAAGTTTCGATAATAATAAAACTTTATCTAAAAAAAAAAAATAATGGTTACATGACAATGTATTATTTTTATAATTCAAATACTACGTAAAAATTAAATATTGATGCCATAGATAGTTTTCCTAGCTAATTACAATTATTCTTGCATGTAGGCTTGGGGTGACATTTACTTCCACACGGTAACTCTTTTGCATTTGCAAGTCTTGGATGTGCACAATCCTTTTCATTTACACCTTTTTTTGTGATCGAAAAGCTAGCCTTTTTGTAGATAGCTGCGTACAGTGGTATCAAGGACTTGGGCCATTCCGATATATCTAGGATGTTTTTTAGAAGCTCTAGATCTCAAATATCGTAACATGACTGCAATACACAATATTCAAAAACAATATTAATTTCCATGAGTAACTTCTTGTGTAACCATTCATTAAGAAATTTTTTGAATTTATTTTTCTAAGTTGACATATTGCCATTCACTCGTAATAACAAATCGGTAATGACCATCAGTAATGACCATCGGTATAAAATGTGTTTATTATAGTTTTGACAAGTAAGTAAAATTAACTAAAATTAACTATGCGAAACTAATAATTTTTATTTAGCTAATCTTTTTATTATTATATAATAATGAAATTACCTATATAATACGCGTATGGTCGGAACAAGGGAATATATACCCATATGGTCATGACCATAAATGTATGGTCCAAATTCTCATATGGTCCAAAACATTTACATCATAGTTTTTTTAGTTTGGTGGACATGGTGGGTTATTGTTTCATTGCTAACCATACCACCTCTCCTCATTTTTATTTTATAGGTTCTCATTCATTAAGAATTGGTGATATTTGGCTGGTTTGGTTAACTTATATTTGCGTAATCATTGTTTTTTGTTTTTTTTAAATAAACAATGATATTTGTTTATTTATTCCAACCAAACAGTGCTATTTTTACCTGTCCATCATCTGTTTTATCTGTTTTTAGGTATCCAGCTATACTGGAGTATATAAACCCATTCCTTTGATAAGTACCATTTCCAGCTGTTGTACCATTTTCAATGTGACATATTCTTTGACCTTGCATAAATATAAAAACAAGAAAAGCATTACTTTCATGTAATTTTAAAGGAATTTGCCTTAAATACAAACGTATAAAATAATATTTTTTATAGAACAGATGAAACCATACTGAATTTTAAGTTGGGTGACATGAAGTGGATGGTACATTTGTATCCTGTACATCTTTTGTAAAATGAAAATAAAATCCTGTGAAAAGTATTGTTTATATATTATCTGGTCTGGAAAAATGGGGTAAAATCTCTAATTTGGCATTAAAGTTAGAAAGATCATATCATAGGGAACATGTGTAGCAAGTTTCAAGTTGATTGGACTTCAACTTCATCAAAAACTACCTCGACCAAAAACTTTAACCTGAAGTGGGACGGATGATCGAATAAATGAACAGACGCACAGACCAGAAACATAATGCCCATAAATTGGATTTCAACTTCATCAAGAAGTACCTGGACCAAAAACTTTAACCTGAAGTGGGACGGACAAACGGACTAACACACAGACCAGAAAACATAATGCCCAGTAAATGGAGCGAGCATAAAAATACTAGAAATTGTGTGTATTGGCTATCCCAACAGTTATTCTTATCTATGAATCAGCACGGGTTTGATGTGGGTATCTTCATTTTGGCATTTACTTCAGATATTGATCATAAAATATTCTGACAATAGCAGAAATGATTTTCAAAAATTTATAGAGACAATTTAGATTTAGAATTTGTTACTGCTGTGACAGGATTGCTTCCTTTAGAAAAACTTAAGTAGGTACTTAACTAGTCAGCCATAAGCGGTTGAGCTAAGGAAGTACTTCTTTAGCCCAGTGGGTTAGCGCGCTGCCTTGTAACACAGAGGTACCGGGTTCGAGTCCCGGTGGAGACAAGCAATTTTGTAATGAAATTCGTGCTCTCCGGTTACACTGCCATACTGTGTATTTGATTTAGTCTGATTTATATAGGCACTGGCTACGGTTACATGGAAATGTAACAATAATAACAAGTGAAACTGCGAGCTACTGCTCACTGATGATACCCCGCCGCAAGTGGATAATATTAATAGTGTAAAAATATGCAAGTGTTCGGTAAACAGGAAGTTGTCGAGTGATGAATCTGAAAACGCATCACACGGTATAGCTGACTTATAAAAATCCTGAAACCAAATTTCAGAAATCCTTGTATTGTAGTTCCTGAGAAAAATGTGACGAAAAGTTTTAACTTGGTTATCATGTGTATCATACAAGTGTTCGGTAAACAGGAAGTTGTCGAGTGATGAATCTGAAAACGCATCACACGGTATAGCTGACTTATATAAATCCTGAAACCAAATTTCAGAAATCCTTGTATTGTAGTTCCTGAGAAAAATGTGACGAAAATTTTCAACTTGGTTATCATGTGTAAAATCATACAAGTGTTCGGTAAACAGGAAGTTGTCGAGTGATGAATCTGAAAACGCATCACACTGTATAGCTGACTTATATAAATGTTGATACCAAATTACAGAAAGGGTGGATGTGTAGTTCCTGAGAAAAATGTGACGAAAGTTTCATGGGACGGACTGACTGACGGACGGACGGACAGTCAGAGGTAAAACAGTATACCCCCCCTTTTTTAAAGCGGGGGTATAAAAATATTATTGTTACATTGGAGACTAAATACCGGAATGCATGGTCGGGTAAGGACCTGATTAATTACGAATGTAACAATAAATATTGAGGCTACGGTTACATAGCGTTATTGTTACATGAACTTGAAACAGCAATGTACGATGGGACTTGTAAGATGGATGTACTAATTTATAAAAATTGATGACGTTTATTTTATATTTACAATACATACAATTATTACATACAATTTATTTATTTTTGTATTTACAATGACAGTTTCTACATATCCTGAGTAAGTGGTTTTGGAGCATGTTTAAGTCCGATGCATTTTTGATGAATCCACTCCAAGCAGCCATCACACACCAGTGATGGGTATCAGGTCCGTTCGCGCCCAATATACTTTCGCACCCTACACGTTCGCACCTCGCACGTTCGCACCCAAGGTCCGTTCGCACTCTACACGTTCGCGCCCAATTTTAATTCAAATTCCAGTTGAATAATCATTGTTGTTTTTAATTGCTTTCGTGTAAATACTGAATGTATTTATAGCTTGGTATGAGTAAAAGATTGAAGATTATAAATGAAAAACACAAAAGATAATTGTTTTTAACAGCTTGGTCCCTTTAATCTGAAACAATGAAACAATAAAATATAGCAATACACTATTATAACCAAAACATGATAAAATTTATTCAAGACTAAAAAAAAAACGTAGTCAGAATCTCACTTCATTTTGAAACAAGTCAATGAAACAAAGTTATAGTAATACACTAACCAAAACATGATAAAGATTTATTCAACACAAAAAAATGCTGTATCACTTTATTTTGAGACAATGAAAACAATAATACTTATAAGAATACTACTTGATTACAAAGTTAAAATTGGGCGCGAACATGTAGGGTGCGAACGGACTTTGGGTGCGAACATGTAGAGTGCGAAAGTGAATGGGGGCGAACATGAGTGGGTGCGAACGTGAATGGGCGCGAACGGACCCGGATTCCCAGTGATGCCGCATTACGAACGTCTGTATTGCATACCGTGCAATTCTATTCTGCAATATTCCTTTTAGAAGATAAGGCAACCTTTAATGTTTGCCATGCTTCTGGTGAGAAATACTTCCTCATCCAATATTTTGGTTGAAAGCATGTGGTATAGTTTCATGTCGTCTTTCAATATGATCGCACTGCCGTCCATTACGGATTTTAGGTTTACCTCAAATTTCAGTATCCAACTTAGCAGTTAGCAAACCTTGCTTTTGATATATCATTTTTTTCAGAGTTCGTTCCTATAGCTGTAAGAAATTTTGTCTCCGATGTAACAATAATATTTTTTTTATTGTTACATTTCCATGTAACCGTAGCCAGTGCCATTTATATATGGGGACGAAAAAAAATCCATAGACTTCGTCCCCATTCCCAGGTAATGCCTGCCTCATATTAAATCACATAAAATGATATGTCTTCACTTGAAAATTAATTGCTTATGCTTTTGTGCGTAAAAATTTTAATCTTTACTGTAAAATATGACAGGAATCAGTTGAATTTGAGCATGTTTACCTGGAACACAAATCCTGGGCGCAGACATATTGGATTGTTCTATTTCATGGGTGTGAATGTTTTAAGTTGGTGTAGGATTTGTCATTTTTGTATTGTTCACAATGAACAGTTAGACTTAGTTTACAAATTACTTCTTTATTTGTTTGTTACAATGTATTTTAACATATATAAACCGCAGGAAAAAGAGAGACTTATTTAGATAAATATTATATTTTGACACAGTTACCCCTATTCAAAATTAGATGGTCCAAAGCATATCCTGTTTTGAAACAAAAGTGAAAGTGCAGAACAATATTATATGAATATTCTATTCTTGCTTATGTTTTGAAATATACCGTCTGTATTTGATGTCTTAATATGGCAGAATCTTTTGATCTTGCAAAGGTAAACACCATTAAAAAAAACCAATAAAATATACAAAACAAGCTACTGTAACATCAGGATGAAGGGGGGTCTCATTGGAGGTGGGGGGTTCTGATCCCGGGTCCGCTTACTGTTTTGTCAGATTCCCGTATCCTGTTTACACAATTGTCGTTATTTCCTGTGTCCTGCTAGACTTCATTTCCCGTCTTCACGGCACAATAATTTCACTTTCACATGTCGCGCTTACAAAAATTGACAATTCCGCGTCATGCTTAGACCCAAATGAGACCCACATGAAGTACAACAACAAAAGTGCAGTTGTTTATTTTATGTGTGTAAATACTTTTTTTATGTGGATTAATTCCCTCTCATCCTTTGTTTTTCAATTTACAAACACAATATACAATGTAACAGTATAATAAACCAAAGAATAAGCAACCTGAACCTTTCCAAAAACTGAGGAATTAGTAAAATTTAAAAAAAACCCACCTCAAATGCTTTGGAATGGTAAGCAGATCTTTCTCCACATGTGGCATCCATCATGATGCTTATGTAAGTAGATATTTGATGTAACTTAATTAAGTCTTATTCTTTGAGATTACATTTAAGTATATTCAGTCAGGGGACTTACTTAAATAAGTGATTTTCTAAATCACCGATTCAAGTAACATTATTTCCATAAAGGTTGGAAGTTAGAGTTGTCTTTCTTCAATAATCACCTATTTAAGTAGTACAAATAAATCACTAGAAGAAGTGATTTAATTTTATTGTAGCTTTAAATATAGAATACTAATGATCCAGGGACTAATTATGTTTCTAAACTTATCAGAACCAACATCTGTGTTGTCTAGGATGACCAGGTCATTTCAGGTGATGACCTTGTACTGAATCAAGGATAATGACATAAAAATCACTTTTTTTCTGTTTGTCTTTTTCATTTTTAGCCATGGCGTTGTCAGTTTGTTTTAGATTTATGAGTTTGACTGTCCCTTTGGTATCTTTCGTCCCTCTTTTATTACATAATCTGAAAGATGAAACCTTGAACTTCACAGGAAAAATACTCCCACTGCTGGGGAAAATCTTTTAAGAAAGTGTCAGTTCATTATGTAAAGCCATTATTATAGCATTTTTCAACTAAAATAGAATTTTCAGCTACATGATAGCATCAAAGGCATAAACCTTGCTACTTAAAAGAAGCAAAAAGTTCTTTTTTTTTTTAAATTTTACTAATTAAAGATATTATTTAAATCTATGTGTTTAAAATTTTGAAAAAACTACAAAATCCCAATTTGTGACAAAACCTTGAATTTGCTACTCAAATAAGTGATTTAAAAATCATTTATTTCAGTAAGTCCCCTGACTGATATTTGTTTTTAAATTTT
Source organism: Mytilus edulis (assembly GCF_963676685.1). NCBI lineage: Eukaryota > Metazoa > Mollusca > Bivalvia > Mytilida > Mytilidae > Mytilus > Mytilus edulis. Next base: position 86,022,795 of record NC_092347.1, on the reverse strand, counting down.
AGATTCACCAAGGAGGTGGTCTTGATTCAGAATTTGAATATGACTCAGAAGCAGACAGGAGAAGGTAACTATTGTCTAGTTTTCCTATTTTACCTCTGTGATGACATGTTGATATCATTATGATACATGTATTGTTGAAATGGTGTTTGTCTTTACTTTAAAAATGATATCATGTTATTACCTTATGCTCAAAGATGATATAAATTTAAATCTATGATTCTGTGAGCAGTAAGGGACATATTTGATTTTATTCTTCAGAGAGAAGAGGAATGATTTAGTGCCACCAAAGAAGAAAGCATCAGAAAAGATAACAAACAAAAGACATGTCGAAGAAGAATACAGCAAGTATGTTTAATGTCATAGTTTAATATTAATATTTTTTTTTAAAATTCAAAAAATTAAATTAAGAAAGAACATCCTCCAAAAACCTATACTTATCTTACAATCTACTTAGTGAATATGTCTACACAGAAAAAGATGGTGTAGATCTCAAAGCAAAAGTCTCACAGTAGAATATTTCCATACCTAGCTTACAGCAATTTCAGGAAAATCTTATATTATATCTTTATTTACCAAAGTCATAACAACTATAGGCATACAACATATAAACTACACAAAGTATACATAGATAGCAGAAGGTAATGTGTGAAACATATTACATCATGTTAGATCTTAATTTTTGTGCACGAAATATAAATTTACCCATATAACATAATTCTCTAAGATTATTAGAACTCATTAATATATATATTTATACATAGAAGGTTTTCTCCAATAATATGGTTTTATTAAATAAGATCTAAGACCTTGATAAGTAGGACATTTTAAAATAAATGCATCTCATCTTCAATGTCATTTTTACAAAAACTACATAGTCTATTGCTTCTTGGAATTGCAGAATAGCGACCACATTCTATAGCTAAATCATGACTACTAAGTTTTACTTTGGTAATACATGTCTTATAAATGACTGGTATTGGTTTACATAAATAATTTTGTAAACATAGCAAAGCTATATTTCAACAGAAAAAAATGCTTACCTTTTTTTTTATAATTTGTTACAAAAAGGAAATTATAATAAAAGAAATCAGTTGAAGTAATGTCTTAGTTTTTGGCTAGTGAGTTGTTTGAAATTGGTAAGAAGTAGTTTACTCTCTGAAAATTGAAATGTAGAGATTTATTCACAATTTGATAATATATATTAGACGTCATCAAATTAAGACTGTTAGAATTATCTGTTTTATGGGATCACATCAATCATATTTCGGGTCTTAAATTCCACATTTACAAAAATTGAGGAATATTATTTTTTCTCTCAAGAATGAATAATTTTAGACTAAGTGCACTGTGCAGATATGATATTCATTAATCTATATTTGTTTTTAAATGTTGCATTGTGAACTTCATTTTATTCTGATTTCAGAGAAGAATGGAAAAACCAAAGATTTCATGTTCTTAGTATGGATGCTGTATCCTTTTATGTTGGTATAGAATGAAAATAGAAGATGTTTAAAGACATACTTATTTACAAACAACAAATGCAAAGTGAAGGCATAGCATATTTAGTAGATTAAATTGAAAGGAAGATGAGTCTATTGGTTGATATCATGGGAAGACTGTTTTGAAATAACATTTAAAATATAACATAAATGTTAAAATTATTTTTCTTGAAATACCAAAAAATAATATTTTGATGTAGACTAATTTTGAATATTCATGAACATTATTTACTTTCCTTGACATTGAATCAGTTTGCACGTCATAAGAAGTTTATTAACGACTACATACTTTACTACAGTGGATCAAAGGCAGATTTTAAAAGAGACAGGTATGCATTAATTGTATAAATCTTACAACTCGTTATTTTGCTAAAAGATTAAAAAAACATCCTTACTAAAAGAAGGGGAGACAACTCTTGAAAGTTTGCCAAAGTTGTTCTTAATGACACTTCAAATGTGTTCTCATTATTATAAAGACTTATTAAACAAAAAGTATTATTTCTGAACATATTTTGCTTTTGGTGCTACAAAGGTAAATGTCTATGTAATTTAAACTTAAATTTGAACCTAGTCATATCTCAATTTAAACACAAATTACATTTTAGAATATAAAATTGTATGTAAATGAAGTGAAATTTATGATATCATTTTGATTTGAACATTGGTTACATCTTTGTTAAAAGAATTTTTTTTCCCCCTCTATCTTTCATTTGCATAAATTTCATTTGGAGTTTTGATTTAATGATAAATATATTTCTAGTTCCAAAGATAAAAGAGACATAGATGTTATTAAAGAGCATCACAGATTCCTATGGAATGAAGAAGATGATCCTGATGAAACATGGTATTTAACATAGTGTATCCATAAACTATTGAATATTCTAGTAAATATTCCTTAATGTTATCATTGTAAATATGACAATTATGGTGCATATATAAGAATCTACATTAAACTACATTTTATATGATGGTTCTCAAGTTTTACAGGATTGTGCTATCAATTTTATGCTAGAGTCAGTGTCTTTTTAACTGTCATGTGGGAAATCATCTTACAAATTATTAGAACAGTGAAACCTGTCTGAACCAATCCCGTTCTGGACTTAAGATTTGTTCTGTTTGTCAGATTATCTGATTCATCAGGTTCACAACACATATAATTTGATATAACTTGGCGTAAGATCATACTTGGTGAAGCCAGGTTTTTTGGTGTTTGCAAGATTTGGTTTCGACAGGTTTCAATGCATTTTCTTCATCTGCCCAAAGTATGATATTCCTCATCCTGGTCTTATTCTGTCTGACATCTTTAAAACATCACAGAGCATCTATACATTAATTGAGATTATACTGAAAGGTTCATATGACACACAGACTCAATAATATTTTTTGTATCAACAGGGAGAAGAGACTCGCCAAGAAGTATTATGACAAACTGTTCAAGGAGTATTGTATTACAGATCTCAGCAGGTACAAGGAAAACAAGGTGATGTTATCAAAATCAAATATCCTGAATGTAACCTACCTGTATACTCATAGATTTTACCTTCCCTTTCACTTGCCTTCTTTCAAATTAAGATTTCTGTTTGTCTTCTTATAACCCAGCTTTGAAGGCTAGATAAGTTATCAGCTGTCTAAAAATAAATTTTATTGTACAAAAACATATTTGAAAAATCCACTAGGGTCAAAATTGGAAACTACACTCCTAACTGTGTGTTTCTACCTTAATAAGTCAGAATGTGAAATAGCAGCCTGTCTACCTGTATCAGATTGGTAAATTTAATGCAGGGGAATGCTTTTTGTATATAATTAACATAGTATCCAGGCTGATAATTTTATATATGTAAACTATGTTTAAGAAATTTCAAAATCAAAACTTATTGTTTTCTTTTGAAGATATCTTGGATTTGGAGAGTCAATCTGTCAGTCTGTACAATGATTGTTGTGTATATTTTGCTTCAAACTTTGTATCTCTTTTTTATGGAAACAATTGCTTTTAATAATTTATGCAGCATGTTTTATTATAGAATTGTATGTTTTTCCATCTAAGATGACAGTGAATTCTAGATGTTTGTTATTTTGGCAATCTAATTGAAATTAAATCTCTCACTCGCTAATTTTTTTATTCTTGGTCGCTGCGTGGGAGATCTAACAACATCCCATTTGACAGGGCGTCAGAGCTCAAAATTTGAATAAATTTGCCACCTTTTTCTGACCAATGAAAATCGTTTCCGAGATTTCTTTCAATCCAATCAGCGATCGTTTTATTACTGATGTTCGGCTTGGCATACAAAATGGCGACGTCCAGTGATTCGAGTGAAATAAATGAAGCGATAATTAAAATTCTTCCTCAGTTCGGAGTTAAAGAGTTAAAAGCAGAACAAATGAAAATTTTGAAATGTATGATATCGAGAGATGATTGCTTGGCCGTTTTACCAACAGGATTCGGCAAATCCTTGCCTTTTCAAATGTGTATTCCTGTACAACGTGAATTGCATATTAATGACATTGGTAAAATAATAGTGTGCTGCCCGCTGGTTTCAATCATGAAGGACCAGGTTGAAAGACTCCAGAAGATACCAAATCTTAAAGCAGTGTATATAGGTAACTATAAATTTGCTTCAGCTAGAAATGTACAGTCATTTGGGAAGGGGTCCTGTACATGTGTACATTTGTACTTGTCTATTTTGGGATTCTGCTTATTTATTGGGGGTCTACATTTGTATGTTTTGGCCTGCTTTTACTTTAGTGGCCCATATAGTTTAGAGAATGGGTTAATAGTAATTAATAAATACTAGTTGTTAGGGGTTAGGGTTATTTAAGTGCTCTATATGGATTGGGACCCCTCATGTGGTTCCTGTATTTCAGGGTAATTGGGATTAATTTACATGTTGTACATAATGAATATGAGACTATTTATTTTATCTAATGCAACCATATCCAAACACATTATTCTGACTCGGTGTCAACAAGTCTTTGCTTTTAATACTAGCCGTGTAATCATGTTATGTAGGGGGAAAAGGCACATACCAATTTTTTGTTGGACTCAAAAAAGGGGGTCAATTTACCGTCAAACCACTGGGTGGAATAATTGTACAACTTGGGGAGTCCCGGACTGCTAATAAGTCTACTCTGTTTGTCTAAAAAGTCAACTCAGGCAAAGTATTAAAAGAGTTTGGACTAATTCAATGATGAAACATTTATTACCAATAAGAAATCACAGACAGTCTATTTAGGTCTCTATTAAAGACAATTCAATACCTTTGATATTTTTGGCACATCCCCGTTTTTAGGAAGTTACGTATCCACCCCATGACATGGAGATTACTAACAAAGATTAAAAAAAATGACCAAGCGTGGAGATTTTAATTTATAATTAGTCTAGATTGACATACAGTAACTAAACCAATTTATCCTTAATTCTATTCATTTTTTATATAAATATAAAAATAAGAATGTATGTCATGTATGTGGTATGATTGCCAATTAAACAGCTCTCCAAAAGACCAAATGATGTAGAATTTAACAATGATAGGTCACCATATGGCCTTCAGCAATGAGCAAACACATACTGCATACATGTAGTAAACTAAATACAAGGCCATTAATTAATTGACCAATGCAAAACAATTCAAATGAGAAAATACATCAGGCTGAATGATTTTGCATAAAACACATGGAAACTAAAATAAAAAAAATGTGAAATATAATGATGCACATGGTGTCTTGTCCTATGGACACATATTTTTGTATCTATAATGAATATTTTCTGTTGAAGGCTCAAGTTCTGATATCAGTGAGGACATGAAGGATGTAAACATCATCTATGCATCTCCTGAGACACTGGTTGGAGATCCTATCTGCAGAGAAGTCTTAAAGACTTTACATGTGTCCACAATTGTCATTGATGAGTTTCACACTATTGCAACTTGGTAAGAAAATTTAAATGATGCTTTTTAATCAACAAAAAAATGTTCACTTACATGACTTAAGCTTACAATGACGGTAAATTGAGAAAACAAATCTTTCTTAACCTGGTTATCTTACAGAAAAATCTACTTGTTAATTAGGTGTATTGTGACCAGTGGGCTTCATCAGCTGTTTCAATGTTATAATTTTTAGTTCATGTACAAATTTGTATAGTGCTAATAATAACAAAATAAAGTTTAAAGTTGCACAATATTATCAATTCTCATTTTTGCTTTTCATTGGGGAACAACCATTTAACTGCAAAAGGGGGGGGGGCTATGTTTTTTTCCTAAAAAAATAATCTGATTCCCAATTTGATGAAAAAAAATATTCTGTTCAAGGAGATGACAAAAAAAATATTCTGAATCCAGATTCCAGATGGTATTAAATTTAGAAAAAAAAATAATCTGATTGATAGCTTTGACAAATCAAATAAAATTGTTTGTGCGAACCACGAACAAAAATGTCTGGCCCTGACAAAAAACATAGCCCCCCCCCCCCCCTCTTGAAGTTAAGTGGTTGTTCCCATAGTAGGTGCCCTTGATTGGGTGATTTCAATTGGGATCAAATATTAAGTTGCAACATGCAATATATGTACTAATCAAGATAAGTACAACCATCTAATTATATTAAGCAACATGAAAATGAGATGGCTTCTACTACCAATGTGAAATGATTACTAAATTGAATGCTATTCACCAAAAAAGATGCAAAGCATATCTAAAATATTTCTTATTATTGCATAGCAATATAATATTGCACTAGTGCAATAAATCTTCAAAATTCATGACGTCATCAACGACAAAATCTTAGTTTAAACCAATTTTCACTTTCAAATATTATATTGCTATACAATAAGGTTATTGCATGAATATTGGGGAATATTGTCCCTCGTAGAACATATATTGCACTCGCAAGCTCGTGCAATATAAAATTCTACTCGGGACAATATTCCCCAATATTCATGCAATAACCCTATAATATAAAAATAAGAAAATGTGGTTTGATTGCCAATGAAAGAACTCTTCAACAATGAACAAATGACATAGTTAATGACTAATGGGTCTTCAACAATGAACAAAAACATACTGCAATGAAAGCAATAATAGGCCTTATTTAACATTGTTTAAGAACAAAACAATACATTTTGTAAATGAAAAAAAAATATAATGATATACAACAGCAAACAACAACCACTGAATTACAGGCTCCTGACTTGGGACAGCTAGACACATACATAATAAGATGGAGTTAACATGTTTGTTGTTGCAAAACCCTCCCCTAGCCTGGTGCAATGTTTTAACTGCATTATGAAATAAGAACAAACTATACATATCTGTTGCTAAATTATCTAAATTTGTATTTCAGGGGAGAAGATATTGATGGGAAACCAGCATTCAGAAAATGGTTCCAGCACATAGGAGAAATTAGATCCATATGTCCCACTGCCAGTGTTCTCGCATTAAGTGCAACATGTACATTAAAAATAAGAAAGCGTGTAATGAATGCCCTAAACCTAAGCCCAGATGTGACTGACATTACAATGTCACCAAACAAGGAAAACATTAAGATTGTGGTCAATAAAGTTAACACTGAACTGGAGATAGCTATGTGCTGGCTTATAGATGGCTTGCATAAAGAGAAGGAAAATTTTCCTAAAACATTAATTTATTGTACATCAATTATAGACGTTTCTAAAATGTATAAATATATTTCAAATGAACTCCCTAGTTATATTGGATACATTGATATGTATCATTCAGAGAGTACAACATCAAGGAAAGACAAGATTTTAACGGAACTTAAAAAGCCAGATAGTTCTTTACGAATTATCGTAGCCACCTCAGCACTGGGCATGGGTGTTGACATCTGTGACTGCCAAAACATTATTTTGTATGGTGCACCGAAAACCACACTTGATCTTATTCAACAAATGGGTAGAGCTGGAAGAAATGGTAAACCTTCTTTGGGACTAATTCTGTACAATTCTTACAACAGTAGGCATGTTGATGTAGACGTTAAACAAGTGTACAGCAGTAAAGATTGCCGCAGAACAGCTTTACTTCAACCTTTCTTAAAGAAATCCGACATGGATAAATTGAGAAGTGTAGAAACCAGCCACACATGTTGTGATCTTTGTGCTTTAAAATGTAGTTGTGGAATATGTGATACTTTACCACTTGAAATAATGTTCACAGACACATCAAATATAAGTGAAAGTGAATCTGATTCCAACACAGAAAGTTATGACTGGGCTGAGTATGAAGCTGAACTAATGGGACTACCAGATCTAGACATTTGTGATGATTAAAAAAGAATATGAATTGACAAAAGTAGTAAATAAATCATGTAAATAAAGCCATTTTTTTCCAAAGTTAACCGCATATAATTTACTGTTTGGTCAAATGAGTTGTATGAGTGTGACAATGCCAATGAGACAGATAAATTCATTTGCCTTTCTGTTGTATCTAAATGGAAAAAGGAAAATGGTTATCATTACCAATGAGACAGCCAGCAACTTTTCATATCTAGGCACCTGTTGTAATTAAACCACCTTTCCAAAAGAAAGTTCACTGATATGTCTGTCCCATAAAATTTTGTGCCACTCTCAGCAACTTCCTGAAATTTTGTATCAAGCTTCATGTCAGCATTTCAGATGGGTACCTTAAAACGACTAGATACATGTCTGTCAGAACCTCGCTTCAAGCTTAAGGTTCAAGTTATATCTTAAATACTATTTAGCAGTAGGTCAACTATATGTGGAATATGGAATGATTGTAAGCACAAAAGGTGTACATATAAATAAGAAGATGCTTTATGAGTGCCAATGAGACAACTCTCCATCCAAGTAACAATGTATAAAAAGTTAAAACAGTTATAGGTCAAAGTACGGCCTTCAACACGGAGCAAAAGCTCACATCGAACAGTAAGCTATAAAGGGCCCCAAAATAACCAGTGTAACACAATTCAAACAGAAAATCTAAACAGTCTAATCTATTTACAAAACAAGAAGCGAGAAACATATATGAAACACACTAACAAAAGACAACCACTGAAAATGTCTGTCTAGCCGGTATCACACGTCTTCCTTTGACCTCAGTTTCATGGTTCATTGGCCAATGTTGAGTTTTTGTGTTTTATTTTCATTTGAAGAATTTGTTGAAAGTTTTGTGTTAAATTTATCAACAATTTTGAGAGGCTCAACCTCAGGACAATATACAGCTTGATAAGTTGATATATAATGAGACCTTAAGTTTAGGATGTTTGTCATAAGACAGACAAAAAGTTTGTAACATCTATATACAAAGTATGAAGCATCCAGGTCTTCTACTACTGAAACACTAAGCTTTTAAGTTGAGAGCTTACGCTGCCAACGATCACCTACCTGACGCCTCATTTTCATTGTTTCATTGGTCAATGCTGTTTTTTTTTTAATTTGATATACTATAAGCTAGGAATACAAGAACTTTATTTGGTTTACAATCTATGGAATGAATCATAATGTAATGTGTATACATGTAAATATGTCTGGTATGCTTCATCTGACCTTGACCTTATTTCATGGTTCATTGATATGATTTAGTCTGTTTTCCAGATACAATAGGGATAGAACTTCATTTGGTGTATAGAATAATTGTAAGATGTTTACATCTGTCTGGCAGGTATTATTTGACTCTGATCTAATTTTCGTGGTTGGTCAATATTAAGTTTTAAATGGGATAGTTTTTCAGATATTATAAGTTATTTATAGTTGTGTATTGAATAATAGTAAGATGTATCTTACCTTGACCTCATTTCATGGTTCATTGGTCAAAGTTAAATTTTTTTGATTAGGTTTGTTTCTAAGATACTTTTAGCAATAGGCTAACTGAATTTGGTGTTTGGAATGATTGTTCAGCCTGTGATTGTTTATTTCACCTTAAACATGTGAACATTGAATTTAATCAATGCTTGTAGAAAAAACTTATCAACATTAATTCAATTGAGAACACTAGAAAAGGTGAGACATTTTAGTGTGTCCACTCTTGTTATAATTGGGTTGCTGTCTCGTTGACATATACATCAGATCTCATATTATTCATTTGCAAGACAATAATTATATCAGTAAATTATAATACATGTAGCATGAATAGTGAATACTCAGAAGTAAGTTTAAGCAAGTAAATTTTATTTAGAGACAAACAAAGCATAGTAAACATGAGGTTTATAGAGCTCCTAGCCAACTTGATATTCACACATTTTAAGCACATGTCTGCTTGTGAGAAGGTCTTGTATATATAAATTGATCTTTATACGAAATAAGATTTGCATGATTTGGTTTGATTGCCAATGAGAAAAGTTCCACCAGAGACTAGATGTAGAGTTTGACAAGGATAAGGCATGGTTTAATAGCTATATATAGCCAGTGAGAAAATACTACACTAAGACACGGTATCACACAACTACTAAATATGCTTGTCACGTAAACGACGAAATGGAGTTGGCGGTTTATGACGATGAATCATAGATGACAGTCCTGACACACAATTTTCAAACGGATTTCTGTCAATTTTTAAGTCTTTACATTTTAATTTACGATTGATTGTATGTTTAAGTGCACTGTGTTCCAATAAGTCCTTAGCAACTTTTCTCACATCCTCACAATAAGATGGCAAGTGATGAAATCCCTTGCGTTTTCTAGTACCGCTGATAAGCTCGAAATACTTTATGTAGTTGATTAAGTGAGCATATTCCTTAGAATGTTTGATGATGCTTTCTTTCGTTTGGTGTCCAGTACAAGTGATCTTGCTGTCACGATTGAGCATTTCTAAATGCTCATCAAGAGCTATATTATTATTTTTACCACCCTGTACATTCACAAATCTGTTTGATATCAAGCTTTGAGACTGATCACCAGGAAGAACACCTGATATTAAACTTGTTAAGTGTACAGAAGCAATAACATATTTCACTTTGTTAGTTTTGTTATAAATGGGCAATTCATACTTGGTTGATCTTACACATCTCTCACCATCTCCCATGTCAACTGCAGTGTCAAGGTTTTTATGAAGGAGTGTTAGTTTAAAGAGCATCAAAATATAGTCTTGTAGCTGATCTTGATCTTTTACAGTAGCTTTTTTCTTTTCTTTTTTTATTTGAACACCGTGTACTTTCATTTCATGGGACTTTAATGAGCCAACATAAGTATATGTCCTTGCACAAAAATGACATTTCACATGTCCATCTTCAAGGTTTGCAGTCCAATAATTCACTTCATGCTCTGGATCTGACAGAACTTCCCTAACAGCATGACATATGTCTTCATTATTTTCAAAAAAGAATTGCTGAAGAATATTTCTACAGATTGTATCAAGCCAATCAATTTGTTTTATTTTGTCCATGTCTTCAAAGTTCTCTGGAATAGGGATGTCTGAGTCTAAATCAGCTAAGTTGAAGTATGTGAAAAACATTAACAATAAAACAGCATCCAAAATTGTATAATACAGTAGCTTATATGGCCTATAAGAGTTTTTAACTTTGCCTTTCACATTTCTCATATTGAGTAGGTTTCGATAGTAGTAGGCTGTACATGGGTCATTTCCACTTCCACTGTTGTATGTCAACTTGTGTATAGCCTGCAAACATAGGTCGATCATAAAATTAAATAAATAGGTTTTTTTCAGTAAAGGTACATTCTGTTAATAGTTATGGGTAGTAGTCATTGTTCTTATTTGAATTCTATACATTTTAAATATTACATACTTGAATGTACGCATTAAAATATCTGGTCTGCTTATCTTCTGATTTTTCATAAAGTATTGATCATGAGGAAAGACTACTATACAGTATGGGTTTATCTCATTGTTGAAGGCCATATGCTTGCCTATAATTGCTTTCATCCACATTTAAACATTTGTGGATTGTTGTCTCATTGGCAATCATACCATATCTCCTTATTTTTATACAAATCTAGTTTTCCAGAAATGGAAATTAATATTTTACTTAATGTAGACAGAGAAAAGTAAATTTTAATGCCCAAAGCAATGCTTACAGATTAGCATATTAGTAAAATTGAACATGTTGGAGTACATACAAAATGTACATATATGCCAGTTTATAGAATGTTTTAGTAATTTACCTCTAAGAAATTCATCAGCCTATGGAAATCCTCAGTTTTAGAGATGAATCCTTCCAATTTTTCTTTTGCTGTGTCTGCATTGCCCATGGCACTTTGAGCACCCTGTATTCGCTCATCTGTTAGTCTGTCTCCTTTAAAATGATAAATATTGATTTAATTTTCAGATTTTACAATAAAATATTCTTAATCATTTGTAATGGAGAAGAGTAAAGCCTATTGTCAGTTACAACATCATTTGTTTTGCGAAATAGTTGTGTGTAGGTCATATTGAAAAGACATATTGATTGTTCCAGTGTAGAATTTGTAAGCATGTGCTCATAAATAATTTAAAAAAAAATAAATTTTTCAATAAGAATTTTTAGATCCCTGGCTTACAATTTATTGTCACTGTACTGTTCAGGACATGATGAAAGAACAGGTTAAATTTGATGTGACCTTGAAACTGAAAAAGTCAATAGTTAGTTGATTGGTTGTTGGTGTTTAATGCCACTTTCAGCACTATTGACTAAATCATGGCACCAATTTTAAAGGGTTGAGGAAATGGAGGTGCCAGAAGAATTATAAAACATGCATACCTCCAAAAAAGACTGGTTCTACTATTTTACCATCCTTCAATGGCACATACTTGTCCGACAGTTCTTTTAAAAGTTGAATGACTTCCTGTGTCTTGTTTTCATTACAGTCATATATTCCAAGAGGATACTGAAAACAATATATATATTATAATGAATGGCATGAACAAATTGAAAACAAATCATGTACAGGTTGAAATGTAAAATACCCATACAAACTATTATATATCTTCAATGGTACATGAAACATCACATTCATTTGCCAAATACATGTACATGTATCAAGAGTCTATATATGTCAAAAAATGAAAAAGTTAATTTCCCCACCTCCACAAGGTATTTTTATCTGTATTTTTTTATCTTGAGGTCCTATGTCTAAGTCAGATGAAGAGAAATATGACCTTTAAAGTCACTTTAACAAATGATATAGTTTGATGAAGTATGTTGTTTAATAATTAAAATAATAGGAGTTACAAATACCTGGGCTGTCTTTAATCCAGCATAGTCACTGTAGGTATGGTTTAAATGTTCTGGATATATTTTCTTGAAAAGTCGTCCAATCTGAGGCACATTCTGAATAACAGATGTTGCAAAAATAAAAGTGAGTTCCTGCATCAATTGTTTTTGTTCTGTTAAAGATGGAATGAATGTTAACAGGTCAAGGTCTGACACATCTAGGAAACTTTCACTTGTATTTTTTTCTGCTGGAACTCTGTCTACAATGGCATACATGTTAAACAAGTGTAAGGAAAGTGTTTTCTGATCAGAAGTGCGGTAAGATGGGAGGATGTTTTTATCCCAGTTATCTCCAATTAATTGGTATTTTGTAGTTCCACCATTTGCCCATGAATCTCGAATAGACAGTATTTCTAAGTCAAGTTTGTCTTGCCAGCTTGCTAACTTATTATGAATTGTCTGTGGGTGCACACAAACTCCGATTTTCGCTAGTCTTTCAATATCCTATAATTATAAAAAAAATGAATAAATTATAGTTAATAGGTAGCATAGATGCCTAAAATAATTAAATACAAATATATGCATCTAAGACATGTATAAACTGATGACTAAATGTATCCATCATGTTCTTGTATCAAGAATAATGTAACCATTATCAATAATTAGCAGTCACTTTTATATGTAACAAGACACTTTTCTTAAAAGTGCCCAACAAAGTAGAAACATGTAATTTGTTCATTGTTTTAATTGAACTACATGTACATTGTACCTCTGTATCTTGTGTAGATGTTTTTATATATTTTAATGTCTAAAGTTTTAGAATGTTAGACAAATGATATAGCTACTTAGTGTTTAGAAAAAAATATATCTTTGCAGATCCAAATATAAGATTCTTTTTTTATAATGATGATGGAATTGTGGATATATGTCATGTTCAGCAGCAAGTACATCATGATATGCCCCTAAAACTGAGAGTGAATATTGTACAATTCTTATAATAATGAATACATTAACCATTAACTTGTATAAGAAATAATGAAGAACATACTCTTTGTGTACAGCCTCCATGAGTCAAAAGAAATCCAACCATGTATTGTATTGCTGACATTTCTTGTGATCGTCCATGTAATCCAATTGCAGCAGTTACCATTATATGCATGAAAGGCTTGGTATTAACACTAGGTGGAATATCACTAACTATTGATGATATTATAGCCAGCATTGATGGGCACATCATTTTTAACTCATTGTACATATGGTCCCAGTTGAATTTGAAAAAATCATCATAGCCTTTCTTTTGAAATAAAGTTTGGGTGCCTCTCTTGCAGATTATCTTGCATTCTTCTTGTATTAACCCTGCAGTTCCATGTACAACTTGCATTGGGTTAGACTTGCATAAAGTTTGTACAATTGTTCGGTCAATATTAACATTATCAGTTCCTCTTACGAGAGCTCTGCAAATGGTTTTATAAGCTTCTGCTGTTATAACTGAAGTTTTCTTTCCACTTGGATAGTATATCGATACCTAAAGGAGAATATATAGTAATAAATAATTTTAACATAAATTATTTTAGATATATCCATGAATCAATATAAACATCATAGCCGAGATCTATGAATATGATTTTTATTGTTAAAAAATTATTTTGTTTTTATATAAAAGCATATACCTAAAAGTGTATTGTCATGCATTTTGAAAATGTATGGCCCAAGGGTTTCCACTGGCGCCATTTCACATTTTGCGGAGAAAAAAATTGTGGCGAAAAAAATCATCAGGTCCTATATATTGATTTAATGTACATGTGTGTTTATATGTTTTGAAATTGCAAATGGTGATGCTTTCTCAGATTGTCTATGACATCCTTTCACTTAATCTGTTGGATGATTGTGATTGCTACTTTCTGAATCAATAAACTGTTACACATCATTCAGATACACAGTACATGTATGTCATGCATGTGACAACTGTCAACTCTACATTCATGACTAAACTAAATGCAAAAAAACAGAATTTTTAAATTTAAACATAAATTATACTGAGTAAAAAAAGTTTTGCAACATTTAAGGTACCTATTTTAAGGACATTTTCTATTTGTTTATATCAATGGCGAATCCAGGACTTTTCATAAAGGGGGGGGGGGGGGCGCTGACTGACCTAAGGGGGGCCGCTCCAGTCATGCTTCAGTGATCCCCTATATAATCAACCAAATTTTTCCCACGAAAGGGGAAATCACAACATGCATATTGCTTAAAGCACACATGAACTTAACATGTTAACACTTTTTTGACAAAAAGAAGAAACGAGTTAGCTAAGTAAAGGAAGTTTATGGTAGACAATTAAACATACATGATACAACTAAATTCTTTTCAATATTTTTTCATTCAAAGACTATTGTTGTGTGGTCAAAAATGTGTTGCGAAACTTTTTTTTCTCATTATATAACAAAAGCAGCATGATATGATTAGGTAAGATCTATTTTGAATTCAGAGATCTGATCTATAAAGATTAAAACTTATGTTACAAGAAAAACATACTTTCATATAAATACATGTATCTGTATACATGTATACAAATGCATTGTGCTATTAAACTCATTATTATCTCAATGTATTATTTGATTAAAAAAAAATAAAATCCTTTAAATGGTCAACAAATTTAGAAATTTGGAATGAATTTGAAAACTTAATCATACAATGCTGCATAAAAATGTATCAACTGAACATGCTGAACAAAAAACAAAACATTTTTTGTTAAACCTTGACAGTTCCGTCCTTGAGAGATGAATTCTGGTTCTCTTTTTCTTGGTTATAAAACCCAAGAGATCTCTTAGCAGATTTAAAATCTGGTGCATTATCTGGTGATGATGATATATATATACATTTGTAGTTAACACAAACATTTTGTTTGTCAAATAGTAAAAAAAAGAAATTGAGGTATGATTGTCAATGAGACAACCCTCAACATGACCAAGGTTCAAATGAAGAGGGTGTAATAGGCAACAATCATCAATGATTAGCAAACCAATAAAAGCATTGACATGAAAAACATGAAACAATTCAACCAAGAATTGTACAATGTAAGCCTTATTTGTAACATAACAGTTTACAAATTTTTATGTGCCATGTGCATTTACATAAATAAATAATGTCTCTCCAGTGGTGCTCAAGCTCAAGATGAAAATATTTGTAAGGTCAATAAATTATACAAACATATTGCAGAGCTGATAAACATGTTCCATGGAACTGACCATGAAGCAAACCAAAGTACAAAAATGTATAGCCAAAATTAGCCAAGGAATCAGCAAGAACTGGGCTGTACATTCCTTAATTTCATACTATTTCTACAATGAAACAATACTTTTTTTTCCATATGAACCCCATACCTTTTTTTTTTTCATATGAACCCCAAATTCATGAAACTACTGACATGACATATTAAAAGAAAGTAAGTAAATGTATGTTGTTACTGTAAACTTACCAATTTTAATGCTTGTCTGTGTTGGTATTATTTTAAGCGGCAGTGCAAAGGTTGCTTCTGACATGTCTGGCAAGTTGGTAGGTTGGCTATACAGAGGTCTAACATCATGAACCTGGGTAGATGTATGTGCAAACAAATTTGGAATTTGCACTAAATGCCTCAATTCTATGGACGGAAATTGTTTGTTTTTCTTTTTAGATGGATCTGGCGTTGATGGAGACCTTAGGAGTCTTTTGTTTGAAATGTCTGAAACGTGAGACACACTCTGAACGGCTGAGTAACTCTTTAAAATGTCCGCCTCGTGTCGTTTTGCCTCTTCTCTTAAATGATTAACCTTTTCAATCCGCCGGAAACATTTCTTACACACCCCATTGTTTGTGTCATCAACAGTTTTAAAATCGGGGATAACTTTTCGGATAGCGATTACTCTTTCCGTGGTCAATTTATATTTTTCATGAAACAGTTTTTTCTCAATTTTTTGTCCATTTTCATTAATTTCGGTTACAATAAACGAAAAGTTGCATAAAATACACACGTTAGATCGACTATAAAGTCGTCTAGGTGTTGACAATCCACCCGAAGCCATTTGTTACATTTGTACTGGGGGCTACCATTTTGTTTAGTTTGTTGTTATGAATTATTTCCCTTTTACGGAAGTCGATAAAAATTGCGACTGACTGTGCCAGTCTACTTCACAGTGAAGATTTTGGGAGCACTGTTTTGATTGGACAATCGATTTTGAGCTCTGACGCCCTGTCAAATGGGATGTTGTTAGATCTCCCACGCAGCGACCAAGAATAAAAAAATTAGCGAGTGAGAGATTTAATTTCAATTAGATTGTTATTTTGGTGAACTTGTGTTAATAAATTGTTGTTTCATTGATCTTTTGTCATATATCTCTTTTTATTTATTGATTGATATTAATTTATTATTTATTTTATAACACTTTTTTTTAGTTGATTGTGCATTTTTAATTTTTATATATTGAGGATAGTTTTAATGTGAACAGTTTTCAATTAAAATAAACTTAGTTGTCAACAAATGAAACTGTTTATCTTCTGTTAATTACACAAAATTACTGTATCTGTAGATTGCAATGAGATGGAGAATTGAAAAGGAGGTTGTGGATGGAAACGGTAATATATTTTATTGTCATACACTACATAGGATTAAAGGGGGATAATTAATACACTTTTGTTAGTTAATGAGGCTACAACAATGTAAAACAAAAACCAGACGAAAAATCCAAAGTTCATGTACATGCAAGTAAATACTAATAAAACCATAATTACTGGAGAATGAAAGTACTTTGCAATCAAAAAACTTTCAATTAAGATTATCAGACTCAGACCCAGACCCAGAAATCAACTTATCAAAATACTTAGATATGGTTTTTTTAGCACATATTTTGTACTCTGAGTACCAAGTAAACTTTTATGACCACGAGCGCAGGATCTTTAAAACACTAATGGAAGTTTTAGAAGTGTGTCATTACATCTTATGAGTCTTGGTACTTGCAAAGAGGTCACAATTTCATTTGATGGCTTTTATAGTGACACTGACTTAAATGATTTATTCTTTATTCTTAAATATAAGTGTATGTCAAATTTTTATTTAATATTATCATATGTTTAGGTAGATCAGTGCCTAAGTCAGTGTACTGCTTCTATTATCAGTGTTGCCATTCTCAAACATTTATTTACATTTTAATTGTTAAACATTGCTTATGACGTTGCTATAAAGTTTGTCAGCTTGTTCTTCACCATAATTATATATGGCTTTCTAAGCCACTTATAATAAAAAAATATGAAGCAATATATACATGTAACCTTTTAGTATACAAGTATGTAGAAGCTCTCATTCATTTATTTTGTTGCTATGTTAATAAAAAAAAGAGTTCCTATTTCTCACAGGCCAGTTTTCATGTGGCAATAAGAAATGTAAAGAAACAGAAGGATTAAGAAGTTGGGAAGTGAACTTTGGGTATATGGAACATGGGGAAAAGAAAAATGCTCTCGTCAAATTACGTAAGTGGATTGATTGAAAAACACTTTTATATTTTATATTGCATCTAAAATGTAGAATTATGAAAAAGCAAAAAAATCTGTTGAAAAAGTAAGTGTAAATACCAATGCTTATATATTATTTCTTTGAATGCATACTTCATGCAATTACATGCAGTACAGGGTAATTTCAAGATATTATGAAATAACATTGTGAATTCTTCAATGAGATAATTAAATCACAGTCACTAAACTAAGCCCTCGTGTCAATTTCAATACATACATATTTTATTTGTTATTTTCAGGGCTATGTCCAGACTGTTCATACAAACTAAATTATCATCATAGGTATGTACAGCATTTTAATATGTTGCACCTTTTTGTACTTTTAAATTATTTTCATGCACTTTTATCAATTTTGAATCACATTGTATTTAATCAAAACTAGAATAAAATAATTTCATTTAATGCATACCTTGCCTTTTTGAAAGAAAACAGAATAAACTATAACCATGCAGTAGTTGATGGTTGTTGTTGTCTTTATTATTATTCTATTTTACTTATCTAGTGAAAGACAACTGTGAATACCTTTCGTAATCCACCCTCTATTACCAAACCATACGATTACCATTTCAGGTGTTGGTTCAACTTGTTTCATTTCAAACATACTAATATAATGTTATAAAATGAAAACAAATAGGTCTAGATTAATGTATTGAGGCATGACAAAGTGAATAAAGCGTCAAAGCAAATGTTAAATTCTCATGCCTGCTATTTTGAAGTTGTCTTCTAAAATTTTTAATGTCAAAGGAACAAAGACACACATATTTTGTGAAGCCTTATGCATAAATTTAATTTTGATTATTTACAGGAAAAAAGAAATTCTTCCAAAATCAAAAAGAAAAGACAAATCACAGCACAAGAAACAAAAAACAGAAGAAATGCAGTCTGATAAAGGTATTATACATCTTTATCCTTTGGTTAAAAGCTTTGTTTTTATGGTCCATCATTAACACATAGACAATATCTTGGACCTCTCAAGTGCATGAGTCATATAATATATGCTGCAGAGGTTGTATACACCAAAATTGTTATTTTCATTTCTGGCTGGACTCAAGCCACTGGAGTAGAAATAAACGACAACCACTGAACAAGAGGTTCCTTACTTAAGACTGGTGCAAACTTATGCTGCAGGTTTAAACGTTTTAATAGGTACCAACCTTCACACTTGCCTGAAACAATAGTGTAACAACACAACATAGAAAGACACACTATAAAATATCAATTGAAATGGCTTACCTCAATCAAAAGACCTATTAACCAATGACCTTTTTAAGAAGTCAGATTCATTTACTGTACAGATACTTTATACTTTAGATTCCAGTTTAGATGAAACCTTTAAGAAACCACCTGATCAATCAACTTCTCAAAAACCTGACTCAGAAGAGGATAAATCTATCTGGAGTGGTCCAGCTAAATTACCTGATGAAAAATCAAGGTTTGTTCTAGATCATTTGATATTCCTGTGTGCTCAGCATAAATATGTGTCTACTTTGTACAGCCTTTATTACATATAACACGCCTGGTAAACCATTTAATCTCAACCAAATGGTTGAGACGGAAAAAAGTATTCTGGCACTTCCTGTTGAGCTTTTCTGGTTCAAAATATTGAAAATAAACACAGGGTATGTCGAATTTTTGTCGATTTACTGAAAATCAACGACTTTTTTTGTAAATCGGAGAATGTCATGCCATAGATAAATCATACTTGTAACTAATATGTTTCTTCTTGGTTTAAAATATTTTAAATTGAAGTCACAATCACTTTTCTCCTACGAATTATAATGTTAACATTCTTTAAATCCGATAGAAGTGCCATGATATTAATGACTTAGCAAGAAAATATGTCAATAATTTGTGTTTTTTTAGGCTTTACGATAACCACATCTGTAAATTGCACAAATATTTGTTTGTCAGCGGCCTACTCTGAGCAGAAAAATAAAAAAATAAAAATGGTTGAGATATAAAGGTATTGGTTGAGTCTTTCTGTCACAATGTTGAGACTTTCTGGTTGCGTTGTACTATTCGAGTTTACCTTTTTTATGGTTAACCTGATTCATGTCTTCTGTCTGTGGTAACATAAAATCCAAATACAGATACAATTTTAAGCATTGCCGATAGAAAAATGCATGCCTTACAAATATAATTAAGATTATTTTACAATGGTTATTCATTAATATGATTTGGACGAATTCGATTCCTTACAGACATTATTTAATGCCGAAAATGCGTACATCTATAAAGAAATAAAATAGTTAAAAACTAAACAATCGAACAGGACCCCTTTTCTAGGTTTATTTTTTCGTACACATTATTTCAGGGTGATGATAATTTAAATGTGAGTAAAAGATGTCATTTTTGTCATTATTATATAATAATACTTATCACAAAAAAAAATATGACGATTTTAAAATTGCTTTGTAAGTATTATAAGTGACGTCCAACTTAGTGTAATTACAGGTGCTGTATTGAAATAATTAAAACTTAGATGTTTGGTCACAACTGCATTCAGGGCACATCCTTAATATTTGGTAATATTCAGCAACATTTATATTATTACCCGGGCTCCGTCACAATAGGTCGTGATCGCCCTACGATCTCTAAAAAAATAATGATATTGACGATCGTAGTGCAGTTTGGTCGTGTTACGGTCTTGATGAGGTCTTGGTGATCGTGTTGAGAGTAGCCAACTTTAAACATGTTTAAAACAATCGTGATGCGTTCTTGGCGAAATCAGGTCGCAGTTCTGCTCTAGTCGTAGATTTTTTCAGCTGTGGAACTGTCAGGATCAGTTCCAGGTTGAACTGTGTAAATCAGTTCTAGGTAGAACTTACCAATGACCAAATCAGTTCTTGATTAGAACTGTTCAAGCTAGAATTGTCTTAAAAGTGTTAGGAGATAGTTCCACATTTGTCCGCTAGAACGGAAAACTGTTCTCCTTCAGATTATGACAGTTAGAGGTAATCTCCATTGTATGTACATCTCCTTTGCAATTATCTATTTTAAATGAAAATAACTTTTGATGAAAAGAATGAATTTAATGATTATCCATTTCTGAATATAAATTCAGTTTTCTTTTTAAATATTTTAAAACTGGATTCGACGTAGCTAAATTGTGGGAGATCAGAGGAGGATTTAGGGGGGGCAGGGGGCCCGTGCTCCCCTGTTTGGGAAAAAATTTGGTTGCTTATATAGGGAATCACTGAAGCGTGACTGGAGCGGGCCCCCTCTTATGTCAGTCAGTGGGCCCCCACATTTCTGGATCCGCAACTGGAGATAGTTAAAAAAAAAATTGTATGTGTCTATGCTAAGCATGCGATATCTGCTAAAAACTGTGGTCACACTTTACCAGATAGCTCGAACGAACGCCGAAAGGACCAAAACAAAAGATTTTTATTTACAAAATTTGCATCCGTTAGGAGTCTGCGATGTAATGGCCAAATAAAACGGACGTGTTATATGCCGAAAAATGTGGTGGAAGAGGAATTAAAAAAAATGTCAGAATAAAAAGCCAATAATTTTGCCTGATCATGATTGAGAAGTTGAGCCAAAAATATTCATGATACTAAAGAAAACTAACATACCAATAATTGCTTTTTCTTACACGATTTGTTTTCAATTTGTATGTATCCGTTTTATTATAAATGTTCTTTCTGTGGTACGATTGCCAACGATACAACTCTCCACAAGGGACCAAAATGACACATAAAGTAACAACTAGAGGTCGCCGTACAGCCTTCAATAATAAGCAAAGCCCATACTGCATAGACAGCTATAAAAGGCCCCAAAATGACAATGTAAAACAATTGTAATGAGAAAACTAACGGCCTTATTAATATAAAAAAATGAACGAACAACAAATATGTTACACATAAATAAATGAATAAATTCTAGCCCTGGAGATGTCAATTACAACATTAAAAAACACAGACTCTATTACAACCAAAGGCCTCTTTAGAAGCTGCTGTCATAACTACAGACAAGATTAAAATGACTGTTGAAATGTCAAACAATATACGGCAAATTTATGAATTTTTACATTTGTATATGTAATTGATACTAAACTACACAAGGTCATGTTTTTCTCCGACTGTTTATGACGTCTTTACACTAGATTGATTGGATGTTGGATGTGTACAGATTGATAGTTTATAGTCTTAGATGCATGATTTTTTTATTAGTTGTGAGTTAGCTGTCAGATAACTGCGAGTACTCTCAAATCTGTTCCTAGTGTCTTTTTGTTGTCGGGATGTTCAAGAACCCGACCACGTTCAATTGCATTTTTGTCCATCTGATGAGTTAAGCCTTTTTTAATTGATTTTTATAGTTCGTTCTTATGTTGTACTGTTATATATACCACTGTCTCAGGTAAGGGGGGGTTGGGATCACGCTAACATGTTTAACCACTCCACATTATTTATGTATGTGCCTGTCCCAAGTCAGGAGCCTGTAATTCAGTGGTTGTTGTTTGTTTATGTGTTACATATTGAATCATATTTGTTTTCCGCTTTCTTTTATATATAAATAAGGCCTTTAGTTTTCTCGTTTAAATTGTTTTACATTGCCATATCGGGGCCTTTTATAGCTGACTATGCGGTATGGGCTTTGCTCATTGTTGAAGGCCGTACGGTGACCTATAGTTGTTAATGTCTGTGTCATGTTGGTCTCTTGTGGACAGTTGTCCCATTGGCAGTCATACCACATCTTTTTTTTTTCATAGTTGAAAATTTCATTCACCAGAAGATCTCAACATTGTTCCAAAATATCTCAACCGATACCAGAAAATCTCAACATGACATACTTTATAACATATTTAGCTTAATGAAATTATATTAATAAAGAAAAAGAACAAACTGTAATTTTATGTTTATAATGTTTTAGAAAAATACTAATTTACTGATATATATGCTAGTTTATCAATGATATCACTGTCATTTTGTCAATAGCTGACTGCGCTGGCCACATTTACCTGCTGGAGAAAAGTCATTACAATGTCATTTTAAATCATATTCGTTTGTGTTATACACGAGACAAACTGAAATTCCAATATCTATGGCATGACATTCTCCGATTTTACAAAAACCGCATTGATTTTCAGTAAATTGACGAAAAGTCGACATACCCTGTGTTTATTTTGAATATTTTGAACCAGAAAAGCTCAACAGGAAGTGCCAGAATACTTTTTTCCGTCTCAACATTTGGTTGAGATTAGATGGTTTACCAGGCGTGTATAAGGTATGGAAGGTTTATTAGGCAATTTTGGTAATTTTTAAGTTCACATTTTTGGCTGTAGCTTTTAACTTACATTTAGTATGCATGATTTTGCATGCATGATTTTGGCATTATATTATTGTCACCAGGGTTGAGATTCATTTTATCTTCAGTTCATTGTCACCAGATGAAGTTAAGATTCATTTTATGAACAATACATTGTGACCCGAGTTAAGGTCCATTTCATGTCTAGTTTATTGTCACCAATGTTAAAGTCCATTTTGTGTTCAGAATATATCACAGGCTCACAGCAGATAAGGTCCATTTCTTGTGCAGTTTATTGTCACCTGGTCCATTTCGTATTCTTTATTATCAATTTATTGTTAAATAAATAAAAGTCCATTTGAAGGATTTCATGTTCAGATTATTGTAACCAGATTTAAGGTTCATTTTATGCTATGCATTTGCTATAGCTAGCATTCTTTAAAAAAATATTGTATGAGCTGCAGATTGGCTATTGGTACTTTACGGAACGGAACGGAACGGAACGGAACGGAACGGAATTTCATTTAAGGTATCCAAAGGGGGCATTTATCAAAATTTCGAAAAATCTTTAAAACAAAACAAACTTTAAAATTTCTGTGTTTTACGGTTTTCCATATACAAATAACACAAATGTATACTTAATCTCATCTTCACAGGTGAAATGTGTAATAATGTATAACATCGGGAAATATTCTGTAGATGAATATGTCGGATTGTCCTGATAAATTATCATGAAATTAACGCATTTGCAAGTCATGCATTTTGATATCTAGACTGACCTCACGTCGTCCTTGATTAGAGACAGTGATCAAAATGAATCTGATTTAAACTTTTTAATTTATTTTTCCGTTCCGTTCCGTTGGTACTTTGCGGAACGGAACGGAACGGAAAAATAAATTACCTTAAATGAAATTCCGTTCCGTTCCGTTCCGTTCCGTTCCGTAAAGTACCAATAGCCCTGCAGATTTAAGCTTTTTAAATAATTCCTGTTTTCTGTTTTAGGGAGGAAGAGTTTGATGACTACTTTGAAGACATGTTTTTATGACACAGGTGTGTTAGAAAGAAGAGAGAATTAGCTTTTGTGATAGCAATGATATTATTGTTTCAATGTATCATTTGTCATCATACTGTACTTCATTGAAAAATATTGCCTGCACATGCTAGGCTAAGTGAGGATGTAGAATTATTAGCGGAGACCAGGTTGCCCATTTATATATGCGTGTAAAATATACTATATCTAAGTCACAGATGGATGAATTACTGTAAAATGATAACCAACATGCAAAATATCATAATTTAAAACTATGTTGACTTACGCTCCAGACTTGCTGGTATAATAAAACTATCAGTCTATTTGTTGCTTTTGATCTACTTCCACTCTATTAAGAGTATTGTCATGTCAATCAAGAGGGATTATCAGACAAGAGAGTGCTGAAAGTCTTGCTGCTTTGCTCGAAGAATGAATTTAGTTGGACGTCTGTAATATGAATCTTTTTTAAATGCATGTATCCCATAAACTTAAACATTATCAATTATTCATGGAGGGTAAAGGCCTATTGCTTATAGTATATGAGAAACAGACCTAGTGAACCATAAAAATAAGGTCAAGGTTAGTTAAAACCTGCAAAACAGCATGTACACAATGCAATCATTCCATACACCAAATATAAAACAAACCCGACCATGAAAACAATGTCAAAAGTCAGACAAACCCTGCTAAACACACGTTCACCTTACAATAACTCCATAATCCAAATATATCGGACCCTTAGCTTAGTATCTAATGAAACATGATGCATACTCAAGTTTTTTCGCTCTATGTTGAAGGCATTCCTATGACTCTTAAAGATGAAGAACACCATGAAAAGCACGGTTTCTTTGCTTTTTTGCTGTTCATGTATTGATCGTCATGGACAGATGCTCCTGATCTTGTTTTTCTATCTACAAAACTGAACCATGAGAAAAAGGACAAAGTCAAATGAACCCTGCAAGACAGACATGTACACATCACAATCTATATAGTTCACCAATTGCTAATAGTATCCTAGAAAAGACCTTGCTATGAAAACTTTTTTGAATATTTAATAATGAAAATGAGGCTGAGGTCAGATAAAATCTGCCAATATGAGGATATGCTTTGTCCAAGTTGAGAAGGAGACAGATATATACTTAAATGATAATATTACAAATCATCGATTGATTGTTGGGTGTTTTAATGTCATTTTTAAGCAATTTCATGGCGTCTAGTTTTTATTGGTGGAGGAAGTCGGGAGTGACCAGAGAAAACTAACAACCTACGGTAGGAAAACTTACAATCCTAGTCAATTATGATTGGAGTCAACTGTTGACTGGCTAGTGATTATAGTAGTAGGACTACTAAGACTACTTGGCCAACGAGGCCCTATATTACATATTAGGACAAGAACTTGTTAACGTGATATGAATATGAACCGGGCTTTGTAAAGGATCAACATGTTTAGACATTTTTTTTTACTGTGCTAGTTCTCAAGGAAATAGTCTACATGAAGATGCCACCAGAAATGGAAACATTGATCTGCCTTGGAGTCGACCAGTCTTATGTATGCTCTAACTCCTAAATGCTACATAATATGCTGTGGACAAAAACAATTTTAAAGTCTGGTTTTATAAATAAAATGATCAAATCATCAGCTTAAAATTATTAACATATTAGACATAGATCATTTAACAACATCATCTAGTAATGTTTTCAAAGAAACTATAATTAACCAAATGCTACTGGTTTTAAATTATTTTACCAATAGAAAAGAGCACATCCATGCTCAGATAAGTGCCATCTTGTATGTAGAATTTATTTTTGTTGGTAATTAAATGTTTTGGAAAGATAAAAGGTACTGTAAATTCAGAAATTAATGTGTCATCTGTTAAAGGAATATCACTACTGAAGTTATGAGTACAATTTTATTTTACTGGGAAACATTATATAGGTATATTTTTTTTCATTAATAAAAGCATCCCAATAATTTCTGAATTTACAATAGTTAAATCCTAGCCATAAATATCACACATTTGATTTGAGTTTTGTCTTTGTTTGATTTCTTGAATGAATTTGTGGTTAGTGTACATAAACTCATCATAGATACCAGTAATTTGCTGTTGAATTCCTGTGTCTTTTGTATACAAGTGATATATGCAGATGGAAACAAATATAACACAACTGTTGTATAAAAATTGTATTCACATAATTTCTAGTACAATCATTATGATACGAAAATACAAAGCACAAATGCGGCGACAAATAGATAATCTTCATGGAGGGTAATTTGTTCAGAGACACATAAATGTACAAATAAATAAAGTATAAATCTAGATCACATGGGTCGTCCTCGACCTCGTCCCATTCCACCACCTGGAGGTCCGTCTTGTTGGGCTTTTGGATTTTTAACAGTTTCATCAACAGAAAGAATGAGACAGCTTGCTTCTGCAGCAGCTGTGATGGCATTTATTTTAACTACTGCTGGTTCCCATACACAATTCTCAAAATTGTCTGCAATATCTTCATTAAGTACATCTACACCATACCAGATACCACCTGAAATATAAGTTTTAAAAATCTTATTTTTACTACTAATTCAGAAAAGAGAAAAGAACGAAGGATTGAGTGTTTTGTTCTTTTTTTGTTCTTGCTAATGATACATAATCTTGTTTATTTGTAAGAATGATTGATTAAATTGCAGCTTTTTGATTATCAGTGTCTTAAATTCGGACTTTCCGCTGGACACTAAGCAAACAATAATCAAAAGATGAACTCAACCATCATACTGCAACAGAATGATTCTACATCATACATTCTATAAGGCTTACAAATACCACATTCACATAAATGTATATTTTTTTACATAGATCGTGACTTTAATACCATTATTGCATTGAAAATATTATACATGAGCCACTAACTATAGGAACATGCATTATAACTTTTATCAAAGATTTAGACAATAGTGTACTGTTAAATATAAAAGAGAAAGTAAGACTAAACATTTCTTAGTGTACTCTTACCTTGTGCATGCCTCTGACGTAATTTGTTAAGTATATTTGTAGCATCAAATCCAGCATTTTCACATAACTGTCGTGGAATGATCTCTAAAGCTTTAGCCATGGCCCCCATCAATAACTGTTCTTTACCAGCAATAGTTCTTGACAAGTTTCTCAAATGTTTACTTAATTCCATTTCTATTGCTCCACCACCTACAAATAAAATTGAACGGTGTGAAACAAATAACCACCAACATGTATTGTATACTTGCATAAGCAAGGTATACTATTAAGTGCTTTCATGTTCGTTTCTAATTCTATACAAGTTTATATGTAAATCTAGTTAAACAGCTCTTTGGAGAAAAATAGAATATGCTGTATTTAAGACACTAACAAAATGGTTATTTGTGTCTTTCAGTTGCTATCTTTGACATACCCCACATATTTTATCATAAAGACAATTTCTTGATGTATTAATAAAATGCATTATCTAAGTGGTCTAGTTGATTTTTTTTAGACCAACTGTTTCAGTATTTATTTACTGTACACGACTATGGGAAAATACCAATCCAAATATATTATATGCTTTCTCACCTGCAACAACAGCATCATTCTTCATGGTTCTCCTTACAATCATTATAGCATCGTGTAATGATCTCTCGGTTTCCTCTATAAACTGTTCTGCACCTCCACGTAGAATGATTGTACATGTTCTAGCCTGGGGACAACCCGTAAATAAATTATATCTGAAAGAATCATGAAAATGACAATTCAGCATTATATCATATATTATAAACATAATAATTCTACCTTTCATATTATTTTCAGCAATTTATTATGAAAGATTCTAAAAAAATTATCAATGGAAAAAATCATTTATTTTGTAGTTTTTCTTTCAATAATTCAATTAACACATACATGACATAAGTTGAATTGCCAAATATATAAATAAAGACTGGACACATAATCTGTAATTTAATCAGAATGGATGAAATTCAATTACTGGATAAACCTTTTTATGTTTTACATTATGCAAATATTGGGTTCTTTTAAAAGCCAGATTAAAATACGACTGTAAAATATAATTTTTCTAATTTTTCTGTAGACTACTACAAATTTATATATAAGTTAAGTTACCTTTCCCCTCCAATTTGGATTTCTTCAAATGTCTCACAGGAACCTAACACATCTGGTGACAGATTCTGAACGGTTGTTTGTATAGAGCCACCACAAGCTTTCATTGTTCTCTTCAGATCTTCTTCTACTACTCGCCCAGCACAAAACATATCTCTGTAATATTCAATGTCAAAGCATTATATGCATTGATTATATATATAATTATCCATTCAAAAGTACAAGATGTCTTATTGATTTTTTTAAATCTCAACATGCCACTAAATTTTATAATAGCCAAGACTAAAATCTAAAATTAAAAATTAAAATCTTGAGATAGTCCTTTTGGCAAAATGTTTGAATGTACAAAACATGGTTGAAATACAATTTGGATATTCAATTACAGTTTTGTTATACAGCATGCAATACCAAATCATATTTTGCAAATTGAAATTGCTAAAATGCTTTTAATCTGAATTACTTTCCATTACAGACTTCATAGTCTTGAAGATTGTGAATTCACTAAAAACATGATTAGCTCACTGTCATTGTCTTTTTATTTTCTGTTTTTTTAATTCATTTCAACAATTCTTTGAAACAAGAAGGATAATAAGTTATGTAGGTTTTACAACTAAGTCAGAAATTACAAAATATTTCCAATAACTCTCAGAAAACCCTGCCAGAAACCAGTGATGACCATGACTGACCAAAACGACCAGTCTTGACCGCTGGACACTGACATTAATGTACCACAGACGTAACACGAAGACCAACATTAAAAAGTTTGGCCTTGCTGACTAATCTGTGGAAAGATCTCCTCATATATGTAATCTCATGTTATACTTTCATTAAATACTTTAAAGTGATATCCCTGTATGGTAGACCAGATACCTTACGCTGCATGTTTCATTTTAAACATCTTACATACCTGTCTGCAAAATACTGTGTGGCAACATCTCCAATAGGTAACTTAGACAAAATAACTTTAGCTCCACTCTTGTGTAAGATATCAAGTTTATCATATAATATCTTCCATTCAGCATCTACTATGGACTGGTATTCCTGTAATTAATTATAAAGAGTTAATGTACAAACATGATTTTTTTTCTTATCTAGAACAGTAATGCTGTCTGACTAAATATCTTACCTGGTACATTTTTTTTGTGTAAGTCAGTCAATTCAAAGATGTAATCACAATCTCTTTTTTTTTTTATTAGAATCTCACTAAATCTGACAAGTTATCTATGGCCATGTATGAGGTACTGTAGGTTTTACAACTAAGTTAGAAATACTCATCAATTCCTAACAACTCTCAGAAAACCCTTCCTCTTCATAGTCTGGAAGACTGAATTCACTAATAACATGATTAGCTCACTGTCATTGTTTATTATTTTCTGTTTTTTAAATTCATTTCAACAATTCTTTTAAACAAAAAGGATAAATAAGTCATGTAGGTTTTACAACTAAGTCAGAAATATACAATCATTCCCAACAACTCTCAGAAAACCCTGCCAGATACCAGTGATGACCATGACTGATCAAAACGACCAGTCTTGATCGCTGGACACTGACATTATTGTACCACAGACGTAACACGAAGACCACCATTGAAATAGTGTGGCCTTGCTGACTAATCTGTGGATTAAGTTGAATAAAGCCTCATGTAGTCTTATTTGTCCATCAAAAACATAACTCATAATTTGATGATGAATTGGGCTGTTCTTCAAACATTTTTTAGCTTATTTTTACTTATTTCATTCTATTTGATATATTCAGAAAAACAGAAATGGTACCATTAAAATGCCTTATCTGCAGTAACCATGTTAACCATCAACTTCAGGAATGCAATGGTGTCTAAAACATAGAATAAGTTCTTTAAAGTTGTTACAGGTCACTTCCCTATCATTGACCAAATTGCTGGTTCATCAGTCAGTAATAATATCCAATCACAGACCCCTCTTTACTCAGAATAAAAATAAGACTGTTTGAGTAAATCTGATAAGTTATCTAAGATAATGAATGAGGTCATGTAGGTTTTACAACTAAGTCAGAAATATACAATCATTCCCAACAACTCTCAGAAAACCCTGCCAGATACCAGTGATGACCATGACTGACCAAAACGACCAGTCTCGACCGCTGGACACTGACATTATTGTACCACAGACGTAACACGAAGACCCACATTGAAAAAGTTTGGCCTTGCTGACTAATCTGTGGATTAAACTGAATAAAGCCTCATGTTGACTTGTATGACTGTCGTATAAATAATTGATGAATGTCGAGGAAGAAACTTGAAGATTAGGTCCTCGGAAAGTATGTCATAAACCCCAACATAGATAATCTGTCCGATTATTTGTTATATGTTGAAATAACATATAGCACAAAATGAACCTATATTTAGCAGTCAGTATTTAGTTGTGAAGTTTCAAGATTTGACTTAAGCATAAACAGAAACTTAAACTAATCTGTTTTTACATATATTGTAGACGGTACTTAGCTGTTTCTACATATATTGTAAATCAACAACCCTACTACTGTGGTTACTTCTAAATTTTTATACATCCATACTAAGAAAGTTCAACTAAAATATAACTTTTAAACAAGGATGTGTCCCAAGTACACCGATGCCCCATCCACACTATAATTTTCTATGTTCAGTGCACTGTGAAAATGGGATAAAATCTCTAATTTGGCATTAAAATTAGAAAAATCATATCATAGAAAATATGTTTACTAAGTTTCAAGTTGATTGGACTTCAACTTCATCAAAAACTACCTCGACCAAAAACTTTAACCTGAAGCGGGACGGACGCACAGACCAGAAAACATAATGCCCATAAATGGGGCATAAAAAAATATAGCAGATTCTGAATATCATTAAATCTTACAACTTTTGAATATAATGCATGTTTTACAACTTCTGTTAGGTCATGTAGGTTTTACAACTAAGTTAGAAATATACATTTATTCCCAACAACTCTCAGAAAACCCTGCCAGATACCAGTGATGACCATGACTGACCAAAACAACCAGTCTTGACTGCTGGACACTGACATTACTGTACCACAGATGTAACACGAAGACCACCATTGAAATAGTGTGGCCTTGCTGACTAATCTGTGGATTCAACTGAACAAAGCCTCATATGGACTTGTATGTCTGTCATATATATATATATCATGACTTGAAAATATAACAACAAAATAATAAATTCTTGTTTATGACGGGTACATTATACATGTTTTTAAAATGGAAATATTAAATAAAGTGCACAATGGACCTGTATTCAGAAGTCGGGACCAAATACATAGAAAAACTTTCAATAGAATGCACAAGGTATTAATAGAAAACAACAACTGAAAAGCTTATTAGTTCATCATTAGAAATTTTAAACAAAAAGAAGCGATATTTCTTTTAGCATTATTCATCCACTTTTGTAAAACATCTTAAAAAAGTTGTTTTGAAATATAAAATAATTTGTACCAGGATTGATTTACTTTGCAGGAAAACAAAGGATGGACTATTCTGTTCTCTATCTTTTGAAAAATTATTTTTGTCAAAATAGATTTCTTTTAAATTCACTTCCATCATATTGTATAGATAACAGTAAATTTTTACTAATGGGAGCCTTCAAGACAGTTTCTTTACTAGTCTGGTACCTTAATTTATTTGAATATCAGCATAAGCTCTCCCTTGTTTTGAGTAATTAGGATTAAATGTCACAAACCTCAACAGAATCAACTCTAACTTCTGCATTATCTCTCTCAGCTTTCAGTTCTAATTCTATATTTAGCAGTGCTATTTTAAGTTTGGTGTATTTCTTTGGCTGCATTTCAAATCCAGCATAACTGAAGGTTTTCTTAAATGCTACTCCTGATATCAATACAGAATCCTGAAAAAGAGATGGGAATGCTACAATGATGAGCCTTGTTATAAATGCCTTAACCATTAAGCACAAGAACTTCTTTTTATCCACTTGACAAAATTGAAGAAATTAACACATCAACTAAATTGTATTTTCATTTTATTGCACAACAAAATTAAGTTTCATTGGCACATAAAAATGCAAAAAATGTTGAAAATATAACTGATAAAAAGTTTAAATTTTAGAGATTTAATGATGACACGGGTTATTAACACCTCGACTGGCTATAAATTTAATAATTTTTTTAAAACATTGAATTCTGTAATCACAACTACAATGTCTGTACATCAACTACCACTGTTTGGGAATTTTTTTCTTGTTTTTTTATTCACACATTTTCTTTACCTCGAGACCTCCACCAGTAACTTTCTTCACACCAATCATGTTAAGGGGTAGTAACTCATCCAATAACATGACAGCATCAACAACCATTTTTGTGAAGAAATCTTTCTGATGAGCAACCAGTTTAGAACTCAATGAAGTAGCAGCACATTTCTCTAATAACTGTCTCATTTCCCTGTAAAACATAACATTTAATGTATTTCTAGATATGTACATGAAACAAACTAAGTATTACGATAAGTGATTACTGGTACCTCTTAAATCATAAACAAGTCTGGCGTTCCAATATTTGTTGATTTTTTCTTTCCACCAGAATTGTTTTGACTCAAGACTTTAAAGTGAACACCCCCCACAAAAAGTAGTTCCATAAATGTTCTTGCTCCAAGTAGGTCAGTTGATGTTTAAGTGCATGAATTAGCAAAATGATAGAAGTTTATAGAGTGGACATTGATATAATTAACAGATTTTTTTTTATCGAGGTATATAACCAATGATATTATTATCAATTGTAGGTTTTACAAACTATGTTAGAGGCCATAAACACCTCCAACAACTCTCGAAAACCCTGACAGATATCGATGACATTGTCATTACTATACCACAGTTGTGACACAAAGACCAAATATATAATTGGCCTTGCTGAATGATCTGTGGGGTATAAAACTCAAATATCTGTATTATTTATAGAAGTTAAGAGAAAAGATATTATAAATATGTAATATTCAGATTCAAACTGGTAAAGATATTTATTATCCCATATTCTGACACTTATTTTTTACCCTTATCAACTGGATCAAATCACTTCTTTCCCCTAGGGTGCAATCAACAGTTTTTTTCTATGACGTCATATTTTGAGGGACCATGTATAAGTGACCCTTAGTGGTGGACTGATTAATAAAGATACCTGTATAAAACTAGATATCACTGGAATCAGAATGTTCTCTTGTTTATAATGGAATAAAAAAAAAGTGTACTTTTAATAGTATAAAAAAGTTTTATCCAGAGAAACTGGGAAAAACATTGCCTAATTTAAGCTTAAAAAACCTGAAATCAGGTCATGTGCACACCCCTGAAGACATGATACCTGCACATTTTTCATAATCAAAGTTGTATGAATTTCATAGATTTTTACCTGGTCTTTCAAAAAATTCATGCTTCAGGGTACGTTCACCTGCTCCGAAAAGAGCTACAGTGGCTGCAAATAAGTTTTGAATTTTCACTGCCAAAAAAACAGACTGTTTACAGTGTTGTCTCCCCTCAAAACATGAATATTTAATCTAATTTTTTAAATTATTTTAATCATTCAACCTGTTTTAATTGAAGTTAATTAACATATCTTTACAACCAAATACAAAAAACATGATACTTTTTCACCAATTATGTTGATAAAAAGGGACTTCCCTCCATGTCTATTTTTAGTTGGGGAATAACCCCTAGTTTTTTATACGAAACTGTTTATAGCACCCCTAATATCCATGACCCTGTCCATCTGTTAATAACACCTCACTTTAAAAGAGTGGACATAAATGTAAAACAGGGAATATTTTCATCGTGGTATAATTAAATGCATAAGCAGACAAACATGTATAGAACTTTTTTTTAAAAGATTTTCAGTCATTTCAATGGTTTGCCTGACATGGGTCTATGTCCAGTAATAAGTGGTTTGGTTCAGGAAATATCAAATACTGGACCAAACCAAGGCTTCCAAAAAATATTTGAGCCAGCCGGACATTTCATATCTGATCCCGATTTTAATCCCTTAAGACTTAGTCACAAAAGGCAATTATGGTAATCAGATGGCCATTCCAATTATTGACATTACATTAAAAAAAAAAACGATCTTAAACTTTACTTTGATATGATATGAATTTGATGTTACTGTTAAATTGG
The DNA here is from genome assembly GCF_963676685.1 of Mytilus edulis. Taxonomy (NCBI): domain Eukaryota; kingdom Metazoa; phylum Mollusca; class Bivalvia; order Mytilida; family Mytilidae; genus Mytilus; species Mytilus edulis. The sequence continues at coordinate 85,988,103 of NC_092347.1, read as the reverse complement.
CAGTGCATCATTCAAAGTGTGCACATCAGCGTGCTCATATCTGCCGTAGACTTTTTATTTGTGCAAAATGACATTGTCAAAAAATTTACTTTCGTTTTCAACCGGAAGTTGACTTGACAATGGTAAAACATGGACCATAAACGGATACGTAAAATCCGTGTACGTTTTACAAAGTACGACTGAGAGAAGAAGCTCTTTCCACGTTATTTCTTCAACAAAATACTTGATTTGAACGTCAGATACAGGTCTCATTGATAATTTTAGCATTTTTAAAGAAATGTAGGATGCATTATTAAATTTCCCACCTGTGCACATGTGTTCTAGTTCATACGATGTAGTTCTGACGATTTTTTTTATTTAAAACCTTTTTAAATTTTTCATCAAATCATATTAATATACTAATTTCTAATAATTTTAATCTTTTGGACTAAATCAATTAGATAAAAACCTCTGAAATGTAAGAAAATAATTGTGAATAAACCAATCAATTTATACGATGTCCGGTACTGAACATAGTTCACCTGTCACCTGAACAGGTAGATTTCAGCTGTCCAACTACTAATTAGCCTTGATTAAATTTAGAAAGTATTGAAGTAGGTGTTGTTTTGATAGTAATTAATCATCTTGTCACATTTATGACCGGAAATGTGTTGATGTTAAAGGCAAAAGGTTGGGTCAAAAAGATCGTGAATTATGTAAAAATGACCGAAAAAGCCTTGAAAACTAAAAAGTATATGACCGTTTCATGCTTTGCCCAGCCGGACTTTTACCGGACATTATACAAATGACCGGAATATATGACTGTTTTGAAAGCCCTGGACCAAACTACCAGTGTATAGAGTTAAGAATTTTGTCATACTCATAATTTAAACCAGGTGCTCCGCAGGGCGCAGCTTTATACGACCGCAGAGGTCGAACCCTGAACAGTTGGGGCAAGTATGGACAAAACATTCAAGCATGATACAGCTCTGAATTTGGATTGTGATCAAATTTTTGACATTACATGGTTTTTTTTTACACAAAACAAATGCCAAGATTTTACAAATCAATTAAAGATTTCTTCTTCAAACTTTTTAAATCTAAAATTAAATAGTTGACACAGCATAGGTTTCTGACACAGAATGAATGTGGTCTAATGAACTTAAAAGGTTTTTTTTGCCTTTGAGCAAATCACTATGCTGTTGAATATTAATCCTCTCAAAAAAATGTTTGAAGAAATTTTCTTTTTATTTATGAAATCTGAAATGAGAAAAATTTAACCCCCCCCTTTTTTTTCACATCCCCGTTTCCCTTTTTCAAAACTGATATCAATTCAAATTTCTAATGGAGTTTGCAACAATAACTACTCATTTAAATACATCATAAAATATTAAGATGTAACCAGGTGCTCCGCAGGGCGCAGCTTTATACGACCGCAGAGGTCGAACCCTGAACAGTTGGGGCAAGTATGGACAAAACATTCAAGCATGATACAGCTCTGAATTTGGATTGTGATCAAATTTTTGACATTACATGGGTTTTTTTTACACAAAACAAATGCCAAGATTTTACAAATCTATTAAAGATTTCTTCTTCAAACTTTTTAAATCTAAAATTAAATAGTTGACACAGCATAGGTTTCTGACACAGAATGAATGTGGTCTAATGAACTTAAAAGGTTTTTTTGCCTTTGAGCACTATGCTGTTGAATATTAATCCTCTCAAAACTAGAGGCTCTAAAGAGCCTGTGTCGCTCACCTTGGTCTATGTGAATATTAAACAAAGGAAGCAGATTGAAAATTGACTACAAAGTTCAATAACTCCTACAGGGGTCAATTGACCATTTCGTTCATGTTGACTTATTTGTAGATCTTACTTTGCTGAAAATTATTGCTGTTTATAGTTTACCTATATCTATAATAATATTCAATATAATAACCAAAAACAGCAAAATGTCCTTAAAATTACCAATTCAGGGGCCGCAACCCAAAAACAGGTTGTCCAATTCATCTGAAAATTTCAGGGCAGATAGATCTTGACCTGATTAACAATTTTACTTTATGTCAGATTTTCTCTAAATTATTTGGTTTTTGAGTTATAAGCCAAAAACTGCATTTTACCCCTATGTTCTATTTTTAGCAGTGGCGGCCATCTTGGTTTGATGGCCAGGTCACCGGACACATTTTTTAAACAAGAAACCCCAAAGATGATTGTGGCCAAGTTTGGATCAATTTGGCACAGCAGTTTCAGAGAAGAAGATTTTAGTAAAAGATATATAAAATTTACGAAAAATGGTTAAAAATTGACTTTAAAGGGCAATAACTCCTAAAGAGGTCAACTGACCATTTTGGTCATGTTGACTTATTTGTAACTCTGACCTTGCTGAACATTATTGCTGTTTACAGTTTACCTATATCTATAATAATATTCAATATAATAACCAAAAACAGCAAAATTTCCTTAAAATTAACAATTCAGGGGCCGCAACCCAAAAACAGGTTGTCCAATTCATCTGAAAATTTCAGGGCAGATAGATCTTCGCCTGATTAACAATTTTATCCATGTCAGATTAGCTCTAAATGCTTTGGTTTTTGAGTTATAAGCCAAAAACTGCATTTTACCCCTATGTTCTATTTATAGCCATGGCGGTCATCTTGGTTAGTTGGCGGGGTCACCGGACACAATTTTTAAACTAGATACCCCAATGATGATTGTGGCCAAGTTTCAAATAATTTGGTCCAGCAGTTTCAGAGGAGAAGATTTTTCTAAAAGATTACTAAGATTTACGAAAAATGGTTAAAAATTGACTATAAAGGGCAATAACTCCTAAAGTGGTCAACTGATCATTTTGGTCATGTTGACTTATTTGTAGATCTTTCTTTGCTGAACATTATTGCTTTTTACAGTTTATCTCTATCTAAAATAATATTCAAGATAATAACCAAAAACAACAACATTTCCTTAAAATTACCAATTCAGGGGCAGCAACCTAACAACGGAATGTCAGATTCATCTGAAAATTTCAGAGCAGATAGATCTTAACCTGATTAACAATATTACCCTTTGTCAGATTTGCCCTAAATGCTTTGGTTTTTGAGTTATAAGCCAAAAACTGCATTTTACCCCTATGTTCTATTTATAGCCATGGCGGCCATCTTGGTTAGTTGGCGGGGTCACCGGACACAATTTTTAAACTAGATACCCCAATGATGATTGTGGCCAAGTTTGGTTAAATTTGGCCTAGTAGTTTCAGAGGAGAAGATTTTTGTAAAAGTTAACGCAGGACGACGACGGACGACGACGACGGACGACGCCGGACGACGCCGGACGCCGGACGCCAAGTGATGAGAAAAGCTCACTTGGCCCTTCGGGCCAGGTGAGCTAAAAATGTTTGAAGAAATTTTCTTTTTATTTATGAAATCTGAAATGAGAAAAATTTAACCCCCCCCTTTTTTTTCACATCCCCGTTTCCCTTTTTCAAAACTGATATCAATTCAAATTTCTAATGGAGTTTGCAACAATAACTACTCATTTAAATACATCATAAAATATTAAGATGTAAAAAAACTGCTTGTTATCACTGAATGGTAAAGATTATTTAAATTTATCAGTTGGTAGTAAAAAGTGTATATACATTGTATATTGTATATAACAAAGATTTAAGTTGATTCTGGACAAAGAAAGATAACTCCAATTAAAAAAAATTCTTGCTATTGCACAAATAGGATATTTCTTGCTTACTATTCTGGACAAAGAAAGATAACTCTAATTAAAAAAAAATTTGCTATTTCACAATATTGTGCAATTAGATATTTCTTGCCATTGCACAATACTGTGCAATTGAAAAGACTTGCTATTGCACAATACTTAATATAATAATTTTAGATCCTGATTTGGACCAACTTGAAAACTGGGCCCATAATCAAAAATCTAAGTACATGTTTAGATTCAGCATATCAAAGAGACCCAAGAATTCAATTTTTGTTAAAATCAAACTTAGTTTAATTTTGGACCCTTTGGACTTTAATGTAGAATTTGAAATTTGAAAACAGGACCAAAAATGAAGAATCTACATACACAGTTAGATTTGGCATATCAAAGAACCCCAAGGATTCAATTTTTGATGAAATCAAACAAAGTTTAATTTTGGACCCTTTGGACCTTAATGTAGACCAATTTGAAAACTGGACCAAAAAAACTTCAATAATCAAGAATCTAAGTACATTTTTAGATTCAACATATCAAAGAACCCAACCGATTCATTTTTTGTCAAAATCAAACTAAGTTTAATTTTGGACCCTTTGGACCTTAATGTAGACCAATTTGAAAACGGGACCAAAAGTTGAGAATCTACATATACAGTTAGATTCGGCATATCAAAGAACCACAATTATTCAATTTTGATGAAATCAAACAAAGTTTAATTTTGGACCCTTTGGGCCCCTTTTTCCTAAACTGTTGGGACCAAAACTCCCAAAATCAATACCAACCTTCCTTTTTATGGTCATAAGCCTTGTGTTTAAATTTCATAGATTTGTATTTACTTATACTAACATTATAGTGCGAAAACCAAGAAAAATGCTTATTTGGGTCCCTTTTTGGCCCCTAATTCCTAATCTGTTGGGTCCTAAACTCCCAAAATAAATACCAACCTTCCTTTTGTGGTCATAAACATTTTGTTTAAATTTCATAGATTTCCATTTACTTAACCTAAGGTTATTGTGCAAAAACCAAGAAAAATGCTTATTTGGGCCCTTTATTGGCCCCTTATTCCTAAACTATTGAAACCAAAACTCCCAAAATCAATCCCAATCTTTCTTTTGTGGTCATAAACCTTGTGTCAAAATTTCATAGATTTCTATTAACTTAAACTAAAGTTATGGTGCGAAAACCAAGAAAATGCTTATTTGGGCCCTTTTTGGCCCCTTATTCCTAAAATGTTGGGACCAAAACTCCCAAAATCAATACCAACCTTCCTTTTATGGTCATAAACCTTGTGTTAAAATTTCATAGATTTCTATTCACTTTTACTAAAGTTAGAGTGCGAAAACTAAAAGTATTCGGACGACGACGACGACGACGACGACGACGACGACGCCAACGTGATAGCAATATACGACGAAAATTTTTTCAAAATTTGCGGTCGTATAAAAAAACTGCTTGTTATCACTGAATGGTAAAGATTATTTAAATTTATCAGTTGGTAGTAAAAAGTGTATATACATTGTATATTGTATATAACAAAGATTTAAGTTGATTCTGGACAAAGAAAGATAACTCCAATTAAAAAAAATTCTTGCTATTGCACAAATAGGATATTTCTTGCTTACTATTCTGGACAAAGAAAGATAACTCTAATTAAAAAAAAATTTGCTATTTCACAATATTGTGCAATTAGATATTTCTTGCCATTGCACAATACTGTGCAATTGAAAAGACTTGCTATTGCACAATACTTAATATAATAATTTTAGATCCTGATTTGGACCAACTTGAAAACTGGGCCCATAATCAAAAATCTAAGTACATGTTTAGATTCAGCATATCAAAGAGGCCCAAGAATTCAATTTTTGTTAAAATCAAACTTAGTTTAATTTTGGACCCTTTGGACTTTAATGTAGAATTTGAAATTTGAAAACAGGACCAAAAATGAAGAATCTACATACACAGTTAGATTTGGCATATCAAAGAACCCCAAGGATTCAATTTTTGATGAAATCAAACAAAGTTTAATTTTGGACCCTTTGGACCTTAATGTAGACCAATTTGAAAACTGGACCAAAAAAACTTCAATAATCAAGAATCTAAGTACATTTTTAGATTCAACATATCAAAGAACCCAACCGATTCATTTTTTGTCAAAATCAAACTAAGTTTAATTTTGGACCCTTTGGACCTTAATGTAGACCAATTTGAAAACGGGACCAAAAGTTGAGAATCTACATATACAGTTAGATTCGGCATATCAAAGAACCCCAATTATTCAATTTTGATGAAATCAAACAAAGTTTAATTTTGGACCCTTTGGGCCCCTTTTTCCTAAACTGTTGGGACCAAAACTCCCAAAATCAATACCAACCTTCCTTTTATGGTCATAAGCCTTGTGTTTAAATTTCATAGATTTGTATTTACTTATACTAACATTATAGTGCGAAAACCAAGAAAAATGCTTATTTGGGTCCCTTTTTGGCCCCTAATTCCTAATCTGTTGGGTCCTAAACTCCCAAAATAAATACCAACCTTCCTTTTGTGGTCATAAACATTGTGTTTAAATTTCATAGATTTCCATTTACTTAACCTAAGGTTATTGTGCAAAAACCAAGAAAAATGCTTATTTGGGCCCTTTATTGGCCCCTTATTCCTAAACTATTGAAACCAAAACTCCCAAAATCAATCCCAATCTTTCTTTTGTGGTCATAAACCTTGTGTCAAAATTTCATAGATTTCTATTAACTTAAACTAAAGTTATGGTGCGAAAACCAAGAAAATGCTTATTTGGGCCCTTTTTGGCCCCTTATTCCTAAAATGTTGGGACCAAAACTCCCAAAATCAATACCAACCTTCCTTTTATGGTCATAAACCTTGTGTTAAAATTTCATAGATTTCTATTCACTTTTACTAAAGTTAGAGTGCGAAAACTAAAAGTATTCGGACGCCGGACGACGACGACGACGACGCAGACGCCAACGTGATAGCAATATACGACGAAAATTTTTTCAAAATTTGCGGTCGTATAAAAACTGCTAAGACACTAGACCAGGAACACATTATTAATTACTGAACAAAAAAAAATCACTTGGGTAAAATAAAAACTTCAGAACCTCTAGATTTGAATAATACAATCAACTGTAGGATTTACAAACTATGTAAGAGGCCATAGATACCTCCAACAACTCTCGAAAACCCTGACAGATATCGATGATATTGTCATTACTTTACCACAGTTGTGACACAAAGACCAAATATATAATTGGTCTTGCTGAATGATCTGTGGTGTATAAAACCAAAAAAATGTAATTTTTAAGAACATCAGTTGATTATTTAATGCATTAATTAGCAAAATGATAGGCTTTTAATAGCATTCAGTATTAAAGCCCCATCTATAGTTTTTTTCTTCAAAAAGCAGAGCAAAGAAATTCCAACCTTAAAACTACTCTTGTTCTTTTGGTCTTTTGAGGAATAGACTAGCCTTTACAAGAAATAACTATTGAAATCATATATGAGAACTGATATACTTGTAATATGATTTTTACACAACTTAATTCTTACTGGGTATTTTAGCAAATTCCTTCACATAACATTTTAAATTCAGCCAAATACAAAGTTATTTGTAACACAAGAATAAGTGAGGCTACATATAATTTAAAGTATCATTTTAAAGTTACTTATTAAATGATGTTTGTTGAAATACTTACTTTGGATCACTTTTGTTGATCCTCACAGATATTTCTTTAATTTTCTTTACAGCCTGAAAGAGAGAAAAAATATGTTTTAACTACGAGTAAGAGGGAATTATTTTTTTCATTTTCTAAGCAATACAAATTTAAATTATAAAAGTGCTTCCAAGTTTATTTTTGTTACCAAATTTCAAGTCTTGTCTGGTTTTTTTTTTAAAGGTTTGCAAATTATTTTCAATCTTGTTCCTTTTAATCTAAAAATCACCTAGATAAGTAAAGGGGGGTTTCCTTGCTTGGAAACTGTCCTATTTAGACTGAAAATAAAATATATTCTACCTACAGGACTGAAACTACTACCCTTAAATAATTGTTGTTCGCCATATTGAGAGGTATATTTAATGTATTTTTTTCACATATCTTATCTTAATGTGTTTTGGGTTTTTTTTTTGTGAGAAAACAGCGCTAATGGTAGATCTTCTACTTTATTCAAACTTTTGTAGACTAAGGATGACTTCGATTGTGGCATATTGTGCTAGACCGGTCTACAATTAAAGAATGCATGCCTTCGCTCTAGGTGTCTTGGTTATTTTTGTAATAAGATTGCTGTCTCCTTGATGTTGTCCAGTACCCAAGTCAGGAATATGGCACCGCCACAGTGTTTATCAAATAGTCTGTTTCTATGTATACTGGCGTTTTTTTTTGTAGCAGTTCAGTGTTTCTGTTTTTCCGTTATTTACCACAAGTTGATGTGTTTCCCTCGGTTTTGGTTTTTGACTCAGATTTGTTTTCCCTCAATCGATTGATGGCTATTGAATAGCTGTATACTATTGTTGCCTTTATCTACCTGAGATCCCCACTTCATCATATGTGACAATTTATGACTATTGAATAGCAGTATACTATTGTTGTCTTTATCTACCCGAGATCACTACTTCATCATATGTGACATTTTATGACTATTGAATAGCAGTATACTATTGTTGTCTTTATCTACCCGAGATCACCACTTCATCATATGTGACATTTTATGACTATTGAATAGCAGTATACTATTGTTGTCTTTATCTACCTGAGATCACCACTTTATCGTATGTGTTTACAAGATCCTTACCTCTGTTGCTGCCTTTCTAAAAGCTTTGATTATGATCTGTGGATGAACTGCCTCTTCAATAAATGGCTTGGCTTCCTTAAGGAACTCACCAGCTAACAAGGTCACTGAGGTGGTTCCATCACCTACCTATAATCAAATAAAGAATGATAACAAATATTCATTCAAATACATACATGTACATTGCTATTTGATATAAAGTGAGTTTTTAAAGGTTCAGCTACCTTGTATCCTTTAATTATTGTTTTCTTCCAACCTATATGATTTCTTGTTTAATTATGGGTGGTTGCTGTCTGATAGACCACTATTGCATATTAATGCATTGGATTTTTTTTCTGTTACTGGTGTGAACCCTACGTAATTATAACATTTTGTTTTACACATTTGATATGCGTGTAAAACAGGGAATATTTTCTTTGTGGTATAATCACCTGTTCATGCAGACGAAATTGTTCACAACATTTTTTTTTTTAAATTTGAAAAATACAACAAATTGTAGGTTTTACAAACTATGTAAGAGGTCATAGATACCTCCAACAACTCTCGAAAACCCTGACAGATATCGATGATATTGTCATTACTTTACCACAGTTGTGACACAAAGACCAAATATATAATTGGCCTTGCTGAATGATCTGTGGAGTACTATTTAACTATTTGTATCATTTATCATGTTTATAGAAGGTAATTTGAAAAGAAATTGTAAATTTGTAATTTATCATATATTCAGACATACTAATTTTTGACCTTTTTCAACTAGACCAAATCACTGCTTTATCATAAATTGCTTGACCCATTCCATCTGTAATAAACACCCTTTTTTAATAGAATGGCCATAAATGTAAAACAGGGAACAATTCAATTGTCAAATACCTAAATGCAGTCATTCAAAAGGTCTGTCAGATAAGTGGCAATGTCCAGTTAAAAAGAAGGGTTTGGTCAAGTAAATCACATTAATTACTGAACCAAATGAACAGTGTAGACTTTATAAGAATTTTGTGATACTCGTAATGTTAAAGACAGCTAAACCACTGAAAGGATCAGTAATGCATGAATAATAATTGAACCAAAAGACCACCGACTAAGGAAATAAAACAACCATGGGAACATCTGGATTTTAACAATACAACAAATTGTAGATTTAAAAAACTATGTAAGAGGTCAGACACCTCCAACTACTCGCAAAAACTCTGACAGATATCGATTACATTGTCATTACTTTACCACAGTTTTGACACAAAGACCAAAAATAATATTGGCCTTGCAGAATAATCTGTGGGGTATAAAACTCAAATATTTGTGTTATTTATATGAGGCTACTTGAAAAGATATGACCAGTATAGATTTAAGAATTTTGTCTTACTCATAATGTAATAAAAGACTTAAAACACTGATTGGACCAGTAATGCTTGGAAAATTATTGGACCAACAGATGCCGAGGTAATAAAACCAACAACTTAAGAACATCTGGATTTGAATAAACAAATTGTAGGTTTTACAAACTATGTAAGAGGTCATAGATACCTCCAACAACTCTCGAAAACCCTGACAGATATCGATGACATTGTCATTACTTTACCACAGTTGTGACACAAAGACCAAAGATACAACTGGCTTTGCTGAATGATCTGTGGAGGATAAAACTCAAATATTTGTATTATCTATAGAAGGTAAAATGAAAAGAGATTGTTTATTTGTTAAGTAACGTTCAGATAAAACGGTAAAAAAGAAATATAGTCATATCTTCAGACATATTAGTTTTTGACCTTTTAAAAAATGCCTGATCCTTTCCATCCGTCATTAACACCTTTTCTTTTATAGAGTGAACATTAATGTAAAACAGGGAAGTCTTTCATTGTAGATTAACTAAATGCAGTCATTCAAAAGGTCGGTCAGACATGTGGCAATGTCCAGTTAAAAATGGTTTGGTCCAGTGAGACTCATCAATTACTGCACCAAAAGAAGTGAGGATTTAAGAATTTTGCGATACTCTGACTTATAATGTTAGACTGGTAAAACAACGATTTGTTGGTTTTACAAACTATGTTAGAGGTCAAAGACACCTCCAACAACTCTCGAAAACCCTGACAGATATCGATGATATTGTCATTACTTTACCACAGTTGTGACACAAGGACCAAAGATATCATTGGCCTTGCTGAATGATCTGCGGAGTATAATATTTTTACTATTCATAAGAGATTTCTAGAAAAGATATTATAAATTTGTAATGTTCAGATTCAACCTGATAAAAAAGAAATATTATCACATCTTCATTTTTGGACCTTTTTCAACCAGATCATTTCACTTCTTTACCATAAAATGTACAACTCTTTCCACATGAAATCTGACATCTTTTCTTGTTTAGAGTGGCATGGACATGAATGTAAAACAGGGAAGACTTTCAATGTGGTATAACTAAATGCTTATGCAGACAAACTTGTATTAAACTTCTTTTTAAAGATTGGTCATCATTCCCTTGGTTTGTCAGACATGTGGCAATGTTTAGTTTAAAATGGTTTGGTCCAGTAAAGCACATCAATTACTAGACCAAATTACCAGGAGAGGTATGAATTTTGTGATACTCATGATAAAAAAAGACTGCTAAAACACAGACTGGATCAGAGCTAGTAATGATTTTACAATAACTGAACAAAAAGACCATCCACTGAGGAAAAAAAAAATCCTTCAAAAGCTCTGGATTTGAACATTACAACTAATTGTAGGTTTTACAAACTATGTAAGAGGTCATAGATACCTCCAACAACTCTCGAAAACCCTGACAGATATCGATGATATTGTCATTACTTTACCACAGTTGTGACACAAAGACCAAAGATACAACTGGCTTTGCTGAATGATCTGTGGAGGATAAAACTCAAATATTTGTTCAATTCATAGGAAGTAACGTGAAAAGATATTCCAAATATGTAATGTTCATATTCAACCTGGTAAAAAAGAAATAGACATCCAAAGAACAGTTATTAATAATGCATTTCGTTAAGACAATGACACATACAAGTTACCTGGTAAATCACATCTGCTCAATCTCAAAATGATTTTTGTTCAATGTTCATACATGATGTAGTGTACTACATATGGACAAATTATATCAAAATCATAGAAAACATAATCAGCTTAAACTCAAAATATGGGTACTTTTTTGTTGATTCAGTTTGACATCTTCAGGCATACTAATTTTTTGATTTTTTACAACTGGACCAAATCACTGCTTTACCATAAAATGCCTGACCCTTTCCATCTTTATTTAACACCTTTTCTATTAGAGATTGGACATGAATGTAAAACAGGGAATATTTTTATTGTAATATAATTAAATGCTATGCAGAAAAACTTGTATATCTTTTTTTCATCTTTTTTAAAAAGATAAGAATATTACAACAAATTGTAGGTTTTACAAACTATGTAAGAGGTCATAGATACCTCCAACAACTCTCGAAAACTCTGACAGATATCGATGATATTGTCATTACTTTACCACAGTTGTGACACAAGGACCAAATATAAAATTGGCTTTGCTGAATGATCAGTGGAGTTTAAAACTTAAATATTTTCGTATTATTCAAAGGAGGTATCTAAATAGATATTACAAATTTGTAATGTTCAGATTCAACCTGGAAGAAAAAATATAGTTTAACCATATTTTACTACCCACCTTTTAATAATTAGAAAAGCATAAATACAATTATAAGTCTCAACTGGTGTAAACAAAAACCTTTTATCAATGCATATATATATTCTAGATAGGCAAAAAAGTTATTGAGATTATTTAAGATATTTCCTGTAAATTTTAACCTTTAAAGAATTTTCTACATACCTGTATGATATAAATGCAGAGATGTGGTATGACAGCCAATGAGACAACTATCCAATGAAGTTAAAATGAAGTAAATGTACATGTAATAGGCAACTGTAACAGCCTTTAACAATGAGAAATGTATAAACTAACCTCTGCATCCTGTGATTTAGCTATGTCTACCAATGTCTTGGCTGCTGGGTGCACAATATCTAATGTCTTCAGAATTGTAGCTCCATCATTTGATATAGTAGCTTTACCTATAATTTATAAAGTCTCTACATAATTTGTTTCCATTAAATGTGACAAAAAATCTACATACATGTACAATTAAGATACAACTTCAGTATTGTCTAACTGCAATTTAACAAAATGTGTTTGCATATTTTTTTTAACTAAAGAGATGTAAAAGATACCAAACGGACATTAAAACTTACAAGTCCACATCACTGGCAATGCTGTGGCAAAGTAATCACCATGAAAAATGACAAAAAGACAAAAGGCACTGTCAATTATGTTTAGTGGACCCTAAAATTAGGGTAAAAACTCTAATTTGACATTAAAATTAGAATTATCATATCAACATGATAGGGAATATGTGTATAAAGTTTCAAGTTTGTTTCAACCTCAACTGCATCAAAAACTACCTGGACTAAAATCTTTAACCTGAAGCAGGTCTTAGTCATGTTAAATTCTTTCTTACCCTGATCATTGATAATGAGTTTGTCCATCCCCCGTGGACCAAGTGTGGTACGTACTGCATCAGCAATGGCCTGACAAGCATTTATGTTACTAACAATTTGAGGTACTCCTTGTGAGGAGTCTGTACCCTCTTTCAGAAGAATTATCTGTGGCTGCTGCAATACAATAAAATCACACATTACTTCAGTTAATTTTAACATTTGTTGTAAAAAAAGTTTTTTTCTAAAGTTGGTTGTCAGTTCATTGTCTCCCTTCTTTTGAACCAAGGTTTTATTCAAATACAGGTTGAATAATTTGAATTGTTAGTAAAAATGTTAAAAAAGTAATGGATAAAAAATCATATCAAATAAAAATCGGTGGATTTTTCAAATGAAATTATATTTTTGTGATTAGATAATCAAATATAAAAAGTTAATAATGGTACATGTATTATTGTTATGTATTTGTAAATCATGATTGTTGACGTTACTAAAAATGAAGCGTTGGTGTAGTTACAAAAACAATAATATATCATTTTAAAATATTTCTGACAGTGATCTTTAAATTTGGAATAGTGCATGATTTGATTGATTTTGAAAGCTTAAAAGATCATTATTGTTTATTTTTTCAAGCTTTCAACATGTTTTAACACAAAGAATAAATGCTCTATATGAATACCATTGATTATGACAATATTTATTAATATCTTTTCGTCAAAATAATTCACAAAACAATAAAGGAAACCAATTTACCTTTTAAAAATGTTATAAAAATAAGGACGTGTGGTATGATTGTCAATGAGACAACAATCCACCAAAGTTCAAATAAAGTGGATGTAGGCAATAGTAGGCAACTGTACAGCCTTCAACAATGAGAAACAAACAGTACATCTGTACTTTTTTCTTTATTTAAATTTCAACAAACCAAATATGTGATTAATAAATTAATCAACACAAACCTATACAAAAGGTCAGAAGAAGTGAGAGACGACAAACAGTGGGATTATATAAGATTATATACAATAAACATGATAAACCAGGCATATATAAAATTCTATATAGATGCGAAACATAGAAGATTACAAAGAAAGTACACATTTTCATTCTAGAAAATTCACAGTTAAAATAAAGGCCTTTGGTGACCTCAAAAGAATTCTAAAACACTTGATGCAATCAAATTTAGGGATGCTAGGATTTAAAACGTTTCCAGCTGCAGAAAGTTTTTTTTTAAAATGAACTAAGCTATGATCATTCATAACAAATAACAATCAATATCTCAATCATTATTATAAGGCATAGCCATAGAGTATACATTTACTAGGGCAAGCTTCGAAACGTCAAGGCAACCCTTGTAAACCCAAGACCAAAACAAATGTAATTTTGTTTTCTTAAAATCAATGGCAACAAAGAATTGTCAATCGAAACAAAAAATCGCAATTCTATGACTTTTTAATCTTTAATTTGCATGAAAACTATTTATTTCATCTCTTGTAAAAATAAAGAGAAAACATGATTGTTCAGGAATGTTCTAAATGTTCTAAAGGGGATACATGTGTATACATGCATTAAACATGGGCATTTTTTATCAAATCAAATAACAAACCGAATATTTTTGGCCACAAAATAATTTAAGAGAAACTTATAAATCACCCAAAAAGCAATGAAATGTTTTTAAACCATTTAAATCGGTAGATGGTTGTCGATTCTAAACAGGCTTTCAAAACGGGAACCTACCATTTTGTTGTCTTTAATGAAGAATGCATGTAAGGGTAGATAACCAATTTTCCCCGCGGATTTGAAAATTTTGTTCATGCATTTTATTTCAAGTTGTTATACCTTGCAATATTATTGTTTGTACTATTATGCCTCATCATCATGTGAGGCCTTTTGTGGAATAAAAAAAGTTTCAAGTTTCAAGAAATTTATCAAAAAAGGAATAAATCATGATTTTTTTTTCAGGGAGAGAAAGTAAAGAGATAACATTGTCTTTGCATCGGAAATAAACACATTTATTCTAAACCAGTTGTTGGAATGATACAGGTTATATATATGATCATATATGATAATATAAAAGAAAAGAAGATGTGGTAAATGATTGCAAATGACACAACTCTCCACAAGAGACCAAATGACACAGAAATTAACAGCTATACTAGTGTAGGTCACCGTACGGCCAACAATGAGCAAAGCCCATACCGCATAGTCGGCTATAAAAGGCCCCGAAATGACAATGTAAAACAATTCAAACGAGGAAACAAACAGCATAATTTATGTACAAAAAATGAACGAAAAATGAATATGTAACACATAAACAAACGACAATTAACCACTGACAGGGCCGTAACTATATTGAGGCAAATGAGGCAAATGCCTCATGTAAAAATAAAAAATAAAAAAATGAAACAAAAGGTTGTTTTCATATCAAATTATTTTCACGGAAAGTGTCTTGCAAGAAGCAAGTTCTCTTCACTCTCTGGTGTATCCCCTGGATGTTTTTCGTTATCCATGTTTCTATGTTCCTTTTAGTTTTCAAAGTTGGTGGTCTCTGTGTTCCGGGTTTGTCTTTTGTTCATTTATTGTCCTACGTCATGACTATAGTCTGAGCTTTGATTTTCATTTGTAAACGTGGTTTTGCAATGTTGCATGTCCACCGATGTCCAGAATTGTGCGAGAAATATATTTTAAGAATATGCGATGCTACTCAGTGGAATTGTCCTTTCTGCATGGATAATTGAAATTGATATCAAAGAATACAAAACAGTTTTTTTTTGTTTTTGTAAATAAAACTAGATAGCTGACATGGTTTGAATTAAAGTAAGGTCACATATTTCCCGGTATCAAATAATTTGAAGAAAAAAAACAAGGTATTGCCATATATGGTCCGAGTACACAGTTATCGTATATAGTCCCTACTGTGGACAGTGTGTTACTTGTCAATTTTTTTTATACCCCTTCCAAATTTATTTTTTTATGTTTTATGCCTCAAGTAGCAAGAAGGGGGATAAAATTACACTGTAAAAAAATTTGATTCATGAATTATAATGTAAAGTAGTGATTTGGTCCAGTTGAAAAGGGTCAAAAATTAGCATTTCGGAAGCTGTCAAAAGATTTCAAGCCCCCCTTCACATAAAATTGTCCATATTTTGAGTTAGAGCTGATGAAGTTTTCTATAATTTTGATATAATTTGTCCCAAAAGTAGTACAACACACTGTAAAAATATTATGGAGAAAGTGCAGGTGGGATTTTTTTTATTTCCATTTATTGTCTAAAGGAAATGCACTACGAAATAACTGTGTACTCGGACCATATGACCTTTTACATTGAAAGGTAAGTCGTGTTGAGACCCTTTAGCAGATAATAAAGGAGTATGGGGACATAATCGCACACAAAGTCAATGCATAGAAAAAATACAAATGATCAATGGTCCGCAAAGTTTGTGTTCCAGCTCTTCATCTTGATAGTTGCCGGATGGTCTTCAACAATACTTTTAAAGAATCATTAATACCGTAAAAGATCGTAAAACAAGGTGGAGATGGTCCCTAGTGTGGACTTAGCAGTACTAGTACTTAAAGTATAATACTGCAATGTCACTATATTTAAATCTAGTCATAAAAGACCTCATAAAAAAGTCACCAAAGTCTAATCACATTGTCGAAAAAATATCTAAAAATTAATTAAGCCGTTTTAAAGCAAGAAAGAGTCTGGGAAACGCTCAGAATGCACGATTTTGCGTTATTTTTCTCAGAGCCTCTGGGGGCCTTAAGCAGCCCCTAGACCGCTCGCCCAAAATTTTTCGATTTATATTTTGCCTCACTATTTAAAGGGGCTAGTTACGGCCCTGACTGAATAACAGTCCTGACTTCTCATATTTTTTTTATCATGGTATGACACTTAACCCCTAACCGGAGAGATTGTGCTGAATGAATGAATGATCTTTATTCTCATAAACCAAATACATAGTTACAGAGAAGATATTACAATAATATATATTACATATATAAGATATAGCATGTGTGAAATACAAATTAATATGATAAATATTTACACAAATGATAAATAAACACATAGTTGTATCAGAGACATATATACACATGTGTATATATGTCTCTGGTTGTATTAACCAGGAGGATAGACTTTCACAGAAATAGATTTAATAAATCTACAAAGTTTCTCAAGCTCAACAATATTTTGGGTTGAATATACTTGTTTGAATTTGATAACATTTATATTTTTATTACAATATTGTGGTAAGTATTTGCATCTTTCATCTTTGAAATAATTACATGACATGATATAATGGTATTCATCACCAATGTCAGCTGAGGCGCAAAGGTGACACAATCTTTCAGATCTTGGGATGTGGCGCCACCTTCCCGTCTCAATGGGAAAACGGTTATTCCCACATCTAAATTTACATAAGGTTATTAATAAATTAAATGGTAGTACTGATAAATAGTGTTCAAATTTAAAAACATTTTTGTACAATCTATAACACAGCCCCTTGGGCGAATTGTTCATTTCTGTTGACCATTCTTGAATGAACTGATCTCTTAATCTTTGCTGAACACTCAATACAACCCAATGTTTCTCAAAAAGGTTGTGACTTTGCCATATATTTGACATTCCACAGTCATCAAAAATTTTCTTTATATATAATATCCATTTACTATCATAACCATAGTTATTGAGATTTACATATAACAGCTTATATAATAAACATGATAGTTTGCTCTCTTTCCCTTCTTGTAAACGACACCAGAAATTAATCATACGTGACTTGACGGTAACTGAAATCGGGTATCTTCCCAATTCCCCATAGACCATAAAATTGGGGGTTGAATTTTTTAACCTCAATATATGTTTGCAAAAACGCAAATGAACTCTCTCAAGAATATCTAAATTTTCAAATCCCCATATCTCACACCCATAAGTTAGTATAGGAACAATAGCCTTATCAAACATATCGAGTTGGCACTCGATCGACAAGTTATTTAATCTGGATTTTTTTATTACTTGATATTCATATAACTTTAAATAAAGCTAATACTAACAATGACCACAGCCCTTTTCCCGATCTTGATATCTATATCACTAATGGAAAGCTGAATACTAAAATTTATGATAAAAGGGATGATTTTTCATTTCCTATCGTTAATTATCCGTTTTTAGATGGTGACGTTCCCTTGTCACCATCTTACGGTGTTTATATATCTCAACTTGTACGATTCGCTCGTGTATGTAACAATGTTTTAGATTTTAATGAGAGAAATTTATGTATTACTGAAAAATTATTACACCAGGGTTTTCGATATCACAAACTAGTCAAAACATTTACTAAATTTTATCATCGGTATAAAGACATCATTCGTAAATATAGCTCAACATGCAGACTTCTAATACGTTCAGGTATTTCACATCCAATTTTTTATGGTAATATTCTTTATAAAGCACAAAGGTGTCAGTATTCACCTCAGAAACTTACAAAACCTTTGAATAGACTTATTAAGAAGGGATATAATTACGATACTGTTGTCAAGTCATTAAAGATTGCATATGTTGGCGTTAATATTGAGTCACTGATAAGGTCTTTGCATCGGAACTAAACACATTTATTCTAAAAACAGTTGTTGGCATGACACGGGTTATGTTCTTCTCATATATGTTATGATGGTATGATACTAAACCCCTAACGGGAAGGATTGTGCCTGATGTTCATATGATGAAATCATAATCTTTCAGTCAGTTTAATTAAAGTCTGGAGCTGGCATGTCAGTTAACTGCTAGTGGTCTGTTGTTATTTATGTATTATTGTCATTTTGTTTATTTTCTTTGGTTACATCTTCTGACATCAGACTCGGACTTCTCTTGAACTGAATTTTAATGTGCGTATTGTTATACGTTTACTTTTCTACATTGGTTAGAGGTATAGGGGGAGGGTTGAGATCTCACAAACATGTTTAACCCCGCTGCATTTTTGCGCCTGTCCCAAGTCAGGAGCCTCTGGCCTTTGTTAATCTTGTATTATTTTAATTTTAGTTTCTCGTGTACAATTTGGAAATTAGTATGGCGTTCATTATCACTGGACTAGTATATATTTGTTTAGGGGCCAGCTGAAGGACACCTCCGGGTGCGGGAATTTCTCGCTACATTGAAGACCTGTTGGTGACCCTCTGCTGTTGTTTTTTATTTGGTCGGGTTGTTGTCTCTTTGACACATTCCCCATTTCCATTCTCAATTTTATATGATGAAGATTGTGGACTATTATACTAATATGATTATAGTCACAGTGATGACATAATCTTTCAATCAGTTTGATTAAGGTCTGGAGCTGGCATGTATAACTGCTAGAACACGGCCGACACTCGGCTAACCGAGAGATTGGTCGGTTAATCTATATTGAGTATGCGGCTATATCGGCGGTTGGTCTGTTAATCGGGTTGGCTAAAGTCTGTTAATCAGGTGTTATCGAGAAAATCATTGAAAGTTCAGCATGTTTCATTGTATAACTTTCTAAATATATTTTCATCATAAAAAGTATTCATGTCTAACAAAACAATTCAATGTAATGAATTCAGTGGTGTAATTATTATTTTTCTAGCTTCGATGTACGATCTATAAAATGAAAAGGCGGGTTACTCATCAATAAATTTATACACATTTTACACACATCAAATGTACACAAAATGACACATTGGTTAAATTTACTTGCATTCAATATTTTGAACATCGAAAAAAGAAAGGCATTATGTTTGTTAACCATATTGATATCATTGTGTGAAAAATCTCCACGAAAATCTGTAATTTGGTGACGTAAATCAATTTTTATTTAAAACCTGGTCTGTTAATGGGTCGGATGTATAAAACCCGGTCTGTTAATTGGTCTGTTAAGAGTTATGAATGGCAATAAAAGTATAATTGTATTGCTATATGGGGTGTTATCGGATCAAATGAGTAGGCTCAAGACGAGCGGCTAAAATATACGAAAACAACACATGAGCAATGAAACATAACATATGCGGAAACAACACATGAAATTGAAAATGGATAAAAATGGTTTCAAAAAGTGTTATATAAAGAAATATTAATTTCATCCAAGAATGATCGCATATATCATGTTGATTCTGTTTAACTTTGTCATGAATGACACAAATTTGTCATCTACATTGGTAACCAGTATATGAATCAGAGATAAACGTCGTAATGTAACTAAACATCAGTAAGTAAAATATATTGGGATGACAAAATATGAAAAATAAAGAAAGAATAATGAGTAAGATAAATAAAATGTAGAAAAAAATGACATAACAATTTAAAGAATACAGAAATAAACAAAAACCCCAATCCGGACCCTCATGGTATACACGAGAATCTGTGTGGAAACGCAGAATATAGAATAATAGATAAGGACAGTAGAGAGTGATACATTGCTAAAAACGAGAGAAAAATAATATTTGTTTAAGAATACACAAATGAAACACCGATGGCTGTTGATGCAGTAACGGATTGCGATGGACTTAAATTGGTGACAAATTCTAGAAGTTTACATGCGGACAACCGCTATGGTGGCAGGTTAATGCTATTTTGCGTTTTCGCCTTTCATATTCTATATGGCGAAAACGCGAAATTGCGAAGTCGAAAATGCGAAATACGCGAAGCCGATTTCGCGTTTACGACTTCGCGTTTTGGCGTTTTCGACTTCGCGATTTCGCCTTTTCGCGATTTCTCATTTTCGCGTTTTCGCCTTTTCCACTTTGCGATGTCGCGTTTTCGCGTTTCGCCCTATTGAATATGGAAGGCGACAACGGGAAAACGCGAAAACGCGAAAACGCGAATGGACTTCACCGGCCACCATAGACAACTGTAGTTCTCCTCTGCACTTATGAAGAAAGGAACTAAACGTAATAAAATGAATTGAAACTTAAAATAACCACATGTAGCTGCATTCGCTCCTTTCCGTTTACTTCTTTAGAATGATTTGTAAACAACATATAATTAAGTAATAGAAGAAAAGAACCAATTGGATGATACTGACGAATTAAGGTTTAACGTCCAGTGACAAATATTATGTTCATATGAGAACTAGAACACGTTATATGTACCCTGTGTTGTATTAGAAAGACACTTTCAGTCGGAATTGAGAACGTGCTACTTCGAACAGATGTACAAAAATTAAGGCTGATTGAAAACGTTAATAAAAAATTCATGCATCATTAAATTCAAAAGTATCATTTATCAACATCTTAAGAAGCACAGTCATCCTATTAAATATTTAACAGTTCAACCTTTAGAAGTAGTAAATAAGCAGCCTGGTGAATCTCATTCCAAGTTTGTACGATCACGAAAAATAAATGAATTAAATTGGATTAAAAAATTACAGACAGTCTACCCTCTCGGTCTTAATGATAATATCATGGGAATTGGCAATATATCAAGAACCGATTCTGTTAACATTTTGGATATAGTTTCTAAAACTGTTCGTAAAAATCGTTCTCATGGACGCAGAAAAAATCGCAATCAAAGAAAATTTCGGACCAACCATACAAATATTTCGGACCTAATTTCCATTTCAAAAAACAACGGCAGACATTATCTGTTAACCAAGCTTTGTTCTTTACCTATAAATAAATTAAATAAAATTTTAGAGGATTGCAACACAATTTCATATTACAGTCCTAGGTATGAAATTGTCCAAATTATAATGGCATATTGTTATTCTAAACTGTTTCCAAAAATTGATCGACCTGAAGATCATAAAAAACATTTTATTAAAATAAAGTATGTCAATAAAGGTTTTGATTTTGTAAATATTGCCGGTATTTTTAACGACCATTCTGTTAAAGACCAAATTCCTGGATATTTTGATAATACTGAACTCCCTCTCATTTGTTATATTTACAAGAAATCTACCCGAAAATATGTGTTTAATTATAGCCAATTGTGTAAAGATGTAAATATCACTGAAAATACACCTATGTCGTGTAATTGCAGTAATTCAGAATACACCTATGGACCAATTTCCCATGTTATAACAGGAGACCTTAACATCGTTCGCGACCGAGAGTTAAAATCATTCCTCAGTAAAGGACCTAAATATCGTCCCCCGTCAACTATTAACTGGAATGAGTGTCGTAATATCATCAACGACTCACTCCGCGCCTACTGTTTGAAATGGGTAAAACGGGAAAAAGCTGACAAAAAATCTTTGGACTCTTTTATTAATTCAGTAATGAAGATAGTTGATATTCGAATACAACATTTTAAAGAACATTTTACCCTCAACAAAAACTATAAAAACCCTATTTCGCGTATCAAAAATAAACTAACAGAACTAGCCAAGGAATTTGTTTTTGTCCCGGCTGATAAAGCTGCTAATAATATCATTATTGTTTGACGTAAATTTTATATAGAGGTTCTGCAAAAGGAAATCACGAATTCACCAACATTCCAACTGACTTCATTTTCAGAAAACGACATCTGTAACAAACATAAACTTTTAGCTACTTCTTTACAAGCAGAACCAAACACAATGAAAGTCCCAACTATGTACTGGCTTCCGAAGCTGCACAAAAAACCTTACAAATATAGATTTATTTCATCTTCCAGCCATTGTTCAACTACTAAATTGTCTGTTTTACTTACTAGTACACTTGGTACAATAAAAAACCTGATAATAAATTGTTCAAATAAGGCCTTTGAAAATAGTGGAATTAATTACTTTTGGAGTGTCAAAAACTCGTTGGAAGTACTTGATAAATTGCATGCATATATTGGTGATTTTGAATCTGTTCAAAGTTTTGATTTTTCTACCCTATATACCACTTTGCCTCATATTCTTATTAAGAAAAAATTCACATCCCTAATTAACTGGGCATTTAAAAAGTCGGAATGCGAGTACATATGTTCAAACTCTTTTAGATCATTTTTTAGTAGCAATAAACAAAAGAACTATGTCAATTGGACATGCTTTGATACTATTTATGCACTTGAATTTTTACTTGATAACATTTTTGTTCGCTTTGGAGATTCCGTATATCGTCAAGTTATTGGAATTCCAATGGGGACTAACTGTGCACCACTTATTGCGGACCTGTTTTTGTATTGTTATGAGTTACAATTTATGACTAAAATTAGCAAAGACCCATCAAAACAACATTTGATACAAAAATTTAACAATACTTTTAGATATTTGGATGATATATTGGCTCTAAATAATGACGACTTCAGTATGTATACTAAAGAAATTTATCCTGTAGAACTTACTTTAAATAAAGCTAATGATAACAATGACCACTGCCCTTTCCTCGATCTTGATATCTATATCATAAACGGGAAGCTTAATACAAAAATTTATGATAAAAGAGATGATTTTTCATTTCCTATTGTTAATTATCCATTTTTAGATGGTGACGTTCCCTTGTCACCATCTTATGGTGTTTATATATCTCAACTTGTACGATTCGCTCGTGTATGTAACAATGTATTAGATTTTAGCGAGAGAAATTTATGTATTACTGAAAAATTATTACACCAGGGTTTTCGATATCACAAACTGGTCAAAACATTTACTAAATTTTATCACCGGTATAAGGAAATAATTCGTAAATATAACTCAACATGCAGACATCTTATACGTTCAGGTATTTCACATCCAAAATTTTATGGAAATATTCTTTATAAAGCACAAAAATGTCAGTATTCTCCTCAGAAACTAACAAAACCTTTAAATAGACTTATTAAAAGGGGATATAGTTACGATACTGTTGTCAGGTCATTAAAGATTGCATATTTTGGCTTTAACATTGATTCACTGATAGGGTCTTTGCATCGGAACTAAACACATTTACTTCTAAAAAAACAGTTGTTGGCATGACACGGGTTATGTTCTTCTCATATATTTTATGATAGTATGATACTAAACCCCTAACGGGAGGAATTGTACCTGATATTCATATGATGAAGACATAATCTTTCAATCAGTTTAATTGAGGTCTGGAGCTGGCATGTCAGTTAACTGCTAGTAGTCTGTTGTTATTTATGTATTATTGTCATTTTATTTATTTTCTTTTGTTACATCTTTTGACATCAGACTCGGACTTCTCTTGAACTGAATTTTAATGTGCGTATTGTTATTCTTTTACTTTTCTACATTGGCTAGAGGTATAGGGGGAGGGTTGAGATCTCATAAACATGTTTAACCCCGCCGCAATTTTGCGCCTGTCCCAAGTCAGGAGCCTCTGGCCTTTGTTAGTCTTGTATGATTTTAAATTTTAGTTTCTTGTGTATAATTCGGAGTTTAGTATGACGTCCATTATCACTGTACTATTATGCATATTTTAGGGGCCAGCTGAAGGACACCTACGGGTGCGGGAATTCTCGCTACATTGAAGACCCATTGGTTGCCTTCGGCTGTTGTTTGCTCTATGGTCGGGTGGTTGTCGCTTTGACATATTCACCATTTCCTTTCTCAATTTTATCATAGTATTCCAGAGGCCAATCCATATCACGCTATATTGAAGTGACACATCCTTCAATAAAATGCAAAGAAAGTCAAAATAAAAATGCTCTTTCTAGGATACTGTGGCACCGTATTGTTATTTTGTTTACTCAGGAACATCTCATTCTTAAATGTTTCAAGGGGAAAATATAAAGGTAGCAAAATTATTGTCGTGGCTAGATAACTCTTAACTGACACAATTTCAATTATCCAACCCATTAACAGACTTTATTCCCATAATTTTAACTAAAATGTGGTATTATTCACGTTATTTTACAGTTATAAAATATTTACTAATGTCAATTTATTTTTTAGAACCACAGTGCTCTTTTTTGTCCTTTAAATGATATCTAAATTTGTTTGTTTCGACTTTAGTTTTGTTATGCGTATATAAGCATAAATACTACATACTTGCGCGACGCCTTTTAGTTATACTGAAAACTGCGCAGACTAAGAAATGTTTTTACAAGTACAAAATGTTCTATGATAGATATCATTTTGTCAGACACTTTTCTTTTTTTGATTGGGTTCTTATAACATGCCAAAAATCTGTATATTTGATAGAGTTTAACATTAAATTAAGCGTTTTACTCTTAACAGACGTATAACCAACCCGATTAACAGACCAATCGCCCATATAGCCGCATACTCAATATAGATTAACCGACCAATCTCTCGGTTAGCCGAGTGTCGGCCGTGTAGAAGTCCTTTGTTAATTTATGAGGCTTGTATAGGGTATATTGGGATACGGGATATTTGCCATTTTAATTTTAGGGATACGGGATAATTGTCCTAAAAGTAAATGGGATGTGGGATATTGATGCATTTATAAGGATATTGAATTTTTAACATGAAAAAAAAATAAGTTGAATTTAAAAGTTAAGTACAGAAATATTTACATCTCACTTGATAAAATTGCCCTAAAAAGTTTAATATTAAAGGTCATTTTAGTGCTTTGTTGATTTTAATTGAGTTAATGGTCGTTTTATTTAAAAGTCATCCAAACCCAAGCGAAAAGTATTGATCTATTTTCGATATTTATATGTTCATATGTACTGATAATTTTAAAAGTATTTGTTTTGCTTTCCATACTTCGTTCCTTATTGTTAATTTTCCTTTTTTGGATGGTGATGTTCCTTTGGCACTATCTTACAGTGTTTGTATATCACAACACCTCCGCTATGCCAGTGTCTGTTGTAACGTTTTGGATTTTAATGAACGAAATCTATGTATTACTGGTAAATAATATTAAGTCAGGGATTTAGTTACCACAAATCACTAAAAATCTTTACTAAATTCTAGATTTGGTTTAAGAGTTGGGTTTTACCTGTAATTTTTTTTATTTCAAACGGGATAGCACATCCTCATTTTTACGGAGATTTACCGTGCCATTGGATGTTGGATGTGTAATGATTGATAATTTAGTCTCAGGTGCATCACTTTTTAGCTCACCTGGCCGAAAGGCCAAGTGAGCTTTTCTCATCACTTGGCATCCGGCGTCCGTCGTCGTCGTCATCCGTCGTCGTCCTGCGTTAACTTTTACAAAAATCTTCTCCTCTGAAACTACTGGGCCAAATTTAACCAAACTTGGCCACAATCATCATTGGGGTATCTAGTTAAAAAAATATGTCCGGTGGCCCGGCCAACCAACCAAGATGGCCGCCATGGCTAAAAATAGAACATAGGGGTAAAATGCAGTTTCTGGCATATTACTCAAAAACCAAAGCATTATGAGCAAATCTGACAGGTGTAAAGTTGTTTATCAGGTCAAGATCTATCTGCCCTGAAATTTTCAGATGAATCGGACAACCCGTTGTTGGGTTCCTGCCCCTGAATTGGTAATTTTAAGGAAATTTTACTGTTTTTGGTTATTATCTTGTATATTATTATAGATAGAGATAAACTGTAAACAGACATTATGTTCATCAAGTAAGATTTACAAATAAGTCAACACGACCGAAATGGTCAGTTGACCCATATAGGAGTTATTGCCCTTTATAGTCAATTTTTAACCATTTTTCGTAAATCTTAGTAATCTTTTACAAAAATCTTCTCCTCTGAAACTACAGGGCCAAATAATCCAAACTTATCCACAATCATCTTTGGGGTATCTAGTTTAAAAAGTGTGTCCGATGACCCGGCCATCCAACCAAGATGACCGCCATGGCTAAAAATAGAACATAGGGGTAAAATGCAGTTTTTGGCTTATAACTCAAAAACCAAAGCGTTTAGAGCAAATCTGACATGGGAGTTAAATTGTTCATCAGGTCAAGATCTTTACTGTTTTGGGTTATAATCTTGAATATTATTATAGATAGAAATAAACTGTAAACAGCAAAATGTACAGCAAAGTAAGATTTACAAATAAGTCAACTGGACTGAAATGGTCAATTGATCCCCTAAGGAGTTATTGTCCTTTATAGTCAATTTTTAACAATTTTCATAAAATTTGTAAATTTTTACTAACATTTTCCACTGAAACTACTGGGCCAAGTTCATTATAGATAGAGATAATTGTAAGCAGCAAAAATGTTCAGTAAAGTAAGATGTACACACACATCGCCATCACCAAAACACAATTTTGTCATGACTCCATCTGCTTCCTTTGTTTAATATTCACATAGACCAAGGTGAGCGACACAGGCTCTTTAGAGCCTCTAGTTTTCCTCATCATCACAACGTCAACAATTTTGACTCTGGAAAACAAACTGTGTTAAAGGAAATTTAGTGCATACTTCGAGTGTTAAAAAAATAAGAATATACAATGTATGTATCTAAAAGTTCCATCTTAGAGCCTTGTATAACAATCTCTATTATGTGATGTTAAACGATAAATTTAGTGTAAGGGGTCTAATTTCAGACTTTTTTTTTAATTGTTCAAACCGTGATGCATATGACTGTAAAATATAATTTTGATAGCATTCTTCTTTCATTGATAAGAAACTTCATCCTACACGTTAACCTATGTTGGAAAGAACAAAAGGACGCAACCCTGTCTCTTGTCCGAGACTGCTCTGACATCCAACGGCTGTTTTGCCAGACAAGCTGAGACCAGGCGCGGATCCAGAGGGGGTTCCGGGGGTTGGAACCCCCCTTTTTTTTGACGATCAATGCATTTGAATGGGGACATGTAATTGGAACCCCCCCCCCCCCCCCCCCTTTGTCCTGGGTTAGGAATCCCCCTTTTTAAAATGGCTGGATCCGCCCCTGTGAGACTGTGGGACGTCAGAGCACGTCCATATCAAAAAGTGGATATTTAGCATGCAAGTTCAATAACTCAAAATTTAACACAAGAAAGCTTTCTGCTATTGTACCTACATTACACTTAACTGTTGCAATATTTTTTACAGCAGGCAAAATTTGCACAGCCCTTGTTTTGCAAAGAAATAACACAACATTTGACTCTGTGATCTTGAACTTTATGAATTACATAGATCCCAATATTTTTGTTACTTTTTTTTAATTTCCTTCCTCACAACACCAGTAATAGAAAGAAAAAATATTAATTTACATTGATTATTTAGTAATTATTCGTTATTAACATAGTTTATACAGCAAAATATCTACTTTTTGATATGAGACGGTAAGAGGTAAAACACTATAAAATATCCTGTAATCATATAAAGCATCAAAACAAATGAAAACATTGACAACAATAAGGCTTAACTCATCAGATGGATACATCTAACAAAAATCTATGATTATTTCAAGAAAATTATCAATGCATATGAGCATATAATATAAAAAAAAGATGTGGTATGATTGCCAATGAGACAACTCTTCACAAGAGACCACGTGACACAGAAATTAACAACTATAGGTCACCGTATGACCTTCAATAATGAGCAAAGCCCATACCTCATAGTTAGCTATAAAAAGACATGAAATGACAAATGTAGAACAATTCAAACGAGAAAACTAACGGCCTAATTTATGTATAAAAAAAAATGAGCAAAAACAAATATGTAACACAGCAACAAACGACAACCACTGAATTAAAGACTCCTGACTTTGGACAGGCACATACATACATGGCGAGGTTAAACATGTTAGCTGGATCCCAACCCTCCGCTTAACCTGGGACAGGGGTGTAACATAAGAACAAACTAAACAAATCAGTTGAAAAGGGATAAGTTTGGATTAATTTGGCCCAGTAGTTTCAGAGGAGAAGATTTTTGTAAAAGATTACTAAGATTTACGAAAAATGGTTAAAAATTGACTATAAAGGGCAATAACTCCTATATGGGTCAACTGACCATTTCGGTCATGTTGACTTATTTGTAAATCTTACTTTGCTGAACATTATTGCTGTTTACAGTTTATTTATATCTATAATAATTTTCAAGATAATAACCAAAAACAGTAAAATTTCCTTAAAATTACCAATTTAGGGGCAGGAACCCAACAACGGGTTGTCCGATTTATCTGAAAATTTCAGGGCAGATAAATCTTGACCTGATGAACAATATAACCCTATCAGATTTGCTCTTTATGCTTTGGTTTTTGAGTTATAAACCAAAAACTGCATTTTACCCCTATGTTCTATTTTTAGCCATGGTGGCCATCTTGGTTGGATGGCCGGGTCACCGGACACATTTTTTAAACTAGATACCATAACGATGATTGTGGATAAGTTTGGATTAATCTGGCCCAGTAGTTTCAGAGGAGAAGATTTTTGTAAAAAATTACTAAGATTTACGAAAAATGGTTAAAAATTGACTATAAAGAGCAATAACTCCTAAAGGGGTCAACTGACCATTTCGGTCGGTTTGACTTATTTGTAAATCTTACTTTGCTGAACATTATTGCTGTTTACAGTTTATCTCTATCTATAATAATATTCAAGATAATAACCAAAAACAGTAAAATTTCCTTTAAATTACCAATTTAGGGGCAGCAACCCAACAACGGGTTGTCCCATTCATCTGAAAATTTCAGGGCAGATAGATCTTGACCTGATAAACAATTTTATTAATGTCAGATTTGCTCTAAATGCTTCAATTTTTGAGTTATAAGCCAAAAACTGCATTTTACCCCTATGTTCTATTTTTAGCCATGGCGGCCATCTTGGTTGGATGGCCAGGTCACCGGACACATTTTGTAAACTAGATACCCCATAGATGATTGTGGCCAAGTTTGTATTAATTTGGCCCTGTAGTTTCAGAGGAGAAGATTTTTGTAAAAGATTACTAAGATTTACAGAAAATGGTTAAAAATTGACCATAAAGGGCAATAACTCCTAAACAGGTCAACTGACCATTTCGGTTATGTTGACTTATTTGTAAATCTTACTTTGCTGAACATTATTGCTGTTTACAGTTTATCTCTATCTATAATAATATACAAGTAATAACCAAAAACAGTAAAATTTCCTTAAAATTACCAATTCAGGGACAGGAACCCAACAACAGGTTGTCCGATTTATCTGAAAATTTCAGGGCAGATAGATCTTGACCTGATAAACAATTTGACCAATGTCAGATTTGCTTTAAATGCTTTGGTTTTTAAGTTATAAGCCAAAAACTGCATTTTACCCCTATGTTCAATTTTTAGCCATGGTGGCCATCTTGGTTGGTTGGCCGGGTCACCGGAAACATTTTTCAAACTACATACCCCAAAGATAATTGTGGTCATGTTTGGATAATTTTGGCCCTGTAGTTTCAGAGGAGAAGATTTTTGTAAAAGATTACTAAGATTTACGAAAAATGGTTAAACATTGACTATAAAGGGCAATAACTCCTATATGGGTCAACTGACCATTTCGGTCATGTTGACTTATTTGTAGATCTTACTTTGCTGAACATTATTGCTGTTCATAGTTTATCTCTATCTATAATATTATTCAAGATAATAACCAAAAACAGCAAAATTTTCTTAAAATTACCAATTTAGGGGCAGCAACCTAACAACGGGTTATCCGATTCATCTGAAAATTTCATGGCAGATAGATTTTGACCTGATAAACAATTTTACACCTGTCAGATTTGCTCATAATGCTTTGGCTTTTGAATAATATGCCAAAAACTGCATTTTACCCCTATGTTCTATTTTTAGCCATGGCAGCCATCTTGGTTGGTTGGCCGGGCCACCGGACATATTTTTTTAACTAGATACCCCAATGATGAGTGTGGCCAAGTTTGGTTAAATTTGGCCCAGTAGTTTCAGAGGAGAAGATTTTTGTAAAAGTTAACGCAGGACGACGACGGATGACGACGACGACGGACGCCGGATGCCAAGTGATGAGAAAAGCTCACTTGGCCTTTCGGCCAGGTGAGCTAAAAAGTGATGCATCTGAGACTAAATTATCAATCATTACACATCCAACATCCAATGGCACAGTAAACAACATCTCCGTAAAAATGAGGATGTGCTATCCCGTTTGAAATAAAAAAAAATTACAGGTAAAACCAAACTCTTAAACCAAATCTAGAATTTAGTAAAGATTTTTAGTGATTTGTGGTAACTAAATCCCTGACTTAATATTATTTACCAGTAATACATAGATTTCGTTCATTAAAATCCAAAACGTTACAACAGACACGGGCATAGCGGAGGTGTTGTGATATACAAACACTGTAAGATAGTGCCAAAGGAACATCACAATCCAAAGAAGGAAAATTAACAATAAGGAACGAAGTATGGAAAGCAAAACAAATACTTTTAAAATTATCAGTACATATGAACATATAAATATCGAAAATAGATCAATACTTTTCGCTTGGGTTTGGATGACTTTTAAATAAAACGACCATTAACTCAATTAAAATCAACAAAGCACTAAAATGACCTTTAATATTAAACTTTTTAGGGCAATTTTATCAAGTGAGATGTAAATATTTCTGTACTTAACTTTTAAATTCAACTTATTTTTTTTTCATGTTAAAAATTCAATATCCTTATAAATGCATCAATATCCCATATCCCATTTACTTTTAGGACAATTATCTCGTATCCCTAAAATTAAAATGGCAAATATCCCGTATCCCAATATACCCCATACAAGCCTCTCTTGTGTACAATTTGGAGTTTAGTATGGCGTTCATTATCACAGAACTAGTATAAATATTTGTTTAGATGCCAGCTGAAGGACGCCTCCGGGTGCGGGGATTTCTCGCTGCATTGAAAACCGTTGGTGACCTTCTGCTGTTGTCTGCTCTATGGTCGGATATGTCTCTTTGACACATTCCCCATTTCCATTCTCAATTTAGTAGGTACAAACTATAAATATACTCAAGGCCTCTGGCCTTTGTTAGTCTTGTATTATTTTTAATTTTAGTTTGTACACTTTTAGTTTCTTGTGTACAATTTGGAGTTTAGTATGGTATTCATTATCACTGAACTAGTATATATATTTGTTTAGGTGCCAGCTGAAGGACGCCTCCGGGTGCGGGGATTTCTCGCTGCATTGAAAACCGTTGGTGACCTTCTGCTGTTGTCTGCTCTATGGTCGGATATGTCTCTTTGACACATTCCCCATTTCCATTCTCAATTTAGTAGGTACAAACTATAAATATACTCAAGGCCTCTGTTAGTCTTGTATTATTTTTAATTTTAGTTTGTATACTTTTAGTTTCTTGTGTACAATTTGGAGTTTAGTATGGCGTTCATTATCACTGAACTAGTATATATATTTGTTTAGGTGCCAGCTGAAGGACGCCTCCGGGTGCGGGGATTTCTCGCTGCATTGAAAACCGTTGGTGGCCTTCTGCTGTTGTCTGCTCTATGGTCGGATATGTCTCTTTGACACATTCCCCATTTCCATTCTCAATTTAGTAGGTACAAACTATAAATATACTCAAGGCCTCTGGCCTTTGTTACGTCTTGTATTATTTTTAATTTTAGTTTGTACACTTTTAGTTTCTTGTGTACAATTTGGAGTTTAGTATGGCATTCATTATCACTGAACTAGTATATATATTTGTTTAGGTGCCAGCTGAAGGACGCCTCCGGGTGCGGGGATTTCTCGCTGCATTGAAAACCGTTGGTGACCTTCTGCTGTTGTCTGCTCTATGGTCGGATATATATGTCTCTTTGACACATTCCCTATTTCCTTTCTCAATTTTATCAAATATCTGTTTTAAACACGAAATTTTCAATTGACAAAAAAAATATCCAAGATATGACTGATGAAGTTCTTTTCTTTGGACAATAACTTGAGCATCAAGAGAGATTAAACTTGGTTTTTGATATCTCAAACTTGCCTCTCTGTCATTCATTAGCGCTTTCCTTCAATTGACCCAAGGGTTTTCCCTTTCACCAGACGGATGGCTTTTGAAACAAAACAAAATTTGATTGTGATGTAACAATTCTTCTGTTGTGAAAGAAACATGGATTAAAGAGCCATTAATGAGCAAGCTCACTTACTCCTTGCCCCGTTTAATCAAGATCTGAGACAGTATTGTATCACACAAATTGATTTTCCTAATGACTTGACTGCTTTGACAATGTAAGTTGTAATGTAAGTATATGTATAAAGCCGCCTTGATCAGAGGCGGATTAAGAGAGGGGAGGGGGAGATGCTGGACCCCTCCTTTTCTGGAAAAAAATGGTTCATTATAAAGGGAATCACTGAAGCATGATAGGAGTGACCTCCTCTTAGGCAGTCAGTGGGCCCCCACTTTAAAAAAAAACCCTTGATCAGCCACTGTTAATGCTCTTTTCTGTACAAATTTCATCCAGTAGCTTTGATATATCAAATGCAATATTTGATTTAGCAATTGGGAACAACTTTTCTGTATGACCTCAATTTCTGCAGGGATCTTTCCCTTATTATATATGACATTATATGCAAATAACTACATTAGATGTATGTTTCATTATAATACTTTATTCTGATTGGCTAACTGCATATCACATGTTATTTCTTAAGCAATTGCATTACTCAATAAAACTTTCAATCAGGATAACACGTGGTCCCACAATAAAGTGCACAGGTGAATTAAATAAAAAAATTATAAAATTCGTGTTTTCATGATCATAGCTAAAAAATGTAATTATAAGTATTTAATGCTTCTTTTTGTAACTTTATAGGGTTGTAAAAGCGTTTCGTACAAAATGTACTTCGGTCAACGCTTTTACACCCCAATAAAGTTACAAAAAGAAGCATTCAATTCTTAAGTAAGGTTGCAATATGGTATGAAGTTTTTCAGTAAACATCAGTTAAAGATGACTGATGGACAGGTCAAAATCTATAAACCCCCATCTGTGCTACTTAGAATGCAAGGGGTATAGAATTGTTGAGAATAAAAATAAACAGGAAAACTGGTTTCCTTTTTAGCTCACCTGGCCCAAAGGGCCAATTGAGCTTTTCTCGTCACTTTGCGTCCGTCGTCCGGCGTTGTCGTCCAGCGTTAGCTTTTATAAAAATCTTCTCCTCTGAAACTACTGGGCCAAATTAAACCAAACTTGGCCACAATCATCATTTGGGTATCTAGTTTAAAAAAATGTGTGGTGTGACCCGGCCAACCAACCAAGATGGCCGCCATGGCTAAAAATAGAACATAGGGGGTAAAATGTAGATATTGGCTTATAACTCTGAAACCGAAGCATTTACAGCAATTCTGACTGGAGTAGAATTGTTTAATAGGTAAAGATCTATTTGCCCTAAAATTTTCAGGTGAATTGGACAACCGGTTGTTTGGTTGCTGCCCCCCAATTGGTAATTTTTAGAGAAATTTTGCCATTTTTGTTTATTATCTTGACTACTATTATAGATAGAGATAAACTGTAAACAGCAATAATGTTCAGCAAAGTAAGACCTACAAATAAGTCAACATGACCAAAATGGTCAGTTGACCCCTTAAGGAGTTATTGCCCTTTATAGTAAATTTTTAACCATTTTCATTAATTTGGTCAATTTTTGTAAATTTTTACAAAATAATTTCCTCTTACTAATGAGCAAAGTTCATTATAGATAAAGATAATTGTAAGTAGCAAGAATGTTCAGTTAAGTAAGAACTTCAAACACATCACCATCACCAAAACACACTTTTGTCATGAATCCATGTGTCCTTTGTTTAATATGCACAGAGACCAAGGTGAGCGACACAGGCTCTTAAGAGCCTCTAGTTTTTTTTTAAAGAGATAACTTTTTCGTAGTTAAAGCTTGCTTTATATAGTTTATTCCGTTAAAAAATTGAGTTTACCTATTTAGACAAGTAGTAAACAAAGATGAATTGATATATGTAAAACCAACTTATACATATCCCAAGCTTCAAATACAATGTGGTTTTCTTTATTCTAATGAAAATCAAACAAACAAGTTGATTTTGGTCATCATTTGTGACATTTAGCTAGCTAAAAACCAGGTTTACTGTACTGTTATACCACTGTCCGAGGTTAGGGGAGGGTTGGGATCCAGCTAACATATTTAATAACCCTGCCATATTATGTATGTATGTGCCTGTCCCAAATCAGGAGTGTGTAATTCAGTGGTTGTCGTCTGTTTATGTGTTACATATTTGCTTTCGTTGATTTTTTACATAAAGAAGGCCGTTATGCGGTATGGGCTTTGCTCATTGTTAAAGACCGTACGGTGACCTATAGGTGTTTATTTCTGCATCATTTTGGTCTCTTGTGGAGAGTTGTCTCATTGGCAATCATACCCCATCTTCTTTTTTTATATTTAATCCATCATTTTCATTGGATAATGCCTGTTCCAAGTCCGGAATATGACAGTTATTTAAAATCCATTCTGTTGGTTAATAACCTCTGATTTTGCCAGTTTTTATGGACTCTCCCCCTTTTTGAAAAAATATATAAATGGAAATACAATGAAATGATGTTCTATTCCTTTGCAACTAATTGTATGATGATGTCAACTGTATGCATTTTGCATCATATGTTGATTCTATATGTTCAGATGGGTTAATTAATAGCCAAGAAATAAATGAACATAATAACAATGGCATTTATTAATCATAACATTAACAATATCTGTTCTCCTTACCAGATGAACATTTGGTGAACTGTGTATTAAGAAATTCAATTATATTTCAAAATATACACTGTAAAATATGATCAATAATCAACGGTGACTTCAACAATTTTAAAACCTATTTTAGGCAGAAGTATAATTATACTCATAGGAATGTCCACTACTAACAAGTCCTTTACAGGCTTTCCTATCAGGAACATGTTTTTAATCACAACCATTTATTAATCCTTGTTTGTAGTGTACATCTTTAAGAGTCAAATTCAGAGACATATTATTCCAAATACAATAGCTGTCTCTCCATTTTCCAATTAAACAATAATCTCACTCAATAAAATTGTGAGTTAGAAAAACCAATTTGATCTTATCATTTGGAATTTCAGCTCAAAAATTTATTAAAGATAAAAGATTTAGATTTCAAAGACAATATCATAAATCATTTGCCTTTAGATTGCTTAGTCTTTAGCTTTCTGTGAAGTGTGTTGTACACTAACTTTTCAGCCCAGTCATTGTCAACTAGATTGATTGTTTTCAATCCTTTGGAAAAATAAAATCATTAAATTATTAACTTAGCAGGGACAAATTCTCAGTGAAAACAATAGTCAAATTTCATTCAATTAAAAAAAAGAAAGCTGACCAAAGCTCACAAAACAAAGGGCTTATTTTGATATGTAATTACAAATCAAACCTTCATGTACACTTCCAATTCACACAATCTCTGTTAAAAAAAAAATCAATATCATATTCACCTCACCCTGTCAGACAAGACTTGAGCATTGCATTGTGTAACACCAAAGAAATAGCCACAATGAAAAAAATATAAATTTAAAATAAACATAAAATAACATACAAATGGAAATAGTCACCAATTAAGAACACAATTAAAGGATAATATTGACATATAATTATTGAAATATTGCTTCATTGTAATGTGATTAAAATGTTGAAAAACAGGATGGATCAGATTGTCACTTTAGAATTTTACTAAAAGCTGAAAAGTAAGTATATCATCTGAATATTAATTTTACTTAAATAAATTTGATTGATAGATAAATAAAAGAAGGTGTCTGAATGCCCCATAGTCCAATAACTGGAAAATCACCCTTTTTAAGGAATAAAACCCAATTTTGGGCCAAGTGAGCTAAAAATGAAAATACAAGAAGGTTTCAATCAGTAATTATGATGTCACACAATGTATTGCCTAATATTTTCAGTGATACAGCCAGTAAGTTGATACTCGAACATATTAGGCAGTAAGATCAAAGGGAAAATATACGAATAACCGATAAAAGGCAATAACTATCAAACTTAGTACTTTTAAGAATCATCTAAAATAAATCAATATAATTTTAAAAGAACCACCAATATAAATTCAAAATACTTCAGTATCATCCTTTTTTTATATATCTACAGCCACATAGGAAAATAAAAAAGTTTTAAACTAATCAGTGGTGATAGCAATGCATACAGAATAATCATTGCAAATGGCCTAAATGGATTCAGATATGGACTACTTAGATCTTTTAACACTTTCCTTACTGAATTGTTTTTTTCCGCGACGTTGTGTGACCTGATCAAATTTCCGCGCGCAGTTTGCCTGGCCTGAATTAATTTGACGTGTGAATGGGAAAAAAATGACGTTTTAATAAAAACGTGTGTATCTTTGTTGTTTCTCATCAAATCGGTTTCAAACTCGATATTGTTACACTTAAGTATGAAAGGAGTGTTGCAATATAAATAAATTTACATGACAATACCTACTTTTGATTTTTTTTAACCTTTTGTGGAAAGAAAATGACGTTTGATTTGAGAAATTTATTTTTTTTGTGACCGGTTTATATTTTTGCCTCCGATCTTCTAAATTAACAATACAAATGGTAATTAACAATTTCGAGTGTTCCTTTATCATAGTTTTATAGAAAAAATAACTCCAGAGTCAAAATTCTGGCTTATTAGTCAGAATAAATACGAATAAAAATGGTTTGACAAATTCCGCGGCGGCCATTTTTTTACCTGTACAATGCAATCACCAGATAGGAAGTTGTGTCCCTGGATAAGTTGGAGTTGTCTTTCTTAGTCCGATGTTTTCTTTGAATTTTTGCATGAATATTGATCTAAATTGACTATTGGGATCTTTTGTGGAATTTTTAATATTTTAATGGAGATATCTAATGATATTTTTTTCTGGTAAATCAAAACTTTTGAGATTAATATGTGCTTTTTTTTTAATGTGCAAATATTTTTTTCTGTTTTTTTTGTATCAAACCACTGAGTGCATGGAAATATTAATTAAATGTAAGATGACCTGACACACTTATCCATGTACATTTAACACTTTAATAATGTGTTGATAAATTAAGTGAGACATAATTAAATGTTGAAAGACAATCATGAACTTTTAAAAATAAAATTACTTTAAAAAAGTCAATGATTTATTTTTAAAATTATTTATTATAAGTGTCCTGACTCCATGGGATGCTAGAATTTCCACTGTCTTTGGTTTTGTATTGTTCAATGATGAAAATAATTTAATGTTCCTTATTAAAAAAAAAATTAAATGAAAATGTCAACTGTAACAACAAATATAAATTATGAATATCCTTTCAACAACTTATCTGTGAAAACCTTTTCAACAAATTATGTGTATATAATATCCTTTCAAATTAAAAATTGTAACAAAGTAACTGTTAATTTAAGAAGTTTAATTTTTGACTGAGTGGGAGACAGTGAAGCAATGGGGTAGGCAAAGTGGTTTTCTACATTCAACACAACCATATTTTCAAACCTTTTTTTCCTGTGTACCTTTAATAGCTACCCTAGCATACGTGACACCTTATCTTGTTTCCCAAAATCTACTGGCAAACAGAGTTAACCTACATGTGTTTGATCTGTCTTGACATGGTAGATTTCACAATATGACATACACCATGTCTGACGCTACCAAAACCCAAAGTTTGATGGCCCATTTCTTTGTTTTAGAAGGCATGAATTGCTTGAATGCATCCCTCCCTTTGTAAGATATCATGAATCGCCACCTATCGTTTGGGGACATGTTGGTCTCTCATTTTTTGTCTGTTAAGGGGGGTCTTTAATTTGTGAGTTTGTAAGATACATCATTATTAGTCTCCCATCTTTGTTCACCTCCCTGGTGCGAGCAGTGAAGTGAAGATACCTTATTATCTGCATAATTTCGTCCATTTCTTTGAAAAATAAGAGACCATGACTTATATTTTAATAACTATAAACATGATAAAGCCTTCAAGTGTTGGGATTAATAAATTTCAGGATAAAAACAATATATGTACATTGTCAGAAAATATAACATTTTTGTCCTAAATTTTAAAGCTCATACAATTATATTTTATTTTCCGGCAATGTACATATATATTGAATATGAGAATAATTGCCTGTTAAAATAAAAACATAATTGTTATGGCTTTTTTACTCTAATACATGTGTGTGGCTCTAATCTGGCTGCGGTTTAACATCTTAAACTTGAGATGATTATATTCATATTTATATATGATTTATAAAAACATTACCGGTTTTATGTTAATTATCAAATCATTGCAATATTCATACTTTGCTCTTCATGGGCCCTTTAATTATAATAAAAATATCTTATCTCTGGAATCAAAATATCTTATCTTTGGAATAAAATGTCTTATCTTATCTAATTTAAATTATAACTATCAATTATTTGGTTGTCAGATAGAAACATCTGGAAAAAATATCCTTCTTTGGGTCTCATATGTTTTGTGGACCAGTTAGGCAGTTACTTCTGGGATAAATGGGGAAGACCTCTTTCAAATTTCAATATATAAAATTCTTGGTGCCATCAGTCATTGTTGGGGGACATCAGGGGCATTATTTACATCTGTCAGCTGTCATTATTTTCATCTGAAAGTTCGCTGACCCCTTCTCTTTCAACATCACTTCAGGAGTGATCATGAAATCATCACCGATGTCATTTTGAGGTCAATGCATTTCATACCGTTGACCAAGAAGATCTACTTCTCCCACGAAAAATCCCTCAAACTCGTTCTCAAAACTATCGGACATTTTTATGTCTCAGAATGTTACAGACACGATACAGACCATGAAACGACATTTTACTAATATTTACTATAATTATGCGTCCTTGACATCGGCAAGTGAGAGAGGAATGTGATTGGATTGTTTTATTTAGAACTTCCATAAAAGGAGTGCGACCTTTTGCACTCGTGGGGAAAATCCAATTGCCGCGCCGACGGAAGTCGGATTATTAATTGATTTTATTCTCCGTGCAATTGTTAAAATCGTTTTTCGTAATTTGTATCATAATGTTAATCAAAATATTCATGAAATCAAATTAACTTTCCTTCCAAATAACCTTTTCTCGACGAAAAAAGTCACATGTTCGCATCACATGTTTTTGTACAAAATGGCGGCGGCTTATTTTGTTTGTTGACGCTACCGATCTTTCATTGTATTGAAGTATATATAAGGTATCAAATTCAGTCATAATTGGTATTCTTTAACTGTGATATACAAGCTTCCTGAAAACCTATATATGTATAGGTTAAACATAGCTTTACGGGGGGAAATGAGTTAAAAGACAAAAAAAATATGATTATCACGTGATTGTCTATGCCTGAAAGCATTGTTCGGCCTGGCTACGGGGATGCCTCAACACATTGTTCGGCCTGGCTACGGGGATGCCTCAACGCATTGTTCGCCTTGAAAGGGTTAATTAATTAAGAGAGAAACAAAGACATACACTATGTTTAATTACTAAGATTTTTCAACCTTATCTCAGGTACATACATACATACAAATATAGTATTCTTATACTGTTATATAACATTTGGCATCAAACTAAAACTAAAAACTGACAAAATAAATAAATACATCTAATATACACTTAGTATCAGCACCTTGCAATCATAAACAAAAAAAGAAAAAAAAGATTGATGTATCATCTATGGTTTACAATGTACTGAAGATTAGCTACAAAATAATGATGTTCTAAGCATCAATATCAAGTTTCCCACGAATATTTAGCATCTGATTCGACAGATCAAGATTACGATGGAGGGTTGAGATTTAAGTCAGGAACCTTTATGGTGGTTGTCTTGTGAGGGTCTCAATGGGGTTTCCTTCATATCTGTATTCTTTTAATTTTTTAGGAAATTTTTCTCTATTCTTTATATTTTATGCCCATTATTCTCTATTTTCTATATCTAAGCACCCCAGAATTCTCTATTTTTTACTATTTTTACCCCTTTTTCAGCAGTTTTGGCCCATTATTCTCTATTTATATGTGAACCCCATCTGACTCTCTCTTATGTCCTACCCTAACATCTTTTTGGGTTATTATGTAACATTTGGTGTTTATGGCAGATCTATGATAATTTCTGTTAAGGAGGCTCGCGGGTTTAAGATTTTTAGAAAAAAAATAAACTTTTAGTTTACATTACAAATCTTATTAATTGCCTTAAGTAGTTGTTACTTTATCAAATGGTACAAAAATCATTCCAAAAAATCAATTCGTGTTGACCCCAGGTGACTTTTAAAATGACGATATCATTGAAAAGGCTCTAAATTATCTCCCTTTGGTGCAAAAATGCCATTTTTTGGCATTAAAATTAAAATATCTTTTTTAACTCATCGGTGACCTATATTTTTTATTGTTGTTTTCGAATAAACTGTACATAAACTAAATAATTGTAAAATTTAAGCGATTTCTGTAATTTAGTTCTTTTTTTAATTTCGATATTACCACTATTTCTCCTATTAGTTCAACAGAAAAAAAGGACATCATCAAAAATGTATGCTTCTTACTAAGGCAGATTGTGAGCGTAAATAAACGGTGACCCCATTTTTTTATTTCATTTTTCTATTAAGGATAAGATAAAGTTCATTTATAGAAAAATATAGCGAAATCCTATATTAAATAAAAAAAAATCATTTAGACCCGCGAGCCCCCTTAAATCTATTTTAGAGCTGTTTAAACTCTGAATGATTTAAAGCTAGACATATTTATAAATAAGAACCTGATATGTATTGCTTGTGAAAGAATATGTTGCCCTGTAGATATCTTTTGTTTATTTGCGTCATTTGGTTTTTGTATCATAAATGAATTACATACTTCTACTTTTTTCATAAACAAATTAAATCAAAATTGATAACAGATTCCTAATTAATTGAAAACAATTGTTATCTGAAAATAACCATGACTGTGTACATCTTACCAAAAACACTGGGAAGCTACAGAAATATGAAAAAAAATATTTCAGAAATTGGAAATAACCAGTCAGGCAAAAAATCATGTAGTTTTGAAAAGACTGCTTTTCCACAAATACTGAAAGATGCGCAGTTTACACAAATTTATGTTCACAGTAACACAATAAACACATTCAAATCAACTGGAACAGAAGTCTGTGAAATATGAACCGAAATCTATTATCTATACATTAAAACTGATGGTAATAAAGATTCAAGTACATGTAAAAAATGACTTTGGTGTAAACTTGAAACAATATCAGTAAAGCAATAAATCAAGGTTAAAATGATCTATTTTTGAAGAAGCTGTTTATACTCTTTCATGAAGAATTTTTGGTAATATTTTTGAAAGACTGCCAAAAAATGTTGTTTCTGGTTGTTCTTGGTAAGAATCTTCCGCACTAAAAATATTTTAACAATGGTTTAATATTTGTATGGATAATGAAATAACCCAAAGTCCTTGAAAGTTTCAGAAATTATTAAAGGGAAACTTCGCAAAAAAATCAAAAATTGATATTATGTCCATTCTGTATAAAAATGATCAAATTTATAGATATTAAAGTTTTATTCCGCTAAATAAGAGATCACCATCAATTTTAAATTTTGTGTATCAGTTCTTTGCTCTCCGCCATCTTGTCACCTTCTCCGATGAAAAATCCCGATATGTCTATAAACCGCAAAGGAACAAAACTACAGTAAACGATGTAGTCGTAATTGCGTGTCGATATCTTGTCAATCGTACGGTTGTTTTATCTGACTGACTAACTTGATACGGAAAATGGTCTTATATTTTTAAATAACCATATAGTCTGTTATTTTTAAACTGATAATATTGTAATTAGTTAAAAAGTCAAAGTTCAAATCATAAATAAGTGTTCCGTGGAAATTGTTTTCGAAAATCTAATTCGTTCATAATTCTTTCAAGTAATAAACTTTATTTAAATAAATTCGGATCTTCCCTCATCTGATCACCAGCATGGCTAAAGGTATTACTCCCAAAGGTATTGGAAGGGGTGTAAGGTGACACGTCCAGGTATTCAATCGATTTCCTGTCCGGCGGGCTTGCAAGTTCATGCATCGTTTCACTTCTGTAGGTATTGATCAGTGTACACGACCGTTACTTATAACTTTCCATTTTGAACTATCAGGTGCATGTATAATATACATTTTTGTCTTGCGTGTCCGAAAGTGATATAATATACTAGTCATTACTGAACTCATACGCTTGTTTATAAATAACATTTCTGGTGTAAAGAATATTATTTATAAAAAAAAAATAATACAAAAAAAAAAATTGAAGAAATACAAATCTATTTACATATTTTTCCAAGGGTTAATTTGGGAAAATGTAATATATACTCGTTGTCAATAGTTTAGGACAGATTGGAACATACCAGAATTATTGATTTAAAAAAAATGTGCGCACTTGTCGACGATTCGTGTATACATACGCCTGGGTAGAAAGTTACGGAACTATAGTCAGTAGCGCAATTTAAAATATGTATACATGTATACATTGAACATAAGAAAGAAACATACATTTTGTGTAAATTGTGGTAAAAGTTTTGTAAATAGACTAGTCCACGTATGCCAACAGTATGTAATCAACGAATTCGATAGACTATTGTATACCAAAAGAAGAAGAAGAAAAAAAAGAAACAATTTGATTTAAATACAGGTCAATTTATAACTTGCTTTGGTTCATCGAAGTTAAGAACATAGTAAACTCACAGATTTATATATCAATTAGATTGTTCTCGAATAAAGGACGAAATTCGTCTTCATCACAATTGTTCCAACATTCATGTAAAAAATATGCAACTGGACGTACACTAATAATCCCCAAGGGATGTGAATATTTTTCTAGGAAAACTATTGAGTATCAATTTCGGGATTTATTTTCTTTCTTGATATTCAATGACAGCAATTTAAAGAATAAACTGCTTGTCGGATATTTGTCCGCTTTAGGGGTATTCTTGCAAGTTGAACAGACTTATAATAACATTCAAAAATAGGGAAGGATAACATTAAATTCGTTGTCTTTTAATTTTAAACATCGTTGGTCAAATAGTTATTTAAGTATATATATACGTTGGGAGACGACGATTATTATAGTAGTCTCAGATTTTAATAAGGACGTTCCCGATTATGAATAAATTTGGTTGACGTTTTTCACACTTGAAAAGAATATCTATTCGTAATTTTTCGATTCCATTCCAATACAAAAGTATTTTTTCTTTATTCGTACATATTATATTCCGCTTCGGTAAAGTTATCTTCAGATAGTTTCATATATTAATTAATACATGGCTTTCAAAAGTCTAAATGTAAGTGTTCTCGTACATTTTTTCGCCTAATAAAGA
Organism: Mytilus edulis; assembly: GCF_963676685.1. Taxonomy (NCBI): domain Eukaryota; kingdom Metazoa; phylum Mollusca; class Bivalvia; order Mytilida; family Mytilidae; genus Mytilus; species Mytilus edulis. The sequence goes on along the minus strand of NC_092347.1, from coordinate 85,944,067 downwards.
CAAATAAAAATGATTTAGTAAAGCTATTTCTAATTTCTAAGTCCCCCTTTTTTATGAGACATAAATCAAGGACAAGACTTGTATATCATTTCATTCTGACATATGCATTAAGTTTCCCGTCTTTAACCGAAAATTGTGTATTTCTTAGTAAATTAACTTATTTGAATTCAAATAAATAATAGCACCAAATATAATTAAATAATTCCACGGCGACCAATTTTTATTTGTCACCAACTTGAATATGTATTTTTAATGTGTGTATTAAATGCTCCCACTGATCCGAATAGACAGTCACACCTGGCAAGGTGTGCCCTAGAGGCGTGGTTAAATACCAAAGTGCAAATAACAATTTACCTTTCAACAAGCCATCTACGAGTATTGCCACAGAACCGTGAATACACACATCGTATAACCCTAGTCATAGCAGAGATAGTAAAAGGTCAATAATAGTACACCAACATATTGTCTTTACAGATTATTGTACTTTAATTTGTTCACCTTATCAGTCCGAAAATGCATTTATTAAAAATAAATTTATAACTTTTTGTGTTGTCTACAAAAATAATTCGAATATATACGTTTAACATAGATAATTTATCTCACGAATGAGTACAATTGAACGTCTGTGCGTTTTATCTTCTTATTATCGGATGGTTATTAGATAAAGCATAAGTCATCGGCGCGCTAACGATTACGTTAAAATATGATTAAAAACCAAGACTTTTAATGATTGTATTTTAAATCCCGGCATGCAAAAATCAGGAGAAAACGTCACGACCTACAGGAAGTAGTTGATATTTTTTCATTAATTATTGAATTTCTCCTTTATTACTGCACATATAGCGATAAAACTTTGTGAATATATATATTATGTCATAATGAACATATTTAAACCATAAGTAAAAAATCGTGAATTTTCCCTTTAATTATTGCTGCATTTTTTTAAGGTTATTTTGACGATATTTTAGTAAAATAAACCTTTTTTATGTTTGTTTGGACAGTCATAAATCAAATGTGATGTATCACCACACATAGTACATTTTCTTGCTCCTGGAGTCCAAGATGGCTTTGGTTTTTCTGCTGTTTGATAATCCCGTACAATTGTCACTTTGCTGCTTTTCGATGCTGTTTTCTCTGGTACTTCAGAACTGATAGACTCTGAAGTTAGGCTCTGAGATATGTCCTCTGTACTACCACTATACGATTCCCAATCTTCATCATCAAAGTTATCAAGATCTTTATCTGTATCATTATCCTCGTCTACACCAATTTTCCACCAATCAATGACTTTGTTTTTTCCTGAATCGGTCGGTTCTTCTGGTTTATCAGATGTGTCTTTAGAAAGAGAAGAATCTTCATGCATATTAATAGCAACAGGAATTGTATCTTGTGTTGTACTACATTTTTCACCGGATATAGGTTTTACCTTGTCTGCATAGCTTACATGACTTAAACACTGACTTTTAGTAGTTTTTGCATGCTCGTGTCGTAAAGGCGATTTCATACACGCTTTCTCATTAACAACCACATTTGTCTTAACTTGTGGTATGGATGGTTGTGAAGTTCCATGAGTTTTGGCAGGCACAAGCAGAACATTTGCACAATTTGCTAAAGATTTTGCTGGTACTTTTTCAGACTTGATACTTATATTCTCGGACGAGTCTTCAGTATCATACCAATTGTCCTTGACCCTTGTTTGTGCCATTTTGATATCTTCATCCATGTCCCACCAGTCAGTCTTTTTAGAAGCATTAACTGTTGAACTGTTTGGACAAGCATGAACTTTTGAACTTTTTGGACTAGATTCAATGACAGGATGTTCCCTAGGGGACTTGTGTAGTCTATCATTCAGATGAATGTTCCTGTTTTCATCTGTTTTATAAAAAGTAGATTTTGCATCTATTTCAATCAATTTAGTAAGAGGACTAACTTCCCGACTTTTATCTCCTCCACCAAATGTCTCACGAATATCACATTTGTGAGGGGTTGGTTTCAACAGATTTTCACTTGATGATGTATCCTTAAAATTTAGTACCGAACTATTGTTGAAATTGTCACTGACAGAATAATATACACTACTGTCATCAGGACTGTGTAGACTGTCCGTGAAGGAAGCAGGGGTCATTAGTAGTACATCATCCCCTGCTGGAGACTGAACATCAGATCTAAAGCTATTATCATTGGATGAAGGTTTTCCGTCGGCAACTGGTGAAATAAATTTTCTAACACCAGAAGCACTAGATTTTGAAAGGTTTGGCCATGAGTCCTCAGATTTGTCAGAATGAACAGAGCTAGGTGTGGAACTTCTAGAGTTTGGTCTGTAATATTTAGATGACTTTGGAGGGAAAAAAGGTGGTCTGGTAGATTTCTGGTACTTGACCGCAACAGTGAATTCTGTCTTCTCTTCTGCTGGAACTGAAATATTGAATGTAAATTATTAAATTGTTTGATCATATGAACACTGTAGGTTAAATTATTAAACAAATAATGTCTAGGTTTCATTAACATTTGTTGTAAATTATATCAAAAATAACAAATGGGGGTTATATGTTTATGAGACAGAAACCCTGTGACCCATCAATACATTGAGAGGTCAACATACCATCTTGAAGAAACACATTTAAATAATTAGATTTTAAGCATCTTTTAATTGATTATACAAATGCACTTGTAGGCTCTAATTATTCAGCTTACTAAAAGGTGTGTCTTCAGTCTGACAACCCACATCAGATGTCATAACACCTGCTTGTACATCTTTATCTGTTGTCTTCTGTATTTTCTGTTTCATGTTCAGTAACAGGTAAATTTGAAGGGTACGGGATCTGATATGCCTAGGAAAATAAGAAAGAAAGAAACAATTAACAACACATATCTACAATAATAGCTGTGCAGAGAATTATATATATTTAAAGAATGTAAGAACTGTCTTTAAACAAAATATGCATTTGAATGTTTTCAAAAGCATGATCAGAAAATGGTAATTGAAACTGTAAGTTCTGATAAACACTATCTGTTTTAAATTAATGATATCTAAATAAGAGTTCTCATTTTAGTATCATAAATGATTAATGAAGAAAACTTTATTTATTTGAAATTGTAGGAATTCTGATGACAAATTTCAGACTGGTGAAGGTTCTATGACAACAATTTACACTGAACTCTTAAAAAATACTTCTATAGAGGGATGTCTATGAAAATTAACTTTTAATAAATAAAAACATTACTGTGAAACTGCTGTATTGAGTATTTTCTCCTGGCATTCCTTCAGAAGACGAGATCTGACGTTCTCCACTGTGTCGAGTAAAGATTCTCCTGAAATCTCCCAAATCATCTCAAAACATTCCAAATATATCTCCTGCAGTTTGTCTGTACCTATCTGTTTACCCTGTAAATAAATATATGCGTTATCAATCAAAACCATATCAAACGAAGAAATTTATCGATAAGCAAAGGCATTTTTAATTACAGAACCTTTGAGAGCAAGCTCACATACCCCAGACCTTTATAATGCCACTGGACAATCAGATAGTTCAAAGGAGCATAACTCCTAGAAATTTGGTTAAACATAATTTCCTCTACATAGTGTTCTCTTATTATCTACAAAATTTCATGGAATTATGTTGTGTGGTTTCAAAGGAGTTGTGATGATAAATTGTTGCAGTAGTAAATGGAGGCAAATACATGCAAGTGCCAAGGGTCATGCAAGTTAACTTTGCATGTAATTTTATTGCATAGCAATATAATATATCCCACAGAAAGTAACCAAAAGTTAGCGTGCAATAAATTCCAATATTGCACTAGTGCAATAAATCTTTAAAATTCATGACGTCATCAACGACAAAATCGTAGTTTAAACCAATTTTTACTTTCAAATATTATATTGCTATACAATAAAAGGGTTATTGCATGAATATTGGGGAATATTGTCCCTCGTAGAACATATATTGCACTCACAAGCTTGTGCAATATAAAATTCTACTCTGGACAATATTCCCCAATATTCATGCAATAACCCTATAATATTAATGATTTGGGTTACTATGAAGTTTAAATTGCTGGAAAAAAAACCTAAAATAATATTGTATATTTACTGCATATTCTGGACAATTAAATAAACGATAAGTTTGATATTTGTGAATTTCAATTTATATTCCATCAAACTCTCCATTTTAAAATTTTTAAAAAATATATATAAAAAAAAAATCATGACATGATAGTCAAGATATAATTTTAGAAAAAAAATGATAGATTGACAAATTAACTTGAAATAGCTGTGTCAAATTAAAATTCCATTTTTGTGACAAAAGACAAATGTCATGTCCTGTTCTCTCTCCTTTTGTCTGAAAAGTTGCAAGTGTGTAAATTATTTTTCCTCTCTGAAAATCTCTAAGAATATAAATCATATCTGTTCTTTTTGTTTGGAAGAAACATTATAGTTTTCATATGTAAGAAATAAATTAAATAAATGTGTCTACCTTTTTATTGAACATGATCCATTTTTCCAATAAAGATGCAACATATTCCTGTAGAGGAATGCTGAAAATATAAGCAAAATCAAAAGATTGTTGTGAATGTTATCTTATGAATTGTATCTACAGTTTTAAAAATCAAAGCACTATTTTTTGTAAATTAACTGAGAACATAAATCCAAGTATCATAATCAAAGGGACATCACTAAAGACTTTATATGCTGATGTGAAAAAAACTAATTCAGTACCTTTATATTTAGACTTTTCATTCTTTTCATATTTTATAACTTTTTCTTATAATTTACATTTCGAAATATTAGCTATTCTTGATCATATTAGTTAATGTCAATACTTTATATGTTTGCCATAAATGTAATTGTACAATGTTACAAATAATTTGATAAGTTCAAATAATCTTATTTCATTTTTTCAATAAAATGTTTTACAAAGTTATATTTCTTGTTTGTGGGACCATGGAAGTAATATTTAGAAGGAATAACAACGACTAATTAGCATGTATTTATAGCATGCTGAGCTCTGTACTAAAGTCATACGATTTCATCCAATTATAGTCTCAGCGGTAAGACGCCTTTGGTTACTATCTGCGTTACCGCGGTTGTAAAAGGCATCTGGAATTTCTTATCAGTCACGTGGTTTTATCGAGTCCGGTAATTATAGCGCACCTGTGGGAAATCCCTAGTTTATTAATAACAAGGTAGCGCTGTATCACATAGAATATCTACCTTTAGAAAGAAATCGAATGGTGAAAAAAACTTGAAAAACGGACGAGAATTGTTCAAACTACAGCAGTTTAACATGGAAAATTGTATTTAATTTAGCATATTTTTGCTTTTTACCGTTTGTTTTAAACTGTTCTAAAAGTATTTTCCGGTTAAAAGCGGATCCCGAGTTAAACAGTTAAATACCGATGAATCGATCAGGTTTCACATGATGTTTAACAAAATAATGTAGGCAAATGTAGGCATAGATTTTTTTACTGTTGAAATGTGCAAAGTTTATCGAGATTGAATGAAATAATATTTACTTTCAAGTATTCTAAATTTATGTATATGTCATAAATGTCATTGATTGCATTATTGAAACTCGACAACTAAAACGTGGATAATATTTTCGTAAATATATATTTAAAAAGTGTTTATTGTGGAATGCTTGTATTAATATAATAAGCTATACAGCAAAAAATATAACAAACCGACGAAATGGGCTTGCATCTATCTGTCTTACGGTAAATTCATTTTTACACAAATTAGTTTATGTATCAAGAACTTAAATTGAAGGATAAAACCGTTTAGAATTGTTAATAATTTTATTGACTATAAATACACGAGAGATTTAGATTTTTCGTATTTAATAAAGGGTGTCCAAACGTATTTTTTGTACAGTCATCTTCTTAACTTTATACGGAAATGGTTTTTTAATTGTCTGTAAATTTTAAAATTGAAATGACACAACTTTGTTCTCCAATTTCGTATGTGATAGCTGTCGGTTTTAACTATTAAGTTCAAACTAACCAAAAAAAGGGAAAAATTGGACTAAAATAAAAATTGAACGAATGACTCTTTTCGGCAGCGTACATCAACGGAATGTAACGAATGGACTGTTCGGGTTACTTCGCATGTATATTCGACAAAAACTTGTCTGTTCGTAGTTCTCCGTGAACACGAAAATGACCGATAAGTGTCAGTGATTTGATCGATCACATGCGGAGAATAAACTTCCATGCCAGATATTGAACCAATTAACGAGTTATTGAAAGATGGGCGGTAACGCAGATGAAACCTTTGAAGTGACGACGATGTTATTCCTTCCAATATTACTTCCATGGTGGGACCTAACTAAAATATTTAAGTCATTATTGAGGGGGGTTAGGAGGGGTCCTGATCCCGAAATCCTGGGCTGAAAAACACAAAATCCAGAGGTCCTGAATTTAAAATAAATAAATCCCGACATCCCGAAGTTCAAAAAAAAAGAATTCCCGGATCCCGAAAGGGTCAATCCCACAATCCCGAGCTTAATAACACCCGATCCCGGAGTCCTGATAAAGGTCCTATCCCCCCTCATTATTGCTGATGTGAGAAACATCTTACCCAAGTCTCACTGCCACAACAAAGTTGCAGGTGATACAAAATCATATACTGAATGAAACATTCAATACTGATAAATATTTTTAAAAATCTTGTCAATTCAGCATGCGCAGTAATATGTAGGTAGTTAAAATGTATGTGCGTTAATGCTGACATTGGTAAAACCACAGATTATTTCTCTCATGACCCTTCCACACACTAATCATAACTTCATATATATATATATATATACATACCTGTTTTTCCAATGGAATGACATATTTAAAAGATGACCTAAAATCTTACTACACTGTACATGGAGTGGCTTCCCTTTATATTGAATCTAAAAAAGAAATCACTCTCATTCAGAGAAAGATGTATAGAATCTTAGTTGTCATATATAGCGCATTTACACAGAAATCTTACCCGGAAAATTATGAACACAATAAAAAATAATAAATTATGATTCAGATTATTTTTGTTCAAAGTTCTTCTGCTGTTAAGCATTTATAATTCAAGGTAATATATTTATCATAAAAAATGTCTCAATTCATTTTGTATAACCACTGTTTCAAGCATGCCTAAATTCAATACCCAATATCTCCCATCTCACAAATTAAAGCATAAAATATCAAGTCAACTTACACCATGATGTTATTTAATATAATATCCTAAATTTATGTTTTATCTTAAAATTAGGTAAAAAACCCAAACGTTTTTTTTCTAAATTATTGAAATCCAACATTTTGCATTAACCATAACACCATGATGTAATAAGATATATCCCATATAAGCAAATGAACAAAATAAACCTACTTTACTGTAGCTATATGAAATCATAATGCTTGGATTAATTGGACTATAGTCATTTAAACAAAGGGTTGAGTATGTCATCAATTTATGGCACAAAATATCTACACACACTTGATAAAACCAATGAATGAATGGAACATGTAGTTTAATCTTTAAAATGTAGCCAAAAATACTTTAGAAAGTGACCAAAAACTGTTTTAAATCTAAAATTGCTTTGGAATTATAAAGTGATTGTTCAAAATGTAATGCCTGATAAACAAGAATGTGTCCAAAGTACACGGATGCCCCACTCGCACTATCCTTTTCCATGTTCCATGGACCGTGAAATTGGGTAATAACCTAATTTGGCATTAAAATTAGAAAGATTATACTATAGGGAACATATGTACTAAGTTTCAAGTTGATTGGACTTCAATTTTATCAAAAACTACCTTGACCAAAAACTTTAACCTGAAACTCCCACTTTCATTTTCTATGTTTAGTGGACCGTGAAATTGGGGTCAAAAGTCTAATTTGGCTTTAAAATTAGAAAAATCATATCATAAGCAACAAGTGTACTAAGTTTCAAGTTGATTGGACTTCAGCTTCATTAAAAACTACCTTGACCAAAAACTTTAACCTGAAACTCCCACTTTCATTTTCTATGTTCAGTGGACCATGAAATTGGGGTCAAAAGTCTAATTTGGATTTAAAATTCGAAAGATTATATCATAAGCAACAAGTGTACTAAGTTTCAAGTTGATTGGACTTCAGCTTCATCAAAAACTACCTTGACCAAAAACTTTAACCTGAACGGACGGACGGACAAACGGAACCACAGACGGATGAACGGAGCCACAGACCAGAAAACATAATGCCCCTCTACTATCATAGGTGGGGCATAAAAATTATAAGTGACAGTTTATGTGAAATTGGAAACTTACTGTATTTCAAATTAATCAAAATGTTGTAAACTGTTAAATTTGTATCATATATTTTCCCCCTTCAAAATGGTTAATATATATATTGGGGTAAAGAAATTGAATACAATAAATAAAGCAGAATATTTTACCTTGACATACATATCCTGCACCCTCTTCATGGCCCCAAGTAAACTTTCCTGGAAAAACTGAGTACCTATAAAAAATAAGCATATTTGATAATAAAAATATTTAAAACTTGACTGCATCTATTGTGCGACAATAATTTTGAAAAGATAACTTTTTTAATTAAGATTACAAATGCTCGAGTTCCAAACCATTTCAATACTTTTGGTAATTTAATTAAACAATGACAAATACACCATTGTCTCTTTTAAAAAATTCACAAGATTTTGACCAACATAAACACGATAAATAATACATTGTAATACAGCATGTAAAAGATGAAAATACTTCTGTGAACAGCACTGTTCAGCATAAATCGGAATGAAAAAATAGAACCATACATGAAACTAAACATTGAAGGATAATTCTGTCAATATGATAAACATTCAAAGTATAATTCAGGAAGTTCTTAAATCACTTACACAGTACACCTTGATTAGAGAGTCAGAAAAAAATGTCAAATCATTCCTTAATAAAGAAGAAGACCTCTTGAGAGGAGCATAGTATTAGGGATTTAAGGAACCAAGATGATATGTATACATACTACTTAAAACATCAAGGATTTCTAGAATAATATCATGTATGACGCCATAGTATCTGACAGCTCTATTTATCACTGTATTCATCAATTCACCCAACTCTTCTTTGTTCAGGAACAAATAGGCATCTAGTCAAAGATAAATGACAGTTAATACCTAAAATCTCTGTTAAGGAACAAATTAGCATCAAATCTATGAACACGATCAATACTGTGTCTGAACTTGTGCCCTTTGATGCAATTGACGTCATATGTATAACAAGCATAACTTATCGTAATCAGCTCTTATAAAGTTTAATGAACATCACAAGTAAGAACAAGTTTTTGCTGAAAATTTACTACATATCCAATATTATAATTTTTCCACTGTATTAATCATATTAATTTAAATAATTGATATAAAAACTTCTCCACGTCTGTTTATAAAATTTTCATTTCAAATAAATAAAAATTAACTGTCATGAATTCAATATCCCTTTCTTATTTCGATAATCTCAAACTATTGTAATGTATCTCTTGTCTAATTAAAAGATGAGAAAACTAAAATCAATTGCTTATATATATATAAATATAAAAAAAAAAAAAAAAATAGTTTTTTGATAGTGTAATTGTTTAAAATAATAGAAAATAAAATAACTACCCACATCAGTTTTCTTGTTTAAAATGTACACTCATAAAAAAGATTACTTTTACCTGTCTGGAAGAGACTCAGCAGTCGGACTCTAATTTCATCTACTGGTTCCCGTTCAGAGTCAACAAATATCTGAAAACACAACAATTAAACAAGAACAAATCTATTTAAAAAAGAAAAATATATTCACAGGTGTTTGAATGTACTAATTTACTAATATGTTAACAACTAAAAAGATGGCACTGCCGACTGATGTTAACCAAACTGCTTATTTATAGAGAGAACATTTATATCATATTTCAAAGGAAAAATAAACATGTTCTATCATTGCTTCTTTTATTGGTAATTTTAACCAATATAATTGTGAACCATTTGATAGTGTGATACCATGGATTACATACATAGTATTTGTAACACATTTACTGAAACATAATAAAATAATTCAGGCTTTAAGCAGGATAACTTATACAATAAACACTTTAAGTTGAATTTAAGTCATATTTCTGACAAAAATCGGTAATTAATTCACCTCTGGCTGGCCTTTCATTTCTGAGAATTGGGCCAATCTACTACTTTAGGTTTGACTTAGTAATGCAGATTTGACAATTCTGATCACAGTGCAGTCAGTGTATAATTTTGTAACATTACAAAAACCAATACCTGATTAAGGATTTTCAATAATTCTCTTCCATGAGGGGTGTCCCTTTTTTCTATTGGAGGCGGTGGCAATTCTTTCAAAGCTACAAATATAGTAAAAAGGAGGTTAAGAATTAGTATTAAATTTTAATTTTATATTTCTACAGAAGCTTTCTGAAACTCTTTAATAGTAATGGCACTAATAACTGTACACTGAAATGATCATATCAAAAATGCTAATTGATATTCAGTTATTTTAACAAGTATATCCTACATCATTCATACCTCTCTTAAACAGTCAGTGGAGAAAAGATTATGTGTGTTGAGCTGTCACGTAGCACGAATTTGCACTTGACACCCTGAAAACATTTTATCAGTTGGATACATAACAACTTGAACTAAATTTTTTACCCAAATCATTGTTTTCCTGTTTTTATAAAATAAAGAAGTCAATTTTTTTCTTGTTCAAGACATGAAATCTTACTTAAGTCTGCTTTATTAGTTTGGAGAAGACGTAGTTCTCTATCCCAGTCTTCTGGTGACTTTGGTGCTAATTCTGACGAGGTCCATTTGTCTCTTGGTGTTTGTGGTGTCTTAGTGGGCTTACTATGCTTACTGGTATCATCTTCAAGACCACCTTAAACAAAAACAATTAAATCATTTACAATGATTTATAAGGGACAATATCTATGAATGTAATAACAAACTTGACTTTAGAAAAGTGCTTTTGATGCATGAAATAACTACCTGTTGATTTTATTTTTTGACTTATACAACTACATTTCAAAGGACAAAAGCATTAAAAAAAATGATGAAATTCAGCAAGGCATTAAAACAAAAACTATCAAAAACATGACTATTTTCCTTCAATGAGTTATAAAATCACTATTATCTATTTAAATTGCAACCTTTGCATTCTGGTGTGATTGTTTTTCAGAGAAAATTACTTAATCATTACAGACAGGATATAAACTTTATCCACTATACCAAAATTGTTTTTAAACATTTACAAAGTTACCCTTAATAATTGTAAACAAAAAGCAACACTAAACAGTTGCCCTGACATTGTTTTAATAACAGCTATAAAACTGAATTATAAAGAATGCCTTAAAAAACATACCATAACCAGCTAAAATGGCTAATTTAGACTGTTCTACTGTCTCCTTCTTCACTCTTTCCTGTTCTATCTTTGATTCCTTCTGTATCTCTTTATGTTTCTTCTCTAACAATTTATCTGTTGTAGTGTGATGTGTTTTCTGCAGGCTGTCAAGATTAAACTGAGGAATCATCTGTGGAGATAAAGACTGACCAGTACTATTGGTCAAGGCAGACTCAGCTGCTGTATTGACATTCAGCAGTAGTGAATTTGACAAAGAAGAGGTATCTACTCTAGAACTGGAAGAAGAGTTATCTTTTCTAGAACTTGTGGGAGAACTGGAATTCCTGTCACTAATATTAGCCAACAAGGATGCAAATGGAGAAGAAGCATCTTTCCTCTGAATAATTTTCTCCAGTAGCGATGATGATGAGTTATCTCCCCTATCAACATCTCCTGGTGAAATTTCAGAAAACGATGAGTCATTGTCTACATATGGTATGGATTCTGGTTGGTCTCCAACTTCTTGATAAGCTTCTGAACTGAAATATATGAATAAATATCTTAAATGGAATTGTCCGTATGAAACAACTAGAGGCTCTAAAGAGCCTGTCGCTCACCTTGGTCTATGTGAATATTAAACAATGGACACAGATGGATTCATGACAAAATTGTGTTTTGGTGATGGTGATGTGTTTGTAGATCTTACATTACTAAACATTCTTGCTGCTTACAATTATCTCTATCTTTAACAGTACTTTCTGTGGAAAATGTTATTGAAAATCTTCAAATTTTAAGAAAAATGGTTAAAAATTGACTATGAAGGGCAATAACTCCTTAGGGGGTCAATTGACTATTTTGGTCATACTGACTTATTTTTAGTTCTTACTTTGCTGTACATTATTGCTGTTTACAGTTTATCTCTATCTATAATAATATTCAAGATAATAACAAAAAAACAGCAAAATTTCCTCAAAATTACCAATTCAGGGGCAGCAACCTAACAACCGATTATCCGATTCATCTGAAAATTCCAGGGCAGACAGATCGTGACCTGATCAACAATTTTACTTCCTGTCAGATTTGATCTTAATGCTTTGGTTTTTGAGTTATAAGCCAAAAACTGCATTTTACCCCCATGTTCTATTTTTAGCCATGGCGGCCATCTTGGTTTGTTGGCCCAGTTACCAGACACATTTTTTTAACTAGATACCCCAATGATGATTATGGCTAAGTTTGGTTAAATTTGGCCCAGTAGTTTCAGAGGAGAAGATTTTTCTAAAAGATTACTAAGATTTACGAAAAATGGTTAAAAATTGACTATAAAGGGCAATAACTCCTAAAGTGGTCAACTGACCATTTTGGTCATGTTGACTTATTTGTAGATCTTACTTTGCTGAACATTATTGCTGTTAACAGTTTATCTCTATCTATAATAATATTCAAGATAATAACCAAAAACAGCAAAATTTCCTTAAAATCAGGGGCAGCAACCCAACAACGAAATGTCCAATTTATCTGAAAATATAGATAGATCTTGACCTGATGAACAATTTTAACCCATGTCAGATTTGCTCTAAATGCTTTGGTTTTTGAGTTATAAGCCAAAAACTACATTTTACCCCTATGTTCTATTTTTAGTCATGACGGCCATCTTGGTTGGTTGGCTGGGTCACCGGACACATTTTTTAAACTAGATACCCCAATGATGATTGTGGCCAAGTTTGGTTAAATTTAGCCCAGTAGTTTCAGAGGAGAAGATTTTTGTAAAAGTTAACGCAGGACGACGACGACGACGGACGCCAAGTGATGAGAAAAGCTCACTTGGCCCTTTGGGCCAGGTGAGCTAATAATTAATACAAATTTCAAATGATAATGTAATTTGCAATGTATCTTTTTGAAAGGAGGGCTTGTTTAGACTTATAAGATCATAGTTCAGTTAGTATTTCAAGTTCTAAATGTAAACAGAAAGTACACATATAAGGATGCTCAACTGCTAAATGGAATAGTAAACTACAAGAACAAAACCACTGTTTAAATGCATGTAATTAACTTACCGGTAAGCTCTCCATAAACTGCTGGTATATTTGTGAATTTAGCCCAATATTCTTATGCATATTAAAATTGTTGCAAGAATAAGATGTAATACTGTGGATTCAATTATTTTTGTAGGTACCATTTTTTTCGTGTATTGGGGAAAACTTGCCTTTTTGTTGATATTTTATTCCGTGTTTCTTATCAAAAGTGTCCATATATTTATACAGCAAATTGAATGAAAATTTAATTTTATGGTTTCCCTGTACCCATGAAATCCACAAAATTTGGTAACCAATAAATAATGATGAATCCACAGTATTAAGAAAGCATCCTATCAATAGTTAATTCATTCTGTTTTTCTATCAACAATGTATCATGCCATCACATGTCTAAAATGTCATTACAGCAAGATTAACATATGACTCATATGTAAAATGCTGTCACAGCACAGTTATATTTGGAAGGCATTTGATCAGAAGATGATTGTATAATGTCATCACAAATATGTTGCCATTTGACCTATATGTAAAATGCCATTCAAAAATAACTTACATATTTCCTTCACTGTAAACTTGACCATTGACCATATTGTATTGTGCATTATAGTCTGCATAGTTATCTGTAAAAGAGATAACACTGCTGTGAATAATCTTATGAGACTAAACTAGTCATAGTACACACTATTCTTTTAATCTTTTGTAAGCATTATGTCAACAACAAATATTTACTTTGAATGCCATTTCTTTATCACAAAGAAGCTTCTTCTGTCCACATTTTGTTAAGTTCCATGGAAGGTTTTACTTATTTATTAATGTAAAAAAAAATAACCCCAGAATTCTATAAATGTTCCTTTTAAAAAAATAAGAAAAGTTACTTTATCGAGAAATAAGTAAAAAAATAAGAAAAAAATTTGATACCTGTATGCCCTTAAACAGCAACATCATGTCATAAAGAAACAAATGATGATTTAACTTTACCATTGTTGCAAAAGAAAATTGTGCAAATTTTTGACGAATAACAAAGTCATAATTACCAGTTGCTGATTGGGAGAATCTGGCTGCATAAAATTCTTCTGCATCTTCAAAGTATTCTGTCACTTCATCTTCAACAGGCTATTAATAATTAATTGAACAAGTTATATAACAACACTCAGTGCATATACATTTATTAGACCTTTCAGTGATTAAAACAGGTTTACTTAAATATTATTTAATTTTATATCCCAAAGGCAGCTCAATTTTTTTTTATAGACATTCATCTAGACTTTACGTCCTCAATGGCAATATTTACAAGAATGCATGGTATTTAACAGTGAAAATTGCTTTGACTTATGACAATATTCATATCAGATTAACGCATTACATCATCAGAGGACATAATACTAGAGAGGAAGACTTATTATAGTAGAGACACTAAGTTTGGTCAATTTAACATATAATCATACACTTTGCAATGTAAAACAGTTATGCAAATTTTTCTATTTCTCAAGTGCTTGCATAGCTATGAATTCTAAACAATGCAAATGAAAGATGTGGTCGAAACTGAATAATGTTCCTTCAAGGCTCTTGTTGTACAGGTTCATTGACTTCCTTTACTTACAATTCCTAAATCTTCATCTACCAGAATATTTGACAGACATCTATGTTTTCCATCACGGCTGTACAGTGCCACTTTAAATATACCATGCTCTGTTGTCAAAATCACAGTGTTAAAGATCTTGATGCTTGTATGTTGTTCAAAAATTCTAACAGCTCTTGGTATCCATTTCTTAGCAATCTACAATCAAAATTTTAAATCTTAAAGCAATTTATATGCTTCTTTTTTTTAGATACAATTGATATATATGTAAGGATATGAACAAAAAATGATTGACATAATCAGTTGAAAGACTTAGTTCACAAAAAGACAATTTATATCATTCATCAAATAAAAAGTTGAAAACACATCAATCTATATCCTTTAAATAGTTAAAAGATACACAAAAAATTAAAACATGAGTAAAAAGATTATATCATATGGTACATGTTTACTAAGTTTCAAGTTGTTTGGACTTGAACTTCATCAAAAACAACCTCGACCAAAAAACTTTAACCTGAAGCAGGACTAATGGACGAATGAATGGACGCACAGACCAGAAAACATAATGCCCATTAATTGGGCATAAAAAGCATTTCGCCAAAAATTTTTAAAACAGGAAGCAAAAGTTTAACATATAATGCCACCTGTGGAACAAAATCTGCAGAAATTTACTGGTCCAATTTCATACAGAAACCCAGTCAAAGTTATATGAATTCCTTTAATAATACTTACGGGTCTTATTCCTGCCAGGCAACATCTCAAAGCCTGTGAAGGAAAGCTCAGAAACTCCTCTAATAATTCAATACATATCCTATTGTCTTTGACATTCTCAGTCTCTCCATAATCTATGTAAAACACATCCGCACTGTTGTTTTCACTATAAAAATGAAGAAAAGAAATATCATTTCTAAGTGATTGTTTTATTTCATATGTTTATGTATCATTGCATATAAATATTAATAGTTTTTGTTATTATGAGAATTTTACATTGATGGCATATCTTTCATAGTTTCTGTATTATCTATCCACAAGACATGGATCCATTCAGTGCTTGATGATTGGACAACTGTGTATTAATTAAAGACAGGTTGCCTACTAGATGTTCTAAAATTATTTGAAATAGAGATGGAAAGAGTTGGACTAGCTTTTTATAGATACTAACCTGTCTATTCTGGTAACTTGTCCCCTACGCCAGCAGCCATTGTTTTCCTGACAATCAACCAGTACCACTTGTTCTAACCATAGGTACGATACATTTTCTATACAGGATGATGTTTCACAATAACTGGCTATATTATCTTCTAATACACAAAATTCTTCAAGTTGTTCAGCTGAAAAAGAAAGAAAAGTTTGCTGCATTGTAAACAATTTCAATGTTTTTAATTATTTTTGCTTTTGCTTGTAAATGCGATTTAAAACTAGAGGCTCTAAAGAGCCTGTGTCGCTCACCTTGGTATATGTGAATATTAAACAAAGGAAGCAGATGGATTCATGACAAAATTGTGTTTAGGTGATGGTGATGTGTTTGTACATCTTACTTTACTGAACATTCTTGCTCCTTACAATTATCTCTATCTATAATGATCTTGGCCCAGTAGTTTCAGTGGAAAATGTTAGTAAAAATTTACAAATTTTATGAAAATTGTTAAAAATTGACTATAAAGGACAATAACTCCTTAGGGGGTCAACTGACCATTTTTGTCATGTTTGACTTATCTTTAGGTCTTACTTTGCTGTACATTATTGCTGTTTACAGTTTATCTCTATCTATAATAATATTCAAGATAATAACAAAAAACGTCAAAATTTTCTTAAAATTACCAATTATGGGGCAGCAACCCAACAACCGGTTGTCGGATCCATCTGAAAATTTCAGGGCAGATAGATCTTGACATGATAAACAATTTCACTCCGTCAGATTTGCTCTAAATGCTTTGATTTTTGAGTTA
The DNA here is from genome assembly GCF_963676685.1 of Mytilus edulis. Lineage (NCBI taxonomy): Eukaryota > Metazoa > Mollusca > Bivalvia > Mytilida > Mytilidae > Mytilus > Mytilus edulis. The sequence continues at coordinate 85,927,151 of NC_092347.1, read as the reverse complement.
TAAGCCAAAAACTGCATTTTACCCCTATGTCCTATATTTAGCCATGGCAGCCATCTTGGTTGGATGGCCGGGTCACCGGACACATTTTTTAAACTACATACCCCAAAGATGATTGTGGCCAAGTTTGGATTAATTTAGCCCAGTAGTTTCAGAGGAGAAGATTTTTGTAAAAGATCACTAAGATTTACGAAAAATGGTTAAAAATTGACTATAAAGGGCAATAACTCCTTAAGGGGTCAACTGACCATTTCGGTCATGTTGACTTATTTGTAAATCTTACTTTGCTGAACTTTATTGCTGTTTACAGTTTATCTCTATCTATAATAATATTCAAGATAATAACCAAAAACAGCAAAATTTCCATAAAATTACCAATTCAGGGGCAGCAACCCATCAACGGGTTGTCCGATTCATCTGAAAATTTCTGGGCAGATAGATCTTGACCTGATAAACAATTTTACCCCATATCAGATTTGCTCTAAATGCTTTGATTTTTGAGTTATAAGCCAAAAACTGCATTTTACCCCTATGTCCTATATTTAGCCATGGCAGCCATCTTGGTTGGATGGCCGGGTCACCGGACACATTTTTTAAACTACATACCCCAAAGATGATTGTGGCCAAGTTTGGATTAATTTAGCCCAGTAGTTTCAGAGGAGAAGATTTTTGTAAAAGATTACTAAGATTTACGAAAAATGGTTAAAAATTGACTATAAAGGGCAATAACTCCTTAAGGGGTCAACTGACCATTTCGGTCATGTTGACTTATTTGTAAATCTTACTTTGCTGAACATTATTGCTGTTTACAGTTTATCTCTATCTATAATAATATTCAAGATAATAACCAAAAACAGCAAAATTTCCATAAAATTACCAATTCAGGGGCAGCAACCCATCAACGGGTTGTCCGATTCATCTGAAAATTTCTGGGCAGATAGATCTTGACCTGATAAACAATTTTACCCCCTGTCAGATTTGCTCTAAATGCTTTGATTTTTGAGTTATAAGCCAAAAACTGCATTTTACCCCTATGTCCTATATTTAGCCATGGCAGCCATCTTGGTTGGATGGCCGGGTCACCGGACACATTTTTTAAACTACATACCCCAAAGATGATTGTGGCCAAGTTTGGATTAATTTAGCCCAGTAGTTTCAGAGGAGAAGATTTTTGTAAAAGATTACTAAGATTTACGAAAAATGGTTAAAAATTGACTATAAAGGGCAATAACTCCTTAAGGGGTCAACTGACCATTTCGGTCATGTTGACTTATTTGTAAATCTTACTTTGCTGAACATTATTGCAGTTTACAGTTTATCTCTATCTATAATAATATTCAAGATAATAACCAAAAACAGCAAAATTTCCATAAAATTACCAATTCAGGGGCAGCAACCCATCAACGGGTTGTCCGATTCATCTGAAAATTTCTGGGCAGATAGATCTTGACCTGATAAACAATTTTACCACATGTCAGATTTGCTCTAAATGCTTTGGTTTTTGAGTTATAAGCCAAAAACTGCATTTTACCCCTATGTTCTATTTTTAGCCATGGCGGCCATCTTGGTTGGTTGGCGGGGTCACCGGACACATTTTTTAAACTAGATACCCCAATGATGATTGTGGCCAAGTTTGATTAAATTTGGCTTAGTAGTTTCAGAGGAGAAGATTTTTGTAAAAGTTAACGACGACGGACGCCGGACGACGGACGCCGGACGCAAAGTAATGGGAAAAGCTTACTTGGCCCTTCGGGCCAGGTGAGCTAAAAAAGAAATCTCAAGAATTCATAGTATGTTATTCAAGAGGTGACGTATGATTGGTTAATAGCCACTGTGACTTTGAGATGGAAGAGCAGCTATTAAAGCGCTGTTCCTTTGCGTTTTGTGTGTGGTTTTGTTGTTGTAGTGCATGTACTGACTTTGCATCAATGATAGATAACCCATATTCTTTATTTTTCTATTACATTTTGTTAAATTTTTGCTAGTAAGGCAAAATTATTGAAGCATTGGTGTTTATTCATTCATTCATATATATTTCTATTCATAGACTTTATATATGATGTACATGTAGATGCTATTCTTATTCAATTAATAACTGATAATCATTGAATGTTATTAGGCTTGAAACACAAAGATATATTACAAAAAGGAATAATAAACAGTTGGAATTTAAATGTTATATTTTTTGTATTTATCAGTAACAATTTACATACCAAGATGATGTACTAACCTGTTCCAATATGCATATAAAAATAATCCAAATCTATTATATAGGTCACCTTTCCTAAGTAGATTGGTAGAGCACTTATTACTGCTGCCTGAAAAAAAAACCCAAATTAGTCTGATTATTTTTATCCTGTATAATTTTAAGTTCTAAACAGGCAATGAATGTTCACATCAACTTGCTTTCCATCACCATGCAATAAAAAATACTCTTTACAGTAAAATATATTGAGTGTGTAGGTAAAAGTGATATTTTTGAAGTCATTATTAGGTAATGTATACTACCCTCATTTAAGAGTAGACTAAAACTACTCCAAAAGGAGGGTTGTATGCCTTACCTAATAATGACTTCTGGGTTGAGCTAGCAAGCAAGCTGGACAAAGATATCATCTTTACCTACACACTAAATGCATTTTAGCTGTAAATGGTTAAGATTACAAATCAATCTTCTTACCAACTGTTCATTATTATCAATGTTGGATTCTTGTTGTATGTCTGGTTCTTGATCTTTATGTATCTGTACCATGTTCATCCCATTTCTGTAAAATATAATTTGTTACAATTTGCCTGTAATGTCTTTCTTTATTCAAATCAATTTCACCTGATCAAGTACTATGTACTATTGACAAATACCAACTATGATGCATCCTTATTCTGAGTCATATGATTTAGTGTTAGGGATCTGAACTCAGAAGTAAACCTTTACAAAAGTCAATGTTCTGTTTCTAATGATTGGATGTTGATGTCTGTTCGCTTATAATTGTTTTACCTACTAATAAAATAAATAATATACAAATATAATATATCAGTAATAAAAACTGAATGCACCAAATCTAACCAATCTAATGTGTCCCAAGTACACGGATGCCCCATCTACCCTTTCATTTTCTATGTTCAGTGGACTGTGAAAATGGGGTAAAATCTCTAATTTGGCATTAAAATTAGAAAGACCATATCATAGGGAACATATTTACTAAGTTTCAAGTTGATTGGACTTCAACTTCATTAAAAACTACCTTGACCAAAAACTTTAACCTGAAGCGGGACAGACGGATGAACGGATACACAGACCAGAAAACATAATGCCCATAAATGGGGCATAAAAAATGAAAGCAATTCCTGCTTTCTGAAATACTGACAAATTGTTGATGCTGGATGTTGAATTAAAAAATAATTGGTACCATTGGAAAGGTATTTTGAAAATGGGATAGTAACTGACAATTGCAAATTTTCTAATATCTCTTATACTTTTACTGTGCAAATCAAACATACCCTCCTTATATATTAGACTTGGAATTACCTTCCCTGAGTTCAATGTATGTTTTTATGAAGAAAAAAATATCTGTGCATATAACCTTTGCCATTAGAGAAAAAAAAATACCTGCTATTATCATTGTAATCTGACGAGTCACTCTCATGTTTGTATTCAATGGAGGATGTTATTTTACACTCTGGAACAGCTACATGTATAAATAGAATAAAATGGAAGAAAAGTTATTACAAAACTGTAATGTTTAAAAGTTGAATGCACAACAGAATATCACTTTTTCATACATTTGACTATATTATTTATTACAAACTTTTGTAATGACAGATCTGATACTAATATCTAGAGACCTTGAACATTGTAAGCTGTAGCCTCTAGTGTCTTTTTGAAATGACTTCAGGATCCCAAATGGATAATGGACAAATAATGGAAAGTACAGTACAGAAAACATTTTCAAAGTTTTTATATTAACTTTTTTGGTTTTTGATGTATGAATTACCTATTGAACTTTTTCAATAAATGAATTAAAGATATAAAAAATAAAATTTTAAAATCTCACAAGTTCTATCATATGACATCTTCTTTGTATGATGTTCTAGTGTGAGTGGTGATACTCCACCTCCTGGACCATCATGGACAGATCCAATCCATTTCTGTGGATCCCATAAACCTTGTGAACTAAAATAATACATTAACATTGTGTTATATCTGTTACTTTAAATGTCTTTGTGGTAGCTGATTTTGGTCAAGTTCAAACTTTATTACATACTATATATATTTTTTTCTCTTTTCCATTTAAGTTTCAAGGATTTTTTATTCACACATTTATTCAATTACTGACTTATTTTTCATTAACAAATTATGTTTATTACACAAGCATTATATTGACAGTTCACCAAAATTTCGTCACCAGTATAAAAAGTTATCATATTTAATAAATTCTGAACTCCTTGAACACTTCTTTAAATATCTGTTAACATACTTATCATATTCTGTAGACAAATAGGCTGGTCTATTCATTGAAACTTTATGGTTACTTAAATCATATAGCTGGTCCTGAAAATATAACATATTTCCTGCTTAGTATTATATTGATAAATCAATTCTGGTTCAACATGAAAACACAATTTGCAGAAAAAATTATAAAACAAAACAAGCCTTTTCTTTATCAAACTAACAAGGCAGAAAATAAATTCTCGTTTGAAAAGCAGATCATAACATAAAGTTTTTGTTTATTATCATGTTTTTTAATTTAGTTATTTTTTAATTGAAAAAAAATAAGATTTTCTGAAAAACAGAAAACTAATCTAGAAATTTTATAAATCTACATGTATATACATATTCAACATGCTCAAGGAAGATTTCTACCATCACCTATATGTATATTTATGCTCAAGGAAATTTTAAACCGTCACCTTCATGTTCATCTAAATATATGCTCAAGGAAGATTTCTAACATTACTATATACATATATATGCTCAAGGAAGATTTTCAACCATCACAAACATATGTATGATCCTCGAAGATTTTAAACCCTCACCTACATATGTATCATATGTTCAAGGAAGTGTCAAGGAAGATTTTAAACCCTCACCTACATATATATGTTCAAGGAAGATTTTAAACCATCACCTATAGCTACATATTCATGCTCAAGGAAGATTTCTACCATCACCTATATATTCATGCTCAAGAAAGATTTCTACCATCACCTACATGCATATATGTATATGCTCAAGGAAGATCTGAAATTGAAATCTCACCTGTGTATGACTTTCTGTATTTCCACTCATGTTTGAATCTCCATAACTCCAATCACTTACCCTACTATAAATATAGGTAGGTTTGTACCCAGATTCATCTGCATCAATCTTGGCCTCTGTTTTTATATTTCTGCTTCTTTCCAAGAATTTACATCTTTTTCCATCCTGACAATATACAATGTATGTTAAAAATGAAAACAACTTTCAAAGCTAGAAATTGATTTTCATACATTGTACATTTAATTTCATAAAATCAAATTTTTCACTAGGACTTATAAATGTCATTGAAAAAACATAAACAAATTCAAAGAGAGCTTACTTTGGTGAAAAATATACCTTCAAACAGACAAGAATGCAGCCAACTCACAATTCAAAATAACTCCTTAAGGGGTCAACTGACCATTTTGGTCATGATGACTTATTTGTAGATCTTACTTTGCTGAACATTATTGCTGTTTATATATATATATATATAATTACAGTTTATCTCTATATATAATAATATTCAAGATAATAACAAAAACGACAAAATTTCCTTAAAAGTACCAATTCAGGGGCAGCAACCCAACAGTGGGTTGTTCGATTCATCTGAAAATGTCATGGCAGGTAGATCTTTACCTGATAAACAATTTTACCCTACTGGTATGTCGGATTTGATCTAAATGCTTTGGTTTCAGAGATATAAGCCAAAATCTACATTTTACCCCTAATTCTATTTTTAGCGTTGGCAGCCCTCTTGGTTCATGGTTGTCCAGGTCACTGGAATTTTTTTAAAACTAGATACACGAATGATGATTAAGGCCATGTTTGGTTGAATTTGTCCTAGTACATGTAGTTTCAGATGAGAAGAATTTTGTAACAGTTAATGACAACAGACAATGACTACCAAGTATTGAGAAAAAAGTAAAAACACAAAAATACTGAACTCCGAGGAAAATTCAAAAAGGAAAATCAATCAAAGCGCGAAAGCGCTGTAAAGGCAGTTAATTACAGGTTGTGTGTATTTCTAGTCCAGTTATATCATTATCTTCCATAGAACAGAGGTGGTTTGTAGTATTTAAGATTTAGAGTTCTCTTGTACCTAGTTCACCTATATCTATAGTCTACTGTTTACAGTAAATTTTCTGTACCTCGCCATGAAATGCATTTTTAAGACATAAGAACTTTTCCTTTTTAATGTAAATAAAACTATTTTTAATTATTGATTATATACACATATTCAATTACTCCTATCCTATGAAAAATAATTCACAAAGATTGACTAGTCTCCGTTCTGTGTGTATTGCTAGAACATCAAGTAACATAATGGTTAATGTACATAGTAACATGTCAACTCTTTTGAAGACAGAACTTTTTTAAAATTCTCCCTCCAAGCAAAATTATTTTTCAGTATAAACATGATAAAGTTATCTACCTGTATAAATGACCTAGAGACTCTCAAGAGCCTGTGTCGCTCACCTTGGACGGTCTATGTGCATATTAAACAACGGACACATATAAAATGACAAAATTGTGTTTTTGATGATGGGGATGTGTTTGTAGATCTTTCTTTACTGAACATTCTTGGTGCTACAATTATCTATATCTATAATAAACATGGCCCAATATTTTTTAAAAATTAACAAAAAATACAAAAATTTATGAAAATTGTTAAAAATTGACTATAAAGGGCAATAACTCTTTAAGGGGTCAACTTAAAATTTTGGTCATATTGACTTATTTGTAGATCTTACTTTGCAGAACATTATTGCTGTTTACAGTTTATCTCTATCTATAATAATATTTAAGATAATAACCAAACTCTGCAAAATTTCCTTCAAATTACTAATTTGGGGGCAGCAATCCATCAACGGGCTGTCAGATTTGTCTGAAAATTCCTGGGCAGATAGATCTTCACTGAAGAGACAATTTCACCTTATGTCAGATTTGCTCTAAATGCTTTGGTTTCAGAGTTATAAGCCAAAATCTACATTTTACCTGTATGTTCTATTTTTGGCCATAGTGGCCATCTCGGTTGGTTGACCGGGTCTAACCACACATTTTTTAAATTAGATACCGCAATGATGATTTTGGCTAAGTTTGGTTAAATTTGGCACAGTAGTTTCAGAGAAGATTTTTTGTAAAAGTTTATGGACGACGAAACCAAGTGATGAGTCAGGTCAGGTGAGCTAAAAAGGAGTTTTAAATCAAGGTAACAATGACATCTGGTGGCCATAAAAGCTGTCTCATTAGCATTTTAACCACTTCCCATATTTGCTTTTAAGACAATAGAAGAAAATTATTCAAAACAAAAACAAAACTTACTTGTAAATATGAAATTCTCTTTACAGTATGAGTTTTTCTCATTGTTGGAGATTGTACAGTAGTACAGTCCTGTAACTGCTTATACCCATTTCTTATCCCCTTTAGTTTGATAAACTCACAGAATATCATATATTTACATTGTGCCACATCTCCTTATTTTTATATGCATTACAATAACATGAACAATTGTAATTCAAATCTATATATCAAAGCAAAATGAATTTCACTACTTTCATTCATGCATCCTTTGGAAAAATATAAGTTCTAAAATGACACAATATATGTTTATTTATATAAAAATAATATTTAGTTTTCGACTCTTAACAGGTATAAACAAGAATGTGTCCCCAGTACACGAATGCCCCACTCGCACTATCATTTTCCATGTTCAGTGGACCGTGACATTGGGGTAAAAACTCTAATTTGGCATTAAAATTAAAAAGATCATATCATAGGGAACATGTGTACCAAGTTTGAAGTCGATTGGACTTCAACTTCATCAAAAACTACCTTGACCAAAAACTTTAACCTGAAGAGGGACAGAGGGACAGACGGACGGACGAACGGACGAACAGACGAACGGACGCACAGACCAGAAAACATAATGCCCCCCTACTATCGTAGGTGGGGCATAAAAATGCACAGCTGTGTCATGATTTGTGAAATCTGTGCTGAAAACATAGGCATTTATGGTGTTTGAGTAATTCCATCTGTGAAGCTCAACATTAGCTCGTCAGTTGGTGGTGGGCAGTTATAAATCTTTCCTGCAGGATGAATGTACATCTGTTCAGGAAAACCAATTTCACAAATCAAAACTTTCCTCTAGATTTCTCCTACAATATTCATCCAGTTTAGTTCTTTTGGTTTAACGGGACACCGTCCTGATTTTTAATTTTGTAAACCATTCAGTCTCTTGCTTACAAATGGTGCATGAAAATAGGATGGGAATGCATGGCAGTAGACAAGTCTCTATAAAGTGGGTATGTGCCCTGAAAAAAGTTTTATAACATTAGCTTTTTTGAAACTTGTGAAAGACTTGTGCAACACACATACCTAAATAACTATAACATAGGTGGAGAGCATCATTCATGTCAATGTTTTGTTCCTGTTTACATTGTCATTGATATTTTTCAAGAAAGCCCGAGGCATAGCTCATGAATTCTTGTCATTACAACCGAAATTTACATAATTACTGCTAAAATAATTATCAGTATAATATATCTCTTGTAGAAAAACCATACAATTGTAGTATTAACCAAAAAATGTCAAACAGATGATATTGAATCGTAATCCCAAAAGTTATGACGTCTTGAATTCACCGCCCTTTTTTATTCTAAAACGATAATTGCGGTTGCAAACAGACTTTGGTTTACTTGCATGGCGATTATATAAATAACAGTATATATTTCTTAAATAAAATAAAGTTTTACCATGAATAGTTTCCTGAACGTAGTCGTTTTCAGTAAAATGTGCCTTGCAAACAACAGCTGATTGCGGTCTCACTAATTAGCGACAACAACAATTTTAGCGACAACAAGCGTCAACAAGCGACAAGAAGCGACAACAAGAATTATTTTAGCGACAACAAGCGACAAGAAACTATTTAGCGACAAGAAAACATTTTTTTTTAATTAAAATAAATTATTGCAATAAATATTAAAAGAATATGCAAAAGAAAATAATTTTAGCGACAAGAAAGTTAAAATTGATA